>NC_139347.1:197399385-197739385 GCF_055883805.1 Amblyomma maculatum | reverse complement strand
AAAAAAAAAAAAAAATGTGCAAGCCACAACGTTTTCCCTCTCTGCGGAAATCTGTTTCGTGTGGAGAAAGGAGGCTGAGGTGCAACGAATCAGATGTCGTTTTACCTATATTAAGGTAAAAAAAAAAAAACGAAGAAAGCGAAGTTTCTTACGAAACATTTACGGGAGGATAGCATGAAGAAAGCATATGAGAGGTCCTGAAAAGGAGGAATAATCAAACGTCTGAGACGCCATATTTTAGAACCTTTCCTGGGATAAAATTCACTTGCCACGCTTATAATGCAGAAAATTTTTGATGTGTTGTAATTTTTTTGTTGGAGAAAGCACCCTAACCACTATTACTGCAGTAATAGATTTTAGATGCGTCCTTAAACAAAAATTTGTGCATTCGCTCCACAGCAATAAGACTATTTTGCAAAATCAGAAAAAAAAAAAACACTTATAATTCCACACTTTGAAAGCAGCCCTACTTTTTGGACCTTTTGGACCTGAAAAACAGCCCAATCTTTTATTAGGCTATGGCTAATAGAAAAAAGAACATGATTTCCTTCACAAACCGTGTAACGCGTTTACAGAACCGGCACCGCTAATCAAAAAGTTCAGTTCAGCGTCGTTTTTTTTTTTGCCTGCACTTTGTCGAGACAGAGGCGACCACCACCGCGACGACCACCGCGAGCATTCTAGAGAACACCGGGATAGCAGGACTGATCTCTGATCTCAAACAAACTGGCAGATAAAGCGGGACGCCATTAGCATGAAAAAGGACACGCTCTGTTTACGGCGGCAAACGCGCTGAAGTGAGCGGCAACTTCATTAAGAAACGACGGGTCTATCTCTATTTGCCCCCTTTATTTCCTGCTTTTCCTGTTTATCCTTCCATTTATCTGGCGGGACAAATACAAACACTGAAGACAGCCGTGGCGCCACCACGAAGGAAAGAGGGGGACAAACGGGGACACACTATTTCAACAGGAATGCCTTGTGGCAGGGCAGCGTTCGTCTCTGTTTTCACTCCTTCTCGTTTCCACCTTTGCTGTAAAATTTTCTTTTATTACATATCGTTAGCCAAGAGCAGCACAAAAAGACAAACGGAATGTCTCAGATTCGCAAGAATTTTTTCAGTGCGTAGGCATTGCACAGCTCATTCCTCTGTCGCGCATTATGCGAAGGTTCGTATAGCCCAGAGCTGAAGCGGAGCGGAGGCCCATAGCGAAGAAGCGCACACCACATCGCCGGCAGGCACACACAAGAGGGTGTCGAAAACGCGCCGGAGTTATCTTTCAGGTCGGACGGGCTTCGAGGTGCGCGAGGATGTGGGAGCATCGACGCATTCAAGGCAGAGATGGCGGCGGCTGGCGTGAGTCCCATGGGCATATTGGTATCCCGGTAAGGGCAACGCCACCACGACGATGAAGCGCTGAATTCTCGGATGAAAAGCGTCGTCGTCGGAGGCACACGGGGGATGTGCGGAGTCGGCATAACTTGGTTCTAATTTTGCCTCTCCGACAAAAGTAAAAGAGCAGACGGTGCGCCAGTCCTTCAATATTGATGAAGAAGGTTTGGGACATAACTGAAAGGCTGAAATTTTGTGCTCTTTCAACTCTGACTACTTATATTTCTGTATGATTTTCTTCTCAACATTCCTCCAGCAGAGAAAAATGCAAATAATTATTGAAGAGGTAGCTTTGGGTTTCTTTTATGTGATATTACTTGAAGTGCATCTAACTTCATACATAACGCGTCTCCAGAAATAAGGCTGGCTTGGAGGGATTTCCTGAAATTAGCGAAGTATATAATATATGTCAGCCTCGTAAAACATCTGTGCTCTGTTTGATGCTGTCTCACAGATGCGAGGATGCCTAGGTAACGTCTCTTATTGTTGTTACGTTCACCTCTGCGCTTGTCCCTGTCTCTGAGATCTTTAAAGTAGAAAGCAGACGTCGTTGATCGCAATCCCTCCCCCCCCCCCCCCCTCACGAAAAAGTAAGCAACGTTTGAGGCTAAATAATAAGCTAGTTTGGCTGGACGCATGAAGGGTCAATCCGAATAGCCTAATTATTTCTGTCAGTCGCTGAGAAGTAGTCCGAGCTCTTTCACTACTCCACTGCGTGTATTATAACACGAATGTATTATAAGGCATTATTACACTTAATATAACACGTATTATAACACATATTATAGCGATCTCCAGAAACTGATTCAATATTTGCCCCGCTCTGTCTTACTATGGTGTTTTTGTCCTCTTCGAGCCACTCTTGTTTTGTTTGGCGGTATTGTTTTCAGCTCAACCTCTCCTAAAGAATACCTCTGCATCATTTCAATTTCAAAGAAAGTGTACGCATCTAGCTAGCGCTTTAGTTAGAATCGCTTACTATGCTCACGCCTAGCAATCCGTACAAAGCTAACCCAGAACTGAACGCACTAAACTAGATAAAACATTATATAGAGTTTTAGGTGTGGTGGCGGAACAATCGCACGTCGGGTATTCATTACGGACTGTAAACGACGACACTAATGGAGCTAGGGCATGCATAGTGACATTTATCACTGTGCGCTTGCGGCAACCAACCTTCCCATTTCTGCCTTTTTGTTTGTATAGTTTGTACTTGCCAGTGAAGTGTTTTATTCGCCTAAACAGCGGGCGGGGATGCACGTCATGACTACTGCATCAGCATAAACAGAACGTGTTGGGCTACGTGAGAGAACATTATAAACCCTACCAACTCTTACGGGTAGGATTAAATGAAGTTTGGGGAGGACGACAGCACCAATATTAGCGGCGCATGTCGTCTACCACCTCGGGTACCGATTCTCAGATTCCAAAATCAGCGTTTGCCTCCGCACTGCCCAGCAAATGGCCTTCGCGTGACTGCCATCTGGTACCATCTCTTTGTCAGAAACAGGTGATTTTGCGTTACAATATTGGTTAACACTTCTATGGAATCCGCTTCAAGAGGGTGCAAAAAGAATGATTTACTGCGGAAACGCAACTAAAATACAATTTTGCTTTTATAGATCGAAGGTCGAATCTAGGTTTTTGTTCGGGCAACAATGATGACTATCGTGCAGGCCGACGCGTAGGCGCAACCGAAACGCTCGCCTGTGTCAATAGATTAGAGCGACTTCAGTAAACGAAAGCTATGTAAACACAGATTCCGATAAGCTGCAAAGCAAGTTCATTAATTCAGCTGAGTTTGTGTTGAGTTCTAGGAAAGTGTTTAGAATAGTCTTCGCAGCAATAAAGGCTTATTTTGCTTCGGTTAAACGTCGACATAATCGAAAAAATTGCAAAGTAGCTTTTTAGAAAGCAGCGCACTCTTGTGTCCCTTTAGTAGCAGAACTTCTTACGATTATGAGGATGATGATTTGGCTCTGAGCGGCACAAGAGCTTCAGTGACCCACGAGCACCCTACCAAAAGGCACTGAGCTCTACTCTAGATGGGCATGAGAGAGCCGATTTCCAAACATGTCACTCCGGCGCAGCCGAGCACTACGGAATGGAAAGGCGGGCTTGCACAGAATGCCTCACCACCCGGTTCTCGGCGCACTGAAGGCCGAATCCGAGCCCTCGCGGCTACTATCGAGGCGGATGCTGGAACCCCTGCATCTCCGCTGCGATTGGCCGCAACTCTGCTTACACAAAGAAAAAGTCGGCGAAGGCAACAGCCTCACAAACTTCATGTAGTTGCCGGTGGAAATTCAATGGAAGCTTAGTTTGGCGCTTTTTAAATGCATCTTATAAGATGAAAATCACGATTACCACCAGGGACGTTTCGTCTCAAGCATTCAAAAAAAGGACACTTTCGTCACTGAAACCTTTCCTCACTCGATCTCACTAAACTAGTCGCATTTGGTGGCAGTTATCAAAGGGTACTCGATTCGCAAGAAAAAAAAATATCGCTAAATCTATTAGTCCTTGCGCTATAGTGCGAGTAAAAAAGAACGTTTACTGATAAAACTACAGTGCACCAAGGTTACACCGAAATAGCACTGTCCGGGACACATTTATTTCTGATCCGAACACGATTATATATGCGCCAGTCATTGATGACGAACAGTGGGATATACTTAGTTGTCTGCCCGACCAATCTTGTATAAAAATACGGACAAATTCAGAGCGGCCTGCGGCATGAATCTAATGCACATGTTAGATTAGGCTAGATGACAAGATCGGGACAGGGGTAAATGTTTCCTCTCTTTTCGTATCGCTTGTAACATCTGATCAGCGTCTGGGGCTCATTATGGCATACGCTCAAACGGAGCTAACAGCCAAAGTAACTATTCAAAGCTAAAGGAATTTTTATCAGTGTTATGTATGTGGTTATTAAGGCAGTCATTGAGGAAATTGTCTTGAAACAGACGAAAACATCAAAGCCATCAGTTTGGGACCTAAACCCCGACCGCCGCCTTTTAAGTCCGGCGCCCCGGCAACTGTGCTATGACGGTGGCTGTTCAATATTTGTTTGCTAATTAGCTTGACGACCTTTATTCCGGCAGCCATAATGCTACTGACAACGCAAGATGGTTATGCTCCACTATTTGATGATATGTTGCGCATGACGATTGCGGTAGCGCAGGACGTACAACGTCCGCTTTATTTGATACAGGCAGCCGTCGGCGTAGACGACGAAGCTGGAAGGCTGCGCTCGGACAGATCTTGAACTACGGAAGTCTTCCAGGCTCAGGTCTCCGGTATTTTCTGGACTATGAAATACACGTTACAGTATGAACGAGGTGGAAAAGCCGAATGGTAAACCGTCACGCTGAACCATCACGATCATTGAAGTGATTGTTCTTAGAGCAGTGCACTTTGGTGCAGAAAGTCTGTGTTGCCCTGAAAAAGCCGCCTAGTTAGCTACCGCATATCGATGCTGGTGTGTGCCTTCCTGAATTTTTACATTTGTTATTGTGGGAAATTACTGGGTGATAGCGGGCTTGCATTATGCAATCCGGTTATTTAAGGAATGAGATGTTTAGTTTTTATTCTCGGAAGTCTTCCTATGCCATAAAAAAAAAAAAAAAAGTCTCTGTAGCTCAGTTGGTAGAGACCGGATGCGAAATTCAGAGTTCTTGGGTTCATATTCCATCGGTAACATCGGTAACAACGGGTATTGTTTTTTCTTTATTTTTCTTCCGCTTCAGCTACCACTTTGATCATATTATTACCTCACACAGGTGAATACTACAAAAAAGAAATTAATCCCATATGCTCTCGCTTTCGCTAAGAGTCACTGATTGCTGTAAGCCTTTGTAAACACCGATGTGATCTTCTTCTCACCCTAATATAGTAGCATTTCCTTTTGCGTCGTTGCACGTAGTTTTAGTTATTACTATCTTTAGCCATCCAATATAGTTTTCCGTGTACATGTTTTCTACTTTGTGGGCTTTGTCATCGAATAATGTTTTTCCGTTCCATATTCCAGAAAATAAAACCCATTCAGACAACAGAAACTACGTGCGCTAATCACCTCACAAATTAAACCAGTAAGGTCGCAGCCCCAAAGAGGGCCAATAAGCCCCTAAAGAAGAAAGAGTACAATGTACAAAGCAGATATTGTGCATCACTTATGAAGCGGAATAATTTAGCTATCAAACGTTGTAGAAGCCACTCTGTTTCGCCTCGCTCACTGACGACAGGCTGTTCTCGAGAAAGCGCAACTCACCTACGGTACACACTTCTACGGAGATGAAACAGCTTTTATCACGAGTGATGAGGGAAGAAAGCGCAAATTTGGAGCGGGAATCATCATAAAGAACGTCGCTGGCCACTCCACCCCACGTTTTTCCCACCATCCACGTAGGGAAGTGCGCGGTCTCCCTATCGTGCCCAGCCACGGTGCATACGCCAGCTGAAACGAGGACCGCTGTCGGCTAAGATGCCTCAGGCCGGCAAACGAAGGCGCGAGCGAGACCACTCTGACAGACAACGCTGATCCCATAGAGAGGGAAGGTGCAAGGCAGCTCTGGGGATGAGGGTGCAATGAGGAAGAGGAGGAATTTGATGGGCTAGGGGATAAAATGCAGCAAGAACCAGCTCATGCTGTAGGGAGTGAACCAGATAAAAGTCAAAATGCAGCGGCCGAGGGGTCGAAGGGAAAAGTGGACGATGCGGGTAGAGTTACGTCCGCGTCTTTCCTCCCCAGAACGCGCGCATGTATGTATGTGCGCCTCCAAGCTTGAATGTGTGCTCGTGCTTTAGACCCACGGTGGGTTGGCTTCTCTCCTCGGCCCCAGTGCATATCTTCATTTTTTTTATAACCAGCATGAGTCGCACAAAGTGAAAGATTAGAAGCCTAGAAGAGGGAGCAAGGCATCAAAACGGCCCGACATAAAACTCCCCATAGATTTTCTCCGCGTCCGTGCCCGTTTTCTACTTTGGCTTCTGACTCGCGTATTTTCTTTCCTTTAGTCTGCCTATGCAGCTATCTTCCGCCCATGCCAAAAGACAAAAAAAGACTTCTTTTCTAAGAACGGGTACAATATATTCCTCCTATGTGGTTATTTTATTTATTTATTTCCGCCTGCGACGACTGCGACGCTTGTTTTATCCCTGAAGAAAGACGTCCCGCCAGCGAAGCGCTTTTCTTGCACATAGATGTAGTCTTTTCTTTCTTTTCAGCCATCCTTCGTATATATGTGTGGCGACACTCGGAGGTGGGAGTGAGGTACCGCTATGTACTGGCGATAGCGATGCTAGGCTGCCTCTAGCTGCGAGCTATACAGGCGCGCTGCAGAAGCGACGGCGCGAGGAGGAGTGATATCTTGACGTTGAGAGCATCGATATGACAAGGAACCCCTGTCGAGCGCATGATACACAGAGAAGCCCGCCAGCCGACGAGAGCACGGAGCCAAAATATGGAGAAAGAAGCGTGCTGTACGAATAGGTCGCTATGGCCCTTCTTTGCGGCCCGTCGGAATACGAGATGAAAAGGTGACGACGGCGTAGAAGGCGGTGGCTCTGTCGAGATAGGTTTGCTTTGCGTTTTTTTTTTTTTTCGTCTTTCTCTACTGTTGGCGTTTCCTTTTGCCTTCCTCTCTGCGCACGTGTGTATTTGGCTCGGTGCACGCCCTTGCGAACGTCGCGTAAATGTTGACACTCCAAGGCGTGCCAGCTGCCTCGGCGGAAAAGTAAGCAGTGAGGAGAGAATAAGGCGATGTGTCAGTGACCGAATGTGTTTGCCCCGAAATGCATGTGTGCCGAGCGCGTTGAGGGACTTTTCTTCTATTTGTTTTCTGCGTGGCGCGTGTGCCTAATTTCAGAACAATGTGGAGAACGTCGCGAACTTATTCAGTTCGTTGCGAATGCTTGCGTTGGTTCCTCTTCAGAAGTCGTGTGAGCGAATAAAATAATAAAGGTAATACAGTACACGATTCATGCTCTCTCCTGATACGGGAGATGTTTTGAAGGTGAAACCAAACAAACCTATTCGAATAGCAAAGTGGCTTGTTGGGCTAGTTGGTTGGACCTTATGTTAAAACAGCCTTTCGGATAGCCTTTCTCCGTGTTAACGTTTAGTGACGATTCATAATACTAAGACTATAAGTGGAACCAGATACTTTTTTATTTTGTGAACAGCAATTATAAAAATGGATGTTCTGAACCTGCACCTGTGGTTGTTTGGCTTATTGATTTAAAGCTAGTAACGAGGGATAAAAGAATTGCACCGCGAGCTTTGGAAGCGCCAAAGATAGACTTCAGTGAACAGCTAGCGAAGAGGACTGCTGTCGGAACAAACGAAAGGTTACTGTATCCTAGCTGTATTTAAGTAAAAACTGGAATGTGGAGGACGCATACTGAGAAAGAAGTAATGGTTCATTTAGGGTAACGGACCGGATTCTAAGAGAACGCAGACGTCGCAGAATGCAGCAGAGATTCATGTGGTGAAGTGATATTACAGAGTTGGTTGATAGAAGATGACCGGCACTGGCGCAAGTCGGACTACTGTGCCGGAGTTCCCGGGATCGAATCCCGGCCTCGGCGGCTGCGTTTCGATGGAGGCGAAGCGAAGTGGCGTCCGTGTGCTGTGCGATGTCAGCGCACGTTAAAGATCCCCAGGTGGTAGAAATTACTCCGTAGCCCTCCACTACGGCTCCTCTTTCTCTCTATCCACTTTCACTCCCACTTTCATCCCTTCCCTTACGGCGCGGTTCAGGTGTCCACAGAGCAAGTGTGACAGATACTGCGCCTTTCCCTTCCTATGAACCAACCAACCAACCAACCAAAAGGTTTGAGGTTGATAACTGTGAAAATAATAATAATAATAATAATTGGTTCACAGGAACGGAAAGGCACAGTATGTCACTAGTTTCTGTGGACACCTGAGCCGCGCCGTAGGGGAAGGAAGGAAGGTGGGAGTGAAAGAGAGAAAGAAAAGCCGTAGTGGAGGGCTACGAGGTAATTTCGACCACCTGGGGATCTTTCGTGTGCGCTGACGTCACACAGCACACGGACGCCTCTTCGTTTCGCCTCCATCCAGACGCAGCCGCCGAGGTCGGGATCGAACCCGGGTACTCCGGCACAGTAGTCGGGCCTCTTACCACTGCACCATCCCGGCAGGGCGTGTGAAAAGCACAAAGATAGTGAAAGTTAAAGTTGGAAGTGATGGAGCAGATGTGGTCATTTACTAGGTGTATTTCATAGAGCACCTTAAGCTACTTCCGAAAGGAGCGACGTAGAGGACATTGGCGTTTTCTGTTTCATAACTCTGATCTTTAGTTGTTTTATGGTCTAATGGCGAAAGAATGTGCGGATTTGTAAGGGGTTTGAAACATAATTGACCTGCATTTGTGTGCACAATGCAAAGGGCAGCAAATATGCTCTCTCCTACTATAGAATTAGTATTTCCAGTCTATTAAGGCTAGCTTTTAAAGGTGTTAAAATATAAAGGAAATAGAAGCCTCCGCAATCGTTGCATAACAACCATGGCAGTCTTCGATCCACGATGAGAAAGAAACGATGAAAGTAAAGACGTAAAAGGGGCCAAGAGACCCAGCACTTAATATTGCCATCAATGATTTTCTTTCAGCCCATCCTAAATTCAGAGACAACTATACCGTCTCTTCGACTGCAACACAAGATTTGCTCTGCGCACCCCGCCCTCCTCCTCCCCCAGGGTTTTCTTTGAGCAAGAGAAATACAATAATTTGTGGCATATTAGTGCTGAAACCTACCCGGCTAGCCTCTGCCATTCGATCCTTAACTCCTGAAACCTTCCTTGTGATCATAGAACTAAAGAAAAAAATAAATGGGAGAGGTAGAAATAAGGGAGTAATTACTCACTGACATCCACCCAAGCGCAGCCATAGGGTTACAAATGAACGCTACTCAGCTTTCTCAGAAACTTCGTAGTTAAAAGCAAAAATCATCCTCGTCTGGGGATTGAACTCGGACCATAGCCTTTGCGAGCTATTCGCTCTAACAACGGAGCTAACCGGGTCTTTTTTTTTTTTCTCTCTCTATTAGGAGCTAACCACGAGGGTCAGCATGAGAGATGGTAGCACGAGAGCTAACTGATCAATAACTTGAAATGGCAGCGGCGTTGGTCGAATATTTAGGGAAATCATCCAAGCTGAATAAGATTTGCAGTAAGACAGTAATTACTCATATACGGCTATAAAACAAGGCTATGCAGATTTCTCAAAAAGTTTGTAGAAAAAAAAACATTCGCCCCTGAACAAGGACGAATTTTTTTTTAACTATGAAGTTCTTAAGAAAGTCTATGAGCGCTCATAAGAAAAATTCTAGTCATGGCGAAAAGAACGTTTTGTGCCTTCCTTGCGCTTTGCTCAGAAAAGAAGGCCCTGCTTAGATGGGACCAGAGCGATTTTTTGTTTGGTCGGTATTCTCTGAAAGAGTATTAAGCTGTAGCGGATATATAGCAGTTAAAGATACAAACAATTGAGCAGGAGAAAAAGCAAAAGTGAGGTGAATACAATATCTAGGATGGAAAGGTGAAGTTATATGTGATAAAATGCTGTTTAGAATACAACGCTATCTAATATAAAGGAAGAGAGCGAGTCTCAGAACATGTCAAGGTGAGGACAAAAGAATTAAACAAATAGCCTTTGCTATATTTCCAGAGTGGAGTGAGAATGAAGAAACGGAGAAACCTGAAACGGTCTAAAATCCCTCATGTTCTTTCGCGGAACGCGCAGTAGCATGAGCTGAGTTCACAGAATGTGGCCATTAACGGGTATATACAGGAAAATTATATCTACCCTGACATTACAGCAGTTAAGACAAATAATAATAGTAATAATATAATAATATTAAAAGTAAAAAATCAATCAATCAATATTTATTTAAGGTGCGCAGGAACAGCCGTGTGTGGTCTTCGTGCTGCAGCACAAAACAAGAATGAAAATGCACACACGAGTTTTACACACCCAGATAGAACACAAAAGAAGAAATAAGTAGCACATGAAATGAAACTGAGACGAAACGTGTCACGGAAAGAAAGAAATCAATGAGTAGCATGTCTTATATACACAGTGAGATAATTGTTGAGCACATCACGAAAAAAAAAGCGATAGATAGAGAGAGAAAAAACCAACAAATACCTGACATTGATTATAATAATGTAGAAACATGCATAAAATAAACAACCAATCCAGGCGCAACAAGTGCGTGGTGCTTAAAACACAGGCAGGAAATATAGGAAAATACAATAAAGAAATAGAACTGAACGCGGGAAACTAAAATTCGAATATAAAGTTTAAAGTTAAAATATAAATAAGAAACGAATAAAAAGTATTTCAAGATACAGACAGCATTGAACAGGAGAAAAAGCAAAAAGCGAAGTAAATACAATATTTTAGGCTAGCAAGTGGGAGTTATATGTGATAAAGTACTATTTAGAATACAACGCTACGAACATCCAATATAAACGAACAAAGCTAGTTTTTGAAGATCTCAAGGTGAGGACAAAAATAGTTAAATAACCACTGCATTCTGTCCAAAGGGGAACGGGAATGAAGAGGCTGAGAAATTTGAAGTGGTCTGAATTCGCTCATGCACTTTCGCGGAACGCGCAGTAGGATGTACTCTAAGAGCTGAGGGCACGTAATGTGGTCATGAAGGAGGTTTTACACAAAAATGATATCAACTCTGACACGACGGCAGTGAAGAGAAGGAAGATTTAGTTGAGAGCCCTTGGTGGAGCGAGAGGAGGAAGTTGCGGAAGGAAAGCGATATCGACATATCCGTAAAAAACTTTTTTTGTACTCTGTCAACCTTGTCCAGGTTTGATTTGCAAGTGCCATCCCAAACAACCGACGCGTACTCTAGAGCGGCAAGCATATGGACAGGTACAGTTTTAGGAATGGAAGGGGAGTACGGAACTCTCTCGAAAGTCTGCAAACAAATCCGAGTGTGCGCATAGCCCGCTGAGCAATGCGCTTAGTATGAGAGGAGAAGCTGGGGGTGCGGTCAAAAAGTACACCAAGGTAATTAATTTCATCAACCCTGTCCAACAGCACAGAATTCACAGGATAATATTAGAAAAAGCTGTGTGTTTTACGAGTAAATGAGACAACCCTAGTTTTGGAAGAATTGAGGGTATGCCGATTCTTCGCACACCGATCAGAAAAAGCAGATATGTCCGATTGCAACAACAAGCAACCTTGAAAAGAATGTATTACCTTGAATATTTTTATATCATCAGCATAAAGAAGAAACGAGGAGTTCTTGATCGCCGAGGAAACATCATTAATAAAAACGGAGAAGAGAAGCGGGCCTAATATTGAACCTTGAGGAACTCCACTGGTTGCAGGGTAAACGAAGGAGGTCTGTCCATTGACATTGACAAAGCAGGAGCGATCAACGAGATAGCTGTGTTGGAGGGCTACAAGTGAGACTTCGATGCCAGAGAGTAGAAGCTTTTCAATAAGTAGTGAGTGAGTAACAACGTCGAAAGCTTTGCTCATATCACAGTACACAGTGTCAACCAGACCTCTCTGAAGGACTGCTGCAGACGCATACGTCATAAACGTGACTAGGTTGGTAGAAGTAGAGCGACCCGACATGAAGCCATGTTGATTCGGTACCATGATATGTTTGAGATGGAAAAAAAGTACCTTATGCGAAGCTAATTCGAAATGCTTAGAGGTTGCACATAGAATTTAAGAGAAATCGGACGATAATCGGAAACATCAGATTTGTTTCCTGACTTGAAGACAGGAAACACGCGTGCCATTTTCCACTCACGAGGAAAGGCAGCATTTTTTAAACAGTTAATAAATATGGTAGTCAATACTGGTACAAAAATACAACTGAAGGCTTTTATTATGGCGGCTGGAATGCCATCAGTTCCAGGAGACAAAGATGGTCTCAGACGCTTAAGACTCTCAGTTATCAACTCCTCGTTAAAGAGGACGGAATTAGGTGGTGCACCAGATGGTAGGCAAACGGAATCACAATGTTAATTTTTGTAAACGGAGGAAAAATTAAATTATTATTATTGTAATTTTTTTTTGTGCTGCAGCACGAAGACCACATGGTTGTTCCTGCGCACATTAAATAAAGACTGATTGATTGATTAAATATTATTATTATTATTATTATTATTATTATTATTATTATTATTATTATTATTATTATTATTATTATTATTATTATTATTATTATTATTATTATTATTATTATTATTATTATTATTATTATTATTATTATTATTATTATTATTATTATTATTATTATTATTATTATTATAGGATAGCATAGGCGAAGTATCGCTCCCACTTTTGACTGGACTCGGCCCCACTGTAGGAAGCATGTAAACGCTGTCGAGATTAGTCGGGGCACAGTGGGAGAGGAGGACAGTACGGAAAACGCTGGAGATGCGCGCAGGAAAAACCGGAAGCGGGTGCTGTCTGCTAGTTCTTCGCCTCGATGCAACGTACCGCTCTAATCGCCGCTCCTCCAGAGGCGATTCTGCGCTCGTCGGATCGGGCTCATGTAAACCCGGTAGGGTCGAGTCCACTCAGCTCAACTCCCCAACTCGACCCTACTCTGTCGTGTCCATGTAAACAGGGCTTGTATGAGTACTGATGGCGGTGGCCACCTAATCATAAAGCAAACAATCGTGCAGTTATACATACGTAATTATGCAGAATGCCACTGATAACAAGAAAACGATCACATGCGATTCAATTATTATCAATAATCTCATGGAGTCCAAGCATGAGCAAAAGCGCACCACCATCGAAGTACGAAGAAAACCAAGACACATGACTAAATTGCAGATATTGAGGGGGTCACAATACGTACATATCAAATAAAAAATTAAGCTCACGTGGACGCAAGCAGCGTCAGCGGTATACAATGCAAAGAAGCTATGACAAAAAGGTCTCCTTTGGTCACGTGTGGACCATATCTGTGAACAAAATGATAACAAATCAAGTCATCTTCGTGTTATCTTTCAGTTAGCCGCAGTACCAGCGTGACTCAGGTAGGCGACCTTGCATTCCTATGCTTTAAATAATAACTGATGACTCATCCTTAAACTTGTGAATAAAAAGGATTATCTGGCTTTGCGTTCATAGTGCGGTCGAAATAAAATACTAATTTTTAATTCATCAAATGAATGGCCTTGAATGCACACATGCTTGGACAGTAGTGGGCTCGGGAAGCTTGTACTATGCGTCTTATTATTATTAAAACGTAATCTAAAAGATGCCGCTCTTTGTCCTATACACTGTCTCTTGCAGGCGGAGCATTAAACCAGGTAAATTAATACATTGGTAGTGCGACAGATCTAGTTGCCTTTAATTTTTATTCGGCTGTTGGAAACAGGGCTAACAGCTACAGATGCCGTTGTAATCTGGAAACAGATCTCCCACGAGATTTATTGCTTGGTGAACAGGAAGTAAAACTGGAACGGGTGTTTCGAGAAGAAGTCAAAACATCACTCAAGTTTTGAGCACGGCAAAAGACAGCTCGAGGCGGTTGACGGAAGATGTCTTTTGGGCAGTCAGTTAGCAGCAGGATCTTATGATGTCTCCTTAGAATACCTGTTACGTTAAGGAGAGAGGTTGAGTAGGTTAAAACATCGTATGCTGTTTCAAAACAAGATTATTTGTTGAACAAATTGACGGCCCGCGGTGAAGTGCGTCTGCGCTTTCCACGGCGCCATGAATTAACTTCGCGGTATATTTTTGCTTAGTTAGAAGGCGTCTTAATTCTTCGCAATTTCGATAGAACCAAAATGGTTCGGAACATATTCTTTTGCAACGAACTGCCTTAGTATATAGAAAACTGGTTTCGTCATTATCTACATGGTTGCTCTCAAAGCGAAGAAACTGTTAGCAGTGAGTAGTTTGCCCGTAAAGAAAAGTAATTAGTTTTTCACCGTTAAGTGATACTTTCACATCAAGGAAACTAATAGCTGAAGCCGAGTACGGGTGCATGTAAGAGATTGATGTATGAAAATGACTGAAATCTTCAATAAACGCAAGGAGTCATTTCTCGCCATGATGCCAGGTTATAAAAATGTCATCCATAAAATATTTTGTGCAAGATTAATTTCAACGGACGAATAATATGTAATTGTGTTTCAAGGAACTTCATGAATATATAGGCATAATTAGGACCTACTTTAGTAACCACTGAGTACCGCTAAACACAACGTAGTGGGTTTTGTTAAATGCGAGAGAGAGAGAGAGAGAGAACAACTTTTATTTAAAATGCCTGCAGAATCGGTTAGGCTCCCTCCACGCAGGGAGGACTGTTAAATGCGAAATTTTAACGTTTAAGTATGAGCCTCAAAAGAGTAAGTATAAATATCAACAGGTATATGGGAGTAGTGTTCATCATAAGCGTTTATTACGAACTGAATACCACCTCTAAGGGTTATATTTGTGTAAAATGAAGTGACATCTAAGGTAACAAGGAGCGAGCCAAATGGAATAATAAGGTCATTGACATCAGCTAGGAAATATGTGTTATCCTTTAATAGAAGAAGAGCACTTGGTAGGAATGTTGTTACTGAGGGCGTCAACTTAACACTAGAGGTTTTCAGTAACCGTGCCAACACCAGAGACTATGGGTCGCCCCTGGTTGTTCTCCTTACGAATTTTCAGCATACGTAAAATCTGCCGGCAGTTAGCTTGAGAGGAATAAGTGAGTTCACAATTTAATGTGTAATTTTGCCAGCATTCGACACACCATGTAGAGTGTCAGTGACTTCTGATTTGTACTGGGATGTCTAGAAAGGATCAAGGGGTTTATAAAACATGCCGTCATTTAGTTTTCGCAGGCCCTCACTAATGTAATCGGACGTATTTGTAATAACTATGCCACCCCGTTTGTTCGCCGGATTTATAGCAATTTCGGAGGATGTCGCTAGTTTTTTCATTTCTGCCGATTCATTAGATGATAAATTGAGCGGAAATACACTTATTTTTATTATCCTTATATGCTGCTAACACGTCCTGCTGCACCACTTTTGTATCCATGTCTACATATTTATTACGTTGCACTGAAGGAGTCCAGTGCTTCGACGAGGGAAATGGAAATATTGTGGGAGTCTCAGGCTGCATGGAATATTTTTTAGGTTTTTTTACAAGAGTAAACTCGTTATATCCTTCGGATGCGGAGCACAAGTTCAACACAAGCAATGGGAGAACAATTTCGGCACTAGAGAGGCTAGCACTGGATAGATTGACAATACTGTCTAGGGGTGGTGGTACTGTTTTCACGGTTTTCATCGCCTCATTTCTCTTGGCTTATTTTGGTGAAAATAGATATTTGGTGAATAAAAACACTAACCGTAGGCATTGTGAATCACTAATATGAAAAATAAACAAACAAAAGCACATACCCTTCCGCTACAACACCGTTTAATTGAAACTGAGGCCTTCAACATGAAAGCATGTTTTCTGCGTTGATATTAGATGCCCGCTTGAAAGAAGGTACCGCACAGTGTGCAGCAAGTGGTTTCCAATTAAGGCTTTTGCCATTCCTGGCACATTATGTTCCTATAGTACCCTGAGCCAACATAAAAGTTGTTTCATATTAATTTGTGGGGTTTAACATTACAAAGCAGCTGAGGCTATGAGGACGCTGTAATGCTAGCTCCTGAAATTTGACCACCTGGGGTTCTTTAATCAGTTTAGTTCAGTCGTTCGGTCATGTCCGACCTTTCGTGACCCTGTGCACCATATCACGCCACGCTTTCCGATCTCCCACTGTCTTCCTAATATCACATAACTTCATCTGCAGCGCCTTGAAGATGCCATCTAACCATCGCCTTCGCTGCCTACCCCTTCTCCGGCGACCCTCAAACTTTCCCAACATCAAATCTTTCTCCAGCGACTCCACTCTTCTCATCAGATGACCAAAGTAGCTGAGCTTTAACTTTAGAATTTCACCCTCCAATGAGCAGTCAGGGTTTATGGTCGACAATATCGACTGATTTGATCTTCTGGCAGTCCAAGGAATTCTCAAGAGTCTCCGCCAGCACCACAATTCAAACGCACAAATTCTTCGGCGGTCAGCCTTCTTCACAGTCCAACTCTCGCCTCCATACATCACAGCTGGAAACACCATAGCTCGAGTTATACGGATCATGGATGGCAGACTAATGTATCTGCTCTTTACTAGGCGGTCAAGGCTAGCCATGGCTCTCTTTCCCAGAAGCAGGCGTCTCCTAATTTCATGGCTGCAGTCTCCTTCCGGGGTAATCTTGGAGCCCAAGAAGAGATAATAGTTACTATTCCACAATTGCACAGTTTCATTAATCGTCTAATTGGGCGTTCGGAGCCCATCATCTATGTATTATTCGCCCTTGCTTTGCAAACAACGTACAAAAAAGAACACCCTGCCTTCATTTCTGAACTCGTCTGCCCTAAAACGTAATGTCCCGAGCTGCATTTATATTCTTAGCTTTCTGAACTTTTAAGCTACTTTGTGGAAAACTTTTCTTTCCATCTTATTGTATTATATTCCCTTTTACTAGTTTCAGATCACGCTCTTGCGCAGCCCAGTGGTCGGGTGCCATGAGCACAACCGAAGGTCGCTCAGAAAGTAGATCAGTACAGCAAGCGTGGACACGAAAGGTCTATCACAATCGAAGAAGCAACTCCATCGAGCCTTACCTCTCTTGTCCTTCGCTCAGTCTCTAACTACGAACGCCAGTGGAGTCCTGCGCAGGCTTCAAATTTCACCCCAAGTAAGAAGACAGCCTCGAGCCGCCCACGCTTTCTTTCTACTTTCTTTTCTCCCAAATTCTGGCTATCGCGAGTCGGATCGAACAGAGGTCTGGTTCACTTCGTATCTGTCAGCCTTTCTGCCTTTCCCTTTTCTTTTAATTTTTACTTCTCCAGCGAGTTGGAGAAGATATACGGGTCCCCTCTGGGTCGGACACTTGGCCGTGCCGAGACTCCGCAAAGCGCTAAAAATTGCCGCCTTCAAAACTGCTCTTGTTTCCACTTCCCGTCCACTCTCCCTCTTTCTCCCCTTTTCACAAGAGGTCACACTTCATGAGTTCCCGCGGCCCTGCGGCGAGAACCTTTTGTCTTTTTTTTTTCTGCCTGCCATATTTCTCTCACTCGCAAGCTGGGCCTTCGCAAAAAAGCTCCCACAAACGTGCCGAACCCTAGACCACTATATTCTTTGTTTCTATTTCCCCCGCGGAGGCTTGGATTCCGCCAAATGCGGCTTCCAATACGGCGGCGGCATTTAGACGTCGTCGAAGGAAGTGATGACGACGCCCGCAGTTCTCGAAGACCCTTCGCACAGATTACAGGGACCCCGTCGTCTCACAGCGGGCAGTTAGAAGAGAGGCAATGTTTTATCACTACATCCGAGTGAAGCACCGCCCTCACTGGAAGTCGTAATTTTTTTACTATCGTTCTTGTTCGTCCGCGCTCCCTACCGCAGCGCCTCTAGCTCTGTTTATAGTACAGCGGCCTGGAAATGGCTGTGGGTGTTAAATAAAGCGGGATATTGGGGGATATAGTGACCTTCTTTACACGATACGGAAAAGACGGCTGCACGACGAGCATGCTCTGTTGTGGATTCCGAAGGGAGTGTAAAAATAAGTGAAATGCTGGTTTCGTCGGCGTTATCAGGCTTTATAACGGAACAGATCCTCGAGGCGGCTTACTGGCTCCCCGTGGAGTCAGATGCCCGTATTGTAGCGGGAATCACTGTGTGTTCACATCCACGGGTCATGTCGTAGTGGGGGCCCGAGCAGCAAACGATGTGACTGTATTCAGCACCCGGAAGAAAGAACTGGCGGTATGGACGGAAAGTAAATGCGACTTGACTGGAAAACGATCCCTGCAAGAAACTGCAATAACATTATGACCGCGGATAGTCCCTGGTAAGAACAGTGAACATAAAATGGCCCGTGCCTACTGGAATTCCTGTTTTCAAGGATAAATCCACAAGCTAACACATGGCGGGAAATTTCAGTTATAAGGCAAATATGATTAACTATTTCGCAATTATCGTTAGCTGTCTTCTTCTTCACTGAGAATTCTATTCCAGAGAAAGAGAGAGAGAAATACCAATTATTTGCACCCTTCAAAAGTTTGCCAAGGATCTGAGGCGCTGCACTGTCCGAACCATATCCTCCCCTTTAGCCGTCGACCTGGATCTCTGGGACCTGAGCAGCGGCCAGGGCGAGACGAATGACCTCACGTTGCCCTTTTTCGTCCTGTTTGAGATGTAGTACTTCGCAAGACTCACCTGTTTTGTCAGGTTCTCCTTCCAAAACTTTTATGCGGCCGAAAAAATGACTCGATTTGTTTTCTACGGGAGTCGAACGCGCAACCTGCGTTAGCTTGCGCAAAAATGACTGCTGAATTTGATGCACGGGTTGAGACCAATGTCGTCAAATCCATGTTTTACAGCCCTTCAGGCTGTAACCGCGTGCTCCATTGCACACTCCATTGCACTTGAATCTTACGTAGTTATTGTTATGTTAACTCTTTGTTTTTATCAGTACTTTGAAAGAATGAAACTTCCGTGGCCGACTTGCTGATAACCAGCAAAACGGCTCAGAAAATCAACGGCTCCTCTTGATCCTTAGATTAATATAAAATGTTTTCGCACCAAGATTTATCACTTCGCACTCAGTTGCCATGACAATAAATACACACTTGAGCCAGCGACCCAGCGCGCCTAGTCGAAACATCGCTCTCATAGGGATGACATCGACGAAGCCGTAGCTGAATGAAATATGGTCGCCGATACACAGCCCGCTTCGCGACCGCCCTCTCGATATTCTCCGTCGTTTCCTTCGCAATATCGGCGGACTGCGCGGAAATATGGCCGCGAGGTCAGCCATATGCACATTTGTCACCGGACGCCGGCGCGGTGCCGGGATCAGGGTGCGCGGCCAACGTTGTCGTATATGTATTCGGCTGCAGCATAGACCGCGGATATGTAGGTAACAAGAACGAATAGGGAGAAAAGGAGCGTCGCATTTCCCGATCAATGTCGTCTGGCCTGCTTCCCGTGGAACGGACGCGACCGGCCCTAATCCCCATTGCCCCGAAAACGACGTACGCAAGAGGTCCGAAAGCTGCACGCGGAAACGCCGATGGGGCACACACGTGTACCACTCTCGAGCCGCGCTTCACGACATCGTTTGCGCCGATGCCACCATGTGTGTGTGTGTGGGGGGGGGGGGGGAAGGGGGGGCGTAAACAGGTGCTACAAAATCGTAACCGCTCTTAGGGCCCGAAGCGAGTTGAGCGGTACGTGGATTGGAAGGAAACTTCTGAACCATAATACCGCTTGCAACGCCATTTACTGGGTTTAAGTAGGCAAGTTTCTTAACTACTCAAGAAAGCATGCTACTAGACTAGTTGGTGTTGCATGATGTGTCGAAATCAGCGCAAAAAAATGAATGAATGACAGAAATAAAGACACCTATGACGCTCAGGAGCGCTCGGTAACGTCCTTTTCTTTAGCCTTCGTCCGTTTTTTTCATTGACTTCTTCTAACTACCCGACTTGCAATTTTCTTCTCCAGGAACGTAGCATTCGGAATTTTCCCAACCTTTCAATAGAAAACATTCATAAGACAGAGCCAGCCGTAGCATTCGTTTTCCTTCAGTTCTAGGTGCTATCGGTAAAGAACAGCAATTGCACTAGTTCCGCTATTATATTCACGCAAGGAGGTATATAAGGCACATGGCTCAGAGAACAAAAACAGCTCTTTATGCATGGCATTACTGCGCGAATAATAATAATAGAGAAAAGATGAATCGCGGTACAATTTACCGCATCCATGTAGCGAGTTACGAGAAAAATGGGGAAATAAAAAAAAAATGAGGGAATTAAAATTCGGATAGGACGTCCAGCTGCCCGAGGCGCCAATTTCTGGCGAAAACGCGCTGGTGCTCACTTTTTGAGGCAGATCCCTAATCGCTTTACCGGACATGTTCGCTGCCTGCAAATTACCCTCGTCGTTGGGAGCGTGCGAGGAGAGCGATCTAAAACAAAAGGCGCCGTCACGGATGATTGACGAATGCTCTTACATCTTAACAGGTCATTTCTCCCGACACTCTCTTCTTCCACCCTTAAGAGTTTCCTCGACACAGAGATGATAAGAAAGGTGAAAAGCAAGAGCTAATGCCTGGAAGCAAATTCGTGCAGCGGCCAGGAACAATGTATGTATCTGCTATGGCCTCGGAGAACGGGCCGCTTGAATAAGAAATAAAGAGGCACAAAAAGCAGAGGGAGGTCATTCATACACGCTGAATAATTGGAATGGCTTAGGGCTAATTTTGCTTCTCGGCCGCTTGGCTTGGCTCTTTCAGTTCCCGCTACGGTGGTCTTTTGCCTGCGAGAAACGAAAGAGAAGGGGGCAAAGAATGGAAGAAAGAATGACCGCCAGCGCATAAGCGCCCCTGGTGCAGCCTTCTAATGATGAGACCAAGGATGAAATAAAAAAAGTCGCATTTATAATTCTGTAGAAAAGAACAAAAAGCTAGCGAAGAATGAACGTGCAGAGGCTGAACGGCGGTAGCCAGCGATACAAAAACGATTTGATGTTTAATTTGACTACCTTTACATTTTTTCTTCCATGATACGCGTATGCATACGCTATTAGGAGCAGTTCTCAACTTTTGGATCGGGAAGAAGCTTGTGGCTAAATTCTCGAGCTCAAACACTGGCCTCTCGAAGCAAGGTAAATGGCGAGCCAAATAAAGCTGAAATGAAAATGAAATTGGAAATAAATGGTGATTGCAAAGATAATGTAAAATTTGTCGGCATATATTCACAGGCGTTTGCGCCTTGGGGCTGCCCTTCTGACAGCCATAATCTCACCAGTCCGAGATCAGGCTTCCAGGAAAACTCTTAGAGTGCTCGTAAGTCTAATGAGTTCTGCTCACTTCGTGGGAGTCAGCAAGAAGAATGATCTGGCTCTTCTGATATTTCCAGGTGGTTCGTTTTCCGCCCACTTCACCTTACTTGTCTTTGTATTTCTATCTCTTCCTTCATCGTGTTCCGTATGACACGTGAAACTAACTAACTTTTCGAAAAGGAACATTCGCCTGGTGCTTCTCTCGTTCGAGTGCGAGGTATTTGTTACTCACGCCTCAATACTGGATGCACGATGGTCATTAAATTACTCGGTCTTGAAATGACGTCCTCGCGATGTAAAATGTGCAGCGAAGAAAATAGAGGCAAATGCTGTCTCGGTGAAATTACAAACGTAAAACCTTTTTGGTGGCTTTTTCGGCTGCGCTTGTTATCAGTAAAATGGCAAGTTGAGCGAGTTGGTACCTTGTTATTAGTGTAATCTTAATTTAGTCAACTCTATTCTCATTTAAAAGACGGCTAATCGTCTTTAGAGTTTACAAATCCATTATGCAGCAACTGCAAAAAACAAAGAAAATGGAACATATGTCCCACATTTACGAACTCGTTTGGTCGTAAGGGCTTGTTCGCACCGCACCAATCCTGTACGTACTTCGCCAAGCTTCGTAAGCGTGAAAGCCGCAGAACAAACTACGACGCCTCTTCTCCTATTTGATCGCATATTCTTTCAAACTCGACCGAAGAGCATGCGCACTTCAAAACGGTCAACGTGCAGTCCTGGGCGTCGGCTGTGCAAAGATTTGAAGGAAGAAATAACAGCGAAGTTACCAGCTAACAGTACGGGTTCTTCTGCCGTCTAGTAGATTACTGCTCTGGTTTTCGACGCTTATGGCTGCAGTAAGAATACAATGCATATTTGCCCTTTTCAAATAAATACTCTTAGATTTTTTTTCAGTATTCACGTTATGTATGTCATATTTCATTTACCTTTCAGGATGTTCTCCAATTTAGGCTGAACTTGGAATGCTTTTCACCTAAAACCAGTAATTAGGTCTGTTCAAAATCTTCGCAGCTAACTTCTACTTTTTCTCTTTATTGTCCAACAATTACTGCCCTAAAATCATTTGAATTTACGCCTATAGCATTTTTATTTGGTCGGGTGGCAATCATACATACTTTACTGCTTTAAGTGCTGTTTAAAACTCTTTCTGTAGAGCCGCAATGTTGACTCGCTGTACCGTTAATTTTTGGAAAATACGCTATAGATAGATTTACATTCCATTTGGAGTTAATTTTTAATACTGAGCACGAAAAAAGCACCACGAGTTCCATTAAACGCGCTCAACGCGTTTTGCACATATACAGTAAACAGAATTTGTGAGTACATTAAAACATGTTCTCCTAATCATAACGTGGTATTTTAAGACAAGGCCATTTTATATTTTGCCGTATCTGCAAGAACCTTTTGACGTTTAGACCATTTTGGCATGTGGCGTGTCCATGTTCATTCGTACAAAAACTAAACAGCAAAAATAGGAAAACTTAGTTACGACAATATTTTTTTTTCCTTCGCTGTTCCCCTGCACTTGGCTTCTCGTGTCTCATTTTCTGGCAGCACTCTGTGATAACATCAACCCGTGTATTTGAAAGGCGACAGCCACACTGTACGAAAACAACATACCTCCAATGAAGAGAAAAGTATCAGAGCAGACAGATTATCCAGCATGATAGGTTTCCTGGATAATGTACGACGAAAACTCTCTGGGCCATTAGGAAACTTTTTGGCTCATAGGGCATTCTGCAGATAAAGAGATGTACGCGCTGCTGGTGCATCGTATCTCGTTTTGACTATATCTGGAGATTAGCGGCCTCGTTGTGGTTAATAATGTCACCATGAGTTCATGCTTACTGCCGTTTATCATTTATTTGCTATTGCAGTACCCGAAGGTGCATTTGATGGATGTATGAGCGGAACAGAGAGTGTACGCTCTTGGGTTTGGGGCCGCTTTGAGTGTTGCGCACTGTGCACGATCCCTCTGGATCGTTGCATTGTTTAGCAGTCTAACCGAAGTATGGTATTCCTCGGCGAATATACCTTTCCTCGGCTGAAGCCTATAGCGTTACCACCTTCAAGAATGTTTGACGCTGTCGCTCTCAGCGTGAAAATTGGATCATATCGTAGACGTCTTTCCGTACGTGGTCTGCCATGATGCCGGCTATCAGACGCTAAGTCTAATGCCCCCCGACGTCAGTGCAGCAGACACTCACTGGGACCAACACTGCCATCCTTTGCATCCCCCTTCCCATCCCAAAGTTCAACTCAAGCCAACCATGGCTGCGGAGCGCAAGAAGACCCGAAAAACGAAGAGTAAACTTCCGACCCCATTACGCGTCCGCCGTCTCTGGCTTTTCCCTAAACTAACATCGACATCGGGGGGTAAGCGAAGAAAGAACCCGCATCTCGCAGGGCCGCGCTTTCCAACTTTTGTCCTCACCGTCGCATATTCAGCGCTTCTTTCCTCTCTTCTCTCTGCCTTTCCCTCTGTCGCTCTTCTTCCTTCTTCACTCCGTCTTTCCTTAGCCCCTTTCACATTCTGCCTCATACCGAAAGAGCTCAAGCGAGACGCAACGCAGCGACTCAAGACCTCTGTACAGACCCTGAAAAGCCAGGACGTCTTCACAAAAAACTGGACAAATTAGTGCCTCTCAAGCGGAGAACACGCCATGCTGCCGTTCTCTCTTTCTCTATCAATCTGCATCAAGCCAATGGCTAGGCACGCGCCAAAAAACCACATATTTCGGATCCTCCCGTCAGCGATAGCTATCCAGCAAGCCAACAGCCCTTCACAGTCTGTTTGGGGGCCGTAGACGCAGCAACGCTCACTCGGGTGCCGTTAACAATGGCGCTTCCGCGGACGACAACGCTGCGGCCGAAACAGTTTTTGGCCTCCTGTGGTACAGAAAAGGCTCGATGCTCACGCAGCCGCGCTAGCGGCGTTATTTATGGTCGCCGCCACCACCCTTTCCCTGTGCTGGGCGCAGCCGCCTGGCCACTAATACAACTGCCGCCGGTGTTGTAATTTTCTAAATGGGAGGCCTAATATTTTATTTAGCGCGCGGGAAGCTGTTTACTTTTCAGGCAACACCTTCACCCCAGCTATTCCTCTCATATGCCTCCCTTTCCACCGTGCGCACGCACATCTTTTCCTGCCTTCCGTTTCCACTTGCCCAAAACAGTTTTCATCCTTGCTTGACGCTTCGCCCAGCTATTCTGATACAAACAACGCTCAGTGCTTTATGCCAGAATGGGCGAGAAACCCCCTTCAAAAGGTGGAAAATAATAGGCCAAGCCCACCGCCCATTATTTACGGGCTTGAAGCGTTTAGAAGTGTATCTCTCGCACACAGCGTTTTATTCATTGATTGTATGTGCAAGAGGAAGCGTGCGATAATTTACAACAATGGATGCAACAGCTCTTAAGCTAGGAAGATTGTCGGTGCGATACTGTGGTAGGAAAAATAAAGTTAAGCTCAGAAAGTCGTTGGCGCGACGTATTATATTGTGGTTGGGAAAAGAACCTCTTTAATGGACAAAATATTTCCTCAGTAGGGATGCTTTGGCGAACTGTTTGGGCGATTACAACGGCGCATTTTGCAAAGGAAATAAAAAGACCATCTGCTTTTTTTCGTCTGCCTGGGATTTTTTTTTTTTTTCCGATGATGTGCGAACAAATTAGATCGCTGAGATACAACTCGGCAGAATTTACGGCGCCTAAGAGACGAGCTTCCTACAGCACACACCGAAAAAACGCAAAGATGTAAAATTATCCATATGCGATTGCAAGTACGCAGTGGCCACCATAGGATTCTCCTGGCAGAGTTGTTATACAATACAATAGTTGTTATACAATATACAATACAATAAGACATCGTTGCATTATCTCACCGGTGAGAGTAAAATCTTGCTTATTGAAGATAGGTGCTGATTGTTAAGAAACATCCAACAAAAGTTACGTTTACTGGATAATGCTAATCGCAAAACACTCTCGTGAAGAAATTCTTTCTTTCTCACTTGCTGCTTTTTATTTACTCTCAACCTGAATAGAACGCCACCGAAAACTTTCTATCTGGGACGAGACTGCCAAAAGTGGTAACTGTGTTTTTCACTAACAAAAAATAAATAAATAAATAAATACGCATTCATGCCATCAGCGTTGCGTTTCTCTGACTACCCACGGAACCAACCACGTATCGATTTAAGCGCCATGCTTCTTGTCATGAAGACAAGGCCCACTAAACGAGGATAACATGGTATGTAAGCTTTACTTAGACATCGAGGTAGCCCTGGACAGTTACAAGGATAACCAAATCGCATCGCACCCTACTGTTTTCTTCATTTTATGGCATGGTCGCGCGCGTTTTTATTAACTTTTTTATTTATGGACCTCTATAGATATGTATGGTTTAACATCCCATTGTGACACGACGCTGTAGTGGAGGTCTTCGTATTGAATTATTTAGCGTGAGTTAGCATGGCACAACAACCCTGTGCCATTCGCTTTCATCGAAAGGTGGCCGCCGTGGCTATACGTTCCAACCCACGGCATTTTTCAGTTAGCAGCCAAACGCCAAACCCCCTGAGCCACTGCAATGAGGTATTTCGTTTATGCACCAGCCACAATTTTTCGTTTTTGTTTTATGTTTTAGTATGAGGCGGTTATGTTAGAGTTGTTGGTAGAAGTTATGCGTCCAGAGATTTGGAAGATACAGCAATTGCAGACTTCCTCTAACTGGAAGCCACAGCCACGTGGAGCACTTTTTCACGCCTTTGGTTTGGTTTGATCAGGTTCGTTGGATAGTTCTTTTACTTGAGAGGAAACGCGGGGCTCCAAATCTTCCCTGATCCCATTATGTTGCTTAATCTGGCAGTGTATGTCCCGCGCATAAAGCGCGAATGCATTTCCAAGAAGGCACAATAAAGTTGCGAACAGAGACATCCTACCTGACATTCAAAGCCTCATTAATGAATAGAGCGTGATGCTGTCCGACAAGCCCGTTCCATCTGCGATGACTAATACAAATGCTTTAAGTCGAAGTGTTTTCTCCCTTTGAGCAAAAAGCTCCTCAATTCACCTTGGCCAGGCTACCTTTCCTGTTTAATGCTTCTAGCTCATGTGTCTTAACTGCACACTTCACCCTGATTTAGCTACCTCCTATCCATGGGCGAAGAAAACCGAATAGTTAGCGCAGTTTTGTTGTAAGAAGGCAACACAACCATACTATGCTCAAGAGTTGGAAAAGAAGGCGAACCTATTTCCCGGGGCTCTGCTCCTATGTGTCCTTCCTGTGCCTCTGATATTATGGTCCATCCACTATACCAATCAACTACCCTCTAGTACAGTTCGTTGATGCTACATGCAACCTCTGCCTCTCCCTCTGCCTCTGCCTCAGTTTTCTATCAGGTTGCTCTGAAGAGCATAAATTATAGGTAAGCAGGAACGATTCAAATATGCATTCCCTCTGTGACAGCAGCTAGTGCCAGTGCAGGCTAAACCTGAACGAGATATTGAATCGGAGCCTACTTTTTTGGGTCAATCGCAGTGTTTACAATACAGGAACACACTCTCTTGGCGCGACGTGTTATCGCTGAGCTCTTCCAGAAAGAGATAAATCATGCGAGGCGTCTTTCGAGCAGGCTGATAGCGCCATATTCGCGCAAGGTGCTCGGTTTAGAACAGACTGAACCATTAGCGTGGCTAATGGATTCTTGGACATATCTCTGCCCGTGTATCTGCAGACTCAAAGCTCGTCGTATGTACTACGGCTTAGCATCAGCAGATATAATGAAGAACCAAGCTTCCACATAAAAAGCACAGCAGTGACCTTGCTACTATCACGGCTCTACCTACGTTTAAAAAAAAAAAAAGAAAGAAAAGACGTTTGTGCCCAGATCTGGAACGCTGACATGGGAGCAAAAAGTCAGACTTCTCCCTTTGAAACTTTAACAGGGTTACGGAATGGGCTACGGGTTTGTTTTGATTGGAAGCTCCAAAATGTCACATAAACCTTGCCTTTGCGAGATACTCGTGTGATATGGTCTTCTCAGCGCCAGCGTGCAAGCAGCTAGGTCTGTTGTCGAACTTTAGATTGATGTGAAAATTATTGTCGGGGATGTGCCTCCAGGCGACACACATTGTCGTTTAAAAGCAATATACTTGTCTGAATAATAGCAAAGGTCATCGCGATATGCGTTTAGAACAGCGTCAGGCTAGATGGAGGTTTTACAGGGCTCTGTAATGTTCTTGTGAGGTGCTATTTCACTTTTGATTAATCTTATCTAAGCCCGTCCTTACATTTTTTCTGAAACGATAAACACTCGACATATACTTTTTTCTAGTCACACTTCACACCGTCTATTTGCCCCAGACGTGTGAACGCGAGTGTCGTTTCGCCGCAGCTTGAGTAAGAGAAAGCTGGGCAAGTTAGTTACGATTCATAATTGAACAGTGCCATACACGAGGAGACAATAAAGATGAGATGACACGAGCGCTGACTTTTAACTAAAGTTTTATTACACATTTGCATACATTTATACCCCTCCTGCCGAGACAAAGATAAAAAGACCTAACTTATCAACACAGATTACTACCTATGTTGGCGCACAAGCACACTTCAGAAATCCTTATTCCCGCCTGTGAAGTGATAACCAGGGGTGGCTGGCGAATGAAAAACCACCATTATTAATATGGTTAGCCTCCACTACCTCTCTTACAGTCTGGTCGATATGTGGAAAAATGACTAACGTGTGATCGAACAAAGGCTCGCACCAGTGATTTTTTTTTCCCCGACAATGAATAGGAAGATTTAATCCCATGGCACTGCTCAGCGAATTGTGTTTTCTAAGGCGAAGGCTTATGCAATGTCCGGTCTGACCCACACACAAGCCACCACAGAAAAGCAGTATTCAGTAGACAACGCGTTTTGCTCAAAGCATACCATCTTACTACCACGCCTTAAAAAACAATGTTGCGCTCTCTCTTTCTTGCATCAGGCTGCCGCCAACGCTGCACTGCCGAGTAGATATTAGCCAGTTTTCGTCGTGAAGAAAAAACAACTTCAGTGTTGTACTTCTTGCCCACTTTAAGCATTCTGTGCGACAAGGCATGCACATATGGAATAACTGAAACCTTCTCACGATATTGAGAGTCATGTTCCTTAGGTACGTGGTTATTTTCCTACTTCAGTTTAGCAATCATTCTTTCACACAACCTGGCAATCTCTGGGTTGGGATAGCCTGCATACCGTAACCTAGCAAGCTGATCACCCACGCTTTCTGCAACCCGATGCAGACAAGAACTTAAGTCTTTTCAAATACATGACAAGGAAATGGCATCCTTAAAAAACTTCGAATGGCCGGACTTGCAGCAATAACGGTTGAGTTACAAGCTGGTGTACTAAAAGTACACAGGTATGTTGATGACTACCTAATTTTCACAGATAACGTCGACAGCATTCACAGTATTTCAGACACCTTCGTTAGGTGTAGCCAAGGCCTCGCTTTTACCATGGAGTTCATTAACGAAGACAAAGTACAGTTTATGGGTTTAGAATTATCTCTCCCGCTTCGTCATGTGTGTTGGAAATATTCCCCGCGTTCGGTGAAGCACAACAGGTGTTGCGCTCCAACACCTGTTTTGTAAGGCATGGTAGTAGGATGACAGATTGCGTAAAAGGCGTTGTCTACCGGATACCGCTTTACGTATGCGGTAGCAGATTAGGGAAGAGAGCTGGTTGTCTGTCATTATTCCTTCCGTCGTAACGTGCGTCTGTTGTATTTTTGTCTTTCCTCATCCTGGTCACCTTCGTAGAGTGCCCTGTAATCTCTGTGCAGCATCCTCAAACACTTCCGCGACAACTTAGGCTGTCGTATTCCGGAAAAATATTTATAGACTTACGTTCCGAAATATCCAGGGCTAAGCTTGCCATATCCAACGGTGTACAAGTTGTACACACCAGGAAATAATCTTGTAATAAGGGAGATTTACTCATTGGCATCCACCCCATTCGCTGCCATATACGGCTACAAGGAAAAGCTATACAGCTTTCTTAGAAACTTAGTAGTTAAAGAAAAATTCGTCCTGATCCGGAGATCGAAGGAATTAATCTTATGTTCAACACCTGAGCTTGGTACTAATGGTTCAGTAGTTGCCACTAGTACTGAGTAAGCGTAAGCGACAGCTTACTGAGTAATAAAAAACAAGCATTGAACTGAAGAGAACCATTTCAAAGTGTTCCACCAACGTGGTTATGATCATAAGTTAAGCGCTGCAAAGTGACAATTTTACCTCGTTGAATGCTTTCTTATACACGATGCGACAGCCACCAGAGTGCGGACACAAAAAAACGCATTTTCCCGGAGCGTCTCAGCAGCGAAGCGGGGTGCGAACGTCACTCGTACAGAAACTCAACGAGCTCTGCGACAAAATTCTCATGGCGAAGTGGCCATCGAAGCGAGGTAGCTTCTTCCAGCCTGAACGGCGCCCCGTTAACGCCGTTGTTCACCGATGTAGGAGAGGAGTCCGTATCAGTGTAGCGCAGGCGGGTGTTCGCCGGCTGCTGGTTTCCGATGGCAGCGCAGACCGGAGTGGCGTCGTATACACAGAATGGGACGGCACTTCGAGCACTGAATTAACTGAGGCAGGATGGAAGTTGCTGTCTACTACGAAGTCGACCGCTCCCAGCATGGATAGGAGCGGGACGGGATTGTGGTTGGACGTGTGCGGTTACAATGTTCCACTTCAGCTCCAGGTTGCGACAGCTCAGGCACGCGTGGTAGCGCGTTACGCTTTCGTTGCGAGCAGTCTAAGAGCTTCAGATGTGACCAGAAGTTTTGACTGCTGTTCCGAAAGGCAACTCCATGCTCTCGCGCAAAAGGCGCACGATACTTGTGTTTTGATGGTACTGCGGTATACACCGACTTGAGGAGAGCGACGCTATCCTCCGTGTGCTTTGATGCGCAGCTAACTACAATAAAATGAATGTGCAGGACGTTGGTTTGCTGCTTGGGTCGTATAGAAATGATCGACATTTCGATTACTGTTGCACTTTGTTCCCATTCTCTATTCCTTGTCACGTATTAGAGTCCCGTGAAGTACGTTCCTATCAAATACATAGCTTCATCTTTTTCAAATTGCTGCCCCAGTTTCTTATTGCTGCTACGTCGGAGATATATATGGCAGACCTTGTAAAGCGCTAGTGCTTTTCTGCTTTTTTAGCTAAGCGCATGGCTAAATTTTTTACCAAAAACATCTGAAGCGTCGTGAATCGCTATGGCCGCGCCACTTAACCACGTGAGTAGCGCAATGAACCATTTTCTTTTAAGATTGCCTATATCTTAACAGTAGGGCGTCGAGAGCAGGTAGTTTGCTACGAGCAACAATAACCAGCAGCCAAGAGACCCCCGCTGAAAAGAAGCGCGATTATACTATGTACGATAGATCTAGAACTTTTCAGTGGGATAAGCAAATATCCAGGACGGTTTAATGCACTGCACCCTGCAATTCAATATTGATTTTTTTCGAGGTTCGCAGGCGGAACGAGAGGCACGATAAAATTGCGGCGTGCAGCGAAGCAGAAACCCCTTGCGGCATTGAGAGAGGAGATTAAGAATGAACTAGATTTGGTGAAAATCTTTTTTCGTGCACCCTGGTTCTTAATAGTGGCATTCAGTTTTGCCGCGTATGGTCAATGATTCGGGCTAACGAGTATTGAATCCGAAGCGGTGTGTTTAATTCCCGGGCCGCTGCTGCCCCGTTTCAGCACGTGGGCGCAAAAAGAGAGGCGCCCATGCACTGCTTGACGTCGGTGCATGTTAAGGAATCCCAGATGCCCCAAATTCATTCGGAGCAATCAACTACCGACATCCTTCACAACAAATGTCACTTTTCTGGGGCGCCCAAACCCACGTGCCATATACCTTGCAAATACTAGCCTTCAAAAAGGTCTATATTCTATTCGAGTTTAAACTGAACAGTGCGAGAGAGGTGATGAAAGGGAACCGGAAACATGTAGCAAGCGCTGAGTCATCTTGCATCTCACGCATTCTGTGCACTTCAAATTTTCTTCACGAAAACGCTCAAGCTGCCACCTTATTAATGAGGGTGGGAATGTTAGCAAGTGTGTACAGTGCAGTAGAAAAAAAAAGCTTTTTTTTTTTTTTACTAGTGTTATAATTGCTACTTAAGTCGCATAACCCGTTACGCATTCAAAGCCCATAAATAACTTTCTGAATGCCCTCAGTTGCTAAATAAGCCAAATACCACTTGGCAAGAAAAAAAAAAGATCATCCGTGCATTTTCCCTACTTATGGGAGAGGAAACGTGGATCAAAATAATCGCTACCACCACGCACACACTATCACATACGCACAAGTAATGCTAAATCAGGCCGACATCAAAGATTTTAGGGAAATTTAAAGTATACCTAAAAAGAAATCAGCTCCAAAAGCACTTTGTTAAACCTGCCTCACCTCCCTTTTAACGGCGCACAGACAAGCCTGCGTGCGGGCGCTCATGTCTGGGCGGCCGCTGGCCACCACTTATCATCATTACAGCCGTCACTCGGGCCTCTTCACTGGAAGGAAAAAAGGGAAGGCCGGGAGAAAGGGGCATGCCCCCGAGTAAGGGACACTAATTCGCAACTTCAAACTTTTCCCTTAAAAAGGGGCACGTGGCCGCTCTGCCTCGCGAGGTGGTTGCCGCTTTAGAGGCAAAAAAAAAGTGCAATAACGAAAATCTAAAGAAGCAGTGTGTCACTCGTACCATCTTTCTCTCCGCCCGTCAACTAGCTTCCCTGTTTCCTTCCGCCCTCGACCTGTTCTGTCGACCATTCTCTAATTCCTTTTATATGCCACTTGCGTTTCTCGACGTTCCTCGAGCGTTTGAGGAGTGAGGAGAGAGAAATAAGAGCGAGGGCCTGCGGGGACTACGTTAATAGGACGAGGCAGTTGGCGGCTCGCGAGCGGGCCATAGCGGCAAATAGATAGCGCTGGCTTGCAGCATGGGAGAAGATGCTTTAATGGCCGCGGAGTTGCATAAGAGGGAATGAGAGAGTGAAAAAATGGGGAAGGAAACTAGACGTAGTGAAACCATAAAGGCCTGCAGCACTTGCACCATCGTTGAGGAAGTGTTTTTCCTCTTCGCCGTCAGGAATGTAACGAGAGGGTCTGCTAGCCGCTCGTGAACGAGCAAACGGTCGCGTGCCTCGCGCACCCCGTGTTGTTTGGCCGGTTTAACACCGTCGCTCTTCCGGCAGGAAAGCTCTTCCGTAAATGCGAATACCGTGGAACAAGAAGACTAAAAGCCAGCTACGTGCGTGCGCACTCCCCCCAGACTCGCTGAAGCCGCGCTCGGAAAAGTTACACCCTTAACGCAGAAGGACCTACTCATTAGTAGGAGGTTTTAGCGTCTGCTGGCGTATAGAGTCTGCCACGGGCGACCTAGCTCCCATCTCCACCCCGGACACGGCGGTAAGGACTCGAGCAGCTCTCACGAAGCTCGCGTCGTGAGCACCCGGAATCATTTTTCTTGCCGACCTAGAGGGAGAGAAGGAGCAGAGACTGGGTAGCCTAATTCCCAGCAGATTGGGAATAGCGTGGCAGAGATACATCCAAAAAGCGAGGAAACTGAGGAAGAGATGGAAAGAAATGCGACATCTTGTGTGAAAGCCGACGAACTGCGCTACGAGCAGAGGGCGTGCATTTGTCTCCGTTTGGATAAGTGCATTTGCTGCGCAGAATACTCGGTAAAGAGAAATACACGCAGATATTTTAAGCCCGCGTTCGAGTACACTGTGTGTCTTCTTGTTGTTGTTTTTTTTTCGAATCTAGCTCATTGGATAGTATCTTGCGTCGGCTGCTTTGTGAATTTCAGTCAAATATTGCAAGTCAAAGGTTGAGCATCACAAGATCTTCCTCTGAGAGCGAACTAACGAATTATTCTGCTTCGTAAAGTAGGCTATCAGAACACTGGTCGGTATCATCTCGCTCCCCTCGTGTCAAGAAGACGTCGTTTCGGCTACTGTTCCTAAACACCCCGTGGACCTGCAGGGCGGATGGTTATGTGTCGTAACCCCCGAGACAGGCATCTTTCTTGGTCAGTAAAATAGCAAATTCTCAGTCACAACACTTCAAAATAAAAAAAAAAGAATCTTTTCTCGTCATCTTTGTAAAACAATAGTTATATTGTCTAAAATAACAATGAGCAATGTAGTAACGATTGAGAACCCTTTGCTATAAAATCAAAAGGAGGCAAAATGGCACCATGGAAAAATAATTAAATGCCGGGTGTATAACTGAACCACCGCCGCTCCTTGCATTCAGTAATGGTCAATTTGCATAGAAATGTAGTAGTTCAGCAGTGGCATTATTAAATTTATCACAGTTCATCTTTCCAGAACTTACAGAGGGCAAATTATCAAGCAATAACTAAACAAAGAAATGGGAAGGTAACCTAGATATGAAAATTGACGGTTGGTAAATATGTGCAATGAATATTAAAAGAAGTGTTTTATTGCTGTCTTCAAACACCTACATAGCTTTGGTGTGCACCCGACCCTCTTTTTTCACCTTTTATTTTTCTGTTTTATTTTGTTTGTTTCTTTCTTCTTCTGCAGTGCAACGGTTTTTCCTTATTTTATTTTATATCGATTTAGAGCCCTTGTGGTTTTTGACGGTGTCGGCTCGCTGTGTAGCGTTTTTTTCTTTCTTTTTAAATACCAACGCTAACTGCAATCTAAGATCAGGAGCCGAGTTTTTCTGTCGAATATTCCACTACACCGTTCAGCTCTCTATCCATAAACGGTACAACTTGCTGTGCTATCTCAAACAGATATTAATAACCGCCACTCCTTGATTTGTCGAAAAACGACTCAATTGACAAAAAGGTCACAAGGATTGAAAAACAAGAAAGCCTCGTTTTGGGGCACATTCCTCATCAAGCCAACTTTTGACTCTTCGAGTGTGCCCTTCAACACCATGGTGTTGAAAATATAGAAGTGAATGGATTGAAACAAAAACGTCCTAATGCCTTGCCTCCTTTGCCCCCAGAAATCACAGTTTCTTCGTTGGAAATTACGTTAGTTCTCTGAGTTCTCTGTTTCAGATGTTTCCATTATCAGTAACATCTGAGATGCTCAAGCTGTTTATTCGCAACATGGAATCATTTGAATTCTCATTTCAGGCTTTAAAAAAAAATGAAGGTAGCCGGATAGCGGTGACTATAGCCTCACAGGTACCGATCCTTTCGCATTTGTTTCTCCATCGGTCGATCCTTTATTTATTTTCTAAAACTTGTACAGAAACACGTCGTTTACACTAATCCGCAGTGGCTGAGTGATGAGGCCTAGACCGCTGGCACAAAAAGCAAAGGACTCAACGCAATGCGGCCGTGTACTGTCCGGTATCAGTGCACGTTGAAGAACCTTCGCTGGTCGTCTGAATTACCGCAGCCCTCTTGTAGAGCAGCCACCATAGCGAATGCCTCTTTGAGACGTTAAACCCCACATTCATTTAACATCATACGTTGAGCTAGATGGTTCAGAGTTGTTGTAGCAAGAGTAAGGGGTTGGGTGAATTGTCGTCTTTCCTTTTGCAGCTGACGTTTTTGCTCGTTAGCAATGAGTTCAGATAGCATACTAAACCACATTGTCATTAACCTGCTCCTGTGCTAGCTGCATCAACTTAACCCCTGCGAACTTCCTAACCTCATACTCCTATCTAACTTTCTTCCGCCCCCTGCTACTCTTTCGTTCCCTTGGAATCCAGTGTGTTACATTAAGTGACCATCTGTTATCCTCTCTTCGCAATACATGTCTTGTCCATGCCCATTTCTTCTTTATTTCCTCCAGAATGTCTGTAATTTGAGTTATTTCTTTGACCCACTCTGCATGCTTCCTATATCTTAAGGTTACCCCTGCCATTTTTCGTTCTATAGCCCTCAGCGTAGTCCTCAACTTAGGTAGAACCCTTTTCGTTAGCCTCCACCTGGCAGCACCATGGGTGAGTACAGGTAAGATACAACTGTTGTATATTTTCCTCTTGAGCGATACCGGTAAGCTGCTAGCCATAATCTGCGAGTGCTTGCCAATTGCGTTCCATCCCAATCTTATTCTCCTTGTTATTTCCCATTCACGATCTGGATCTGCAGTTACTACTTGTCCTAAGCAGACATATTCGCCTACTACTTCCAGTGCTTCTCTGCCTAACATAAACTGCAGTTCCTTCCTGAGGCTGTTGAACATCACTTTTATTTTCTGCAGACTAATTTTCAAGCCTATCTTTCTGCTTTCTCTGTCTAGGTCATCAATCATTATTTGCACTTAAACCACTGAGTTACTTAGCAAGGGAATATAATCAGCAAATCGCAGATTATTTAGGTATTCTCTATCTACCCTTATCCCTAAGTGCTCCCATTCCAAGTCTCTGAATACTTTCTCTAAGCAAGCTGTGAATAGTACTGGGGAGATCGTGTCTACTTGCCTAACACCTTTCTTTATGAGAATTTTGTTAGTTTCTTTATGCAGAACTATTGTTGCAGTGCAGCCACTATATATGACTTCCAGTACTTTCCCATACGGCTTGTCTATATTCTGATTTCGCAACGCCTGCATGACCAACAAGGCTTGCACTTAGTCAAATGCTTTTTCCTAATCAATGAATGCTAGGTATAAAGGCTGGTTATATTCCGAGCATTTTTCTATCACCTGGTTATGGTATGGATATGGTAAATAGTTGAGTACCCTTTCCGAAAACCTGCTAGATCTTTTGCTTGATTGAAGTCTAAGGTTGCCTTCATTTTGTTAGAGATTACCTGAGTAAATACCTTATACGCGACAAATAGTAAGCTGATTGGTTTGTAATTTTCTAAGTCCTTAGCGTCCCCTTTCTTATATATTAGGATAATATTTGCGTTCTTCAATGGTTCCGGTACCGTCGATGACACCAGGCATTGCGTATACAGGGTGGCCAGCTTTCCTAGCACAATATCTCCCCCCGCCCCCATTCATCCTTCAACAAACCTGCAGTTACCTGCTCCTCTCCAGCGGCTTCCAACCCTTTCATAGTTTCTAAAGCTTTCTTAAGCTCGTCCTTTGTCATTGGAGGAACCTCTGACTGCTTTTCGCTACTGGCAATTTCATTATTGTCCCGATTGCTTTGGCTACTGTAAAGATCAGTATAGAACTCCTCGACTAGTTTGGCTATCTTGTCCATATTCGTGATGGCATTGCCCGCCTTGTCTCTTAGCACATATATCTGATTTGCATGATGTAACATAACACATCATACCATACTAATAAAATGTCTTACGAAACCATACCATTTCAATCCATACCATAATATACCGTAACATACCATACCATACTATACCCATACCATACCATACCATACCATACCATACCATACCATACCATACCATACCATACCATACCATACCATACCATACCATACCATACCATACCATACCATACATTTTAAACCAGCCAAAAGACGATACACAGGAAAGAAGAGAACAAGACAAAGCTGGTTTAAAATGAACCGTTACCAACTCGCCCAGTCGTCAACCTTGTTGAACCATACCATACCATACCATACCATGCCATACCATACCATACCACACTTCCACTTACAAGCAGCTTGCTTCCTGTGTTTTGTTTTATGCATTCATTTTGCTTTTATATGGATTGGCTTTTTAAAGAGCGACGGCGCACCCTAGCGGTCCATTCTAGGTCGCTGCTCGGTCGGTCGTTTGGTCAGACCTCCGCGCACCGCTCGCGTCTCAGTAACGACGTAAAAGCGAATCGTCGTCGCTGGATATTGTCCGCGGAGCACGGATGCGGAGAAAGGAAGACCGCTTGTTTCTCGAGATTACAGTTCTTGCGAGAAAAGAAATCCGCCCTTTTATTTCCAGAAGCTCCTCTCATTCCAGTTCTCCTGACAAAATCCGCCGTCGAGGTAATTGGTCCACGGCGGCCGCAAACCGGAGATGCTGCTCCTTGTTCGTTACCGGCGACGACGCACCACAACAATTCACCCGAACGGATTTCGTTTGCAGTCTTCACAGATGCAGTGTTTCGTAAATAGAACGTTGTATCGCTCTCCGTTTGTTCCCTTCTGGAAGTATTCGTTGGGTGGGTGTTTTCCAGCTCGTGACTGAGTCTAAAGCGAAGACGCTTATTATTGCAGTATTAGTGGGGTAATCCCACATCCTGTCCAGTTGTAAGCTTTGAAATATTTCTAACAGAAACATTTCTAACAGCCGAAAAATGTGTTCTAGTTGTTCTTGTCCGTGGGTTGGGCACGTGCAAGCCGCGTGCTGAAAAAGTGACTTCCACCCCCTTACTTTTACGAACAAGCAGCCATCCGTGATGGAAAGCGGTGGAAGCGCACCTGAAGTTCTTTAAGGACGCGGGCTTAAGTTGGCCTTCTGTCCCTTTATCACGTCGTAACCGCTCTTTATTTCAATTTTCTCCATTTGTTCCCCTCCCCGAAATAACTAGTGGGCATCCCTTAGTTAACCTCCCTGACTTTTCTTTTTTTTTTTTCATATATCTCTCTATCTGGTCATCCGTCAAGGCGGCAGTGAAAGAATGTTTTATATTGATCCAGGTCACTGGTATGCCAACTGAGCACATTCAGTAGTTTTGACATAAACACTCCCTTTCTATCCACTCTAACTAGATCGCTTTCAAGCACGTTTTCACTCTGCTAATTAGTCATGGCAATTTTTGACGAACTTTGCGCTGAACGCTCACTAGACGTTTCTTTATAACTCCGATGCGTTCCCGCACATGCGACTGATTTGAACTCACCACGTTCCGTCACGTGTAGCTGCAATAAACGCCCTTACATGCAACGGACTATGGGTCAGTGATAATATAAAGAGCAAGACGCATTTTCATTTGTTTCTCAACATATTTCCCAAGCTGCGTAGCCATTGCTCACCTGAACCCTTCCTGCTTACACATTTCCTTCACAGTTCTCCTATGCGTACTTGGTATCATGCGAACAAAACAAAGATTCGAACTGATGCTACTCATGGGGACGTCAAGTGAATGCAAGGCTTCAGAACTTCGACTTCGAAACTTCGCTTTGAATGTGCCGTGTCAAAACACAATACCTCGCGCTGCATTATGCTCTGTTTCCCAACAGAACTCGCCTCCTCAACTTTCCTTCACCGCCCAGCACCCCGCCCCCCCCCCCCCCCCCCCCCAAAGAAAAAAATATAGTCAAACGATCTTACCAAATGTAAAGAGTTGAAAATCCGAAACATTTGCGTTAAGCTCACACGCGTCAGGCGCATGAACACCGATTGAAAGCTTTCCGAATGAAAGGGATAGTCGTCGGCATTCCTTTTCGCATTCCTTCACAGTTGTCATTTTTCGCGTTGCATATCCCTCTATTCTCACTCACTCTCACGCTCTCTGTCTCTCCTTTGGTGGCGAGCGCGGATGCAGCGAGGGTGTCCTCCTCGCATAGAAAAACCTCGACCTCGTTTTCGAGATCTCGCACCCCCCTCGCAGAGCGGTCTCCTCCTTGCCATCCCCATCCGAAAAACCTCGCTCGCGTAGTATGCCAACCGCCTCGTCAGCCTCGTCGCGCTTGCTAGTCGCGAGTGCGAATGCGCGGAATACGCGGCCGCAGCGTGGCTCGAGTTCCGAGGATGTCTCGTCGTTCACTCGCAGCCGAAAGAGCGCCAGTTGACGGACGAACACCTCGCTATCTTCCGGCGTCGAGGCAGAGCCACTTCCGCGCTCCGCTTCCGCTGCTCGCCGAGGGCTGGCAGGCTGTCGCGCTGCGCGACTTCACAGGGGCAAGACGACAGGGATGCGGAGGAGAGTGTGCCAAGGGTTGTGTTGGCTTTCTGCGCAACCGGTGAAAAAAAAAAAAAAAAAAGCGGGGCAAGTATACGGACACTCGCGGCAGCACGGGTGAATTGCGAGCGCTCTTCGTGAGGGGGGCATGTTTCGCGTGCTAGCTGAGGCAGTGTGGGCCGCATACGAGGCGCGCGCTGCGAAGATAGCGGAAATTCCAGGACCATTTCAGGGCGATCCCCTAATGAATGTTCATTAACGTGCCTCTCTCGCTCCGGTGCGGGCAGTGCTAGAGCGGCGGCTGCCTGCGGGGCCCTTTGATGCGAAGCAGGGAAACGGCCTCCCTCATGCCAGAAGCCGGGTTCCCGCGTTGGCGGGTAAAGCTGTTAGGAGGCTCGCCTCACTGCGTGCCCCAGCTACGCAATGAGGTGACAGGCCATGGGTAGGACGATGAAAAAAGGAATCAAATGAAAGATTGGGCTCAGAGCACATAACAGGGTAATAGCCGGTTTTTATTTGCTACCTTCCAGGCAATTAATGGCACGCGTGGCCGTTTTAGCGTGACCGACGAAGGATCGCGGTCCCACGGTAACATTACTTGGCCTCAATGTCACGCAAAAACATAAAATCCTATCTGGTTACCGCCAAAACATGTTTACATCTTTCAAATGCTCTTCAATTTTGCTCCCTCATCAAATCAGCAGCTCCGCATTGACTCAGTCAAAAGATTATTAAATCAGTCTACAACACAAGCAGTCAGTCAGCCGTTTAATTATCTAACCTTCACTTAATGGAAGCAGTGCACCACAAACAGAACGAAGAAAAGAATAAGACACGCACAGACAAACACTGCGCAATGCTTGTGTGCGCATGTCTTCTGTTCTAATTGTCCCGTTTTTGGTGAGCTGTTCTCGTTCTCTCATATACCAAGTGGGCGGATATATTTCCATATATCAATTATCTAACCTGTCAATCAATCAGAAGATTAGCCATCATGCCAATTTATGAAGCAAAAACGTCAGTTATCCATTTACAAATCAGCCAATCGGTCAGTCAAACAACGCTGAATCGATCATCAAGCAGTCAAACCGTCAATCACGCAATCATTAAGCTAAACAACAAAAATGTCGCACGAAAAATCTCCCAGCTATTCAAATATTCAATATGTTAGTCTGTCTAATTAATTAATAATTCAGCCAGACATTTATTCAGTCAAGACATCAGTCAACAAAACAACAATTCAATCAATCACCTAGGCAGCATAAAGACCAATAAGTATAGCCAGTAGTCGGCCTGTCGGTCTGTCGGTGCATACATTCATTCCTTAAATCATTCGGTCTGTCTATCGATTGGTCGGTCGTTCAGTCGGTCATCGAACCTTTCAATGAGTCCATCGCTCAATGAAGCAGTGGTCAGTCAACGAATTTAGCATTCAGTCAGTTCTAGAGCTGGTCGATCAGTTAGTCGGTAAGACATTCTATCCGTCTGACAAGTGGGTGTTCAGTGCGTCAATCAGATAGACAGTCTACAATTAATTATCTAGTCAGTCGATGACTCAGTCTCTCAATTACAGAGTCAGTCAAATAGTTTTTCACCCGTCTGTCCATGGGTTCGCCATTAAGTCATTTAGAGAATCAGTCACAAATTCAGTCTGTCAATTAAGCAGCCAGTCACTCAGGCAGGCAGGCGATCTGTCATTCATCCTTTATTTGGCCAGTCAGTCTGTCTGGAAGGACGGTGTTCGTTTGTCAGTTACTCGGCGGGCCCGCCGATCGTTTTTTCTGAAATTGAAGTATTTAGGTGTTTTCACCACATAACGGTTGAGAATGCGATAGTATTTAAGTTAAGGTCCACTCCTTGTATCCGCTGAGCATGTGCAGCCGCCTGCACTTTATCTTCGGCGACATATTTCCACTGCTCCCTTCTCAGTGACGCATGTGGCGCTGCTCATAACTGTATTCGAAGCTGAAACGCCGAGCCCTCTTACACATGCCCATAGAACCAAGCAATGCGTCCAAACTGACACCGAGCCCGCGACCACACCCTGTCACGTCATGTGACCAGGTTCTCTGTCAACTTGTCGCGCATGCGCAAACTGGGACATGAAGGAAAGCCAACAGTCGGCGAGTTGGCTTTCCTCGCCGACTGTTGGCTTTCCTTCATGTATTATAACGAGCACCCTTATTTCCCCTTGATCAAACTGGGACAAGTTGCATGATCTGATTGCGCCACACGCTGCTGATCAGTAAGAGAATTATATCAGAGACAGCGCCGACTGCCGCAGTTCTTCCCCAATGAGGGTTGCGATGCTGGAAAATGAATAAATTGATACGTCGGAAAATGGAATGGCAAGAATGGAAGTATATAAAAGCCAGGAGAATGGGAAAGAGTGGTATTGGTGGTAAGAGAGAAAGGGGGATTCTGCCTCTGTATGACGAAAACACCGCTACTTATCGAGCACTTGGAAGCGCTGTCAATACGGTCCATACTTCCTTTTGCCACTGCCCCTGAATTAGGTATGTCCAATTTTTATTATATTGCCGCCGCCATTTTCTGTGTGCCTAATATCAAGGTATCTCTTGTCCTGGAGGTATATTATATGCTTTTCTTGTTGAAGTAGCGCGGTCATGATAAACGCTCAATACAATAACGAAGTTCCAAATTTCCCGTGTGAACTTTTGGTGTTGACTAAGAGCTCAACAACAGCGTTGTTCATTGTAATGCGGAAGCAGCAAAAATAATACAAGAATTCGGTTACACGTTTCAGCGCGCGCGCCAGTCCAGGTAGCGGCAAAATAAACGACGGAAAAACAAATTTAGCAATATAAATATACAACCACGTCAGGGCAGAGTGCTGCAAAACATGGATGCGCAGAGCAACGAGGCTATCCCTAAGCGCTTAGGTCCCGCACTGAAGTCCGCTTCCTTCTCCGTGAGAGTCCGAGTCCGAGCGCCAGCCGGCAGGCGAGCCAAGCCGACACGATGCGCGCGCCAAGCGGGCCGTAACCGGATCTCGATTACCGTCCGCTGGACAGAAGCGGGACGCCATCCATCAAGACCGCAATCGGATTATCCGCTAGATTTGTGGCTACCCACTGGCAACCGAATCCCGCGAATTTCCACCGGCAACACACGAGCCACCACTCCGCCGCCTGGGAACGAACAGTCGGTCTTGAAGGCTCGTGATAGCCCCACCCGCTAGACGGAGCAGCGTCGTTCGAAGGGGTTTCGGATAGCAGCTGCGGGAAAGGCGAGCGATAGAAAAAGGAGAGAAATAAGAAAAGAAAAGTACTAAGACAGCAAATACGCGGTTTGGTGACTGGGGCCGAAGACGAGGAAGAAGGAACGAGAGAAAACAAGAAAGGGCGGCATGAAAGAGGGAGGGATTCCACCGCAGGGCATCCCCCTTCCCCCGGTTCCCTCCTCCAGCCATCTCCCGACGGTCCCTTTCTCCCGTGCCGCTTACAGGACAAGCACACAAGCGCAGGCGATTGCCAGGCAGTGCTGGCGGGTCGGGTTTTTCACGCTCGGACTGCGAAGCACCGCATCGTCGCGAAATCCCCTTTTCTCCACGTATACCCCCGTCCGCGCGCGCCGCCGAGTTAGCCTCGGCCCAGATTGTGCCCGAGCGTTTTGGGCCAAGCCAATGCTGTCGCCCTGGAGGGAATTTTCTATTTATTTCATCGCCATCTACTGCTTTCTGCTTTTCTTTCTTCGTTGCCATTGTGCGTGTGTGCGTGCGCACCTTCTCTCTCAGTTTTGCTCGTAAAGCGTGAAGGAACAGTGCTTTTTTCTGCAGGACCAGAAAGCCCATTGCGTTGTTGTGTTGGCTTCCTTTTTCGGACACGTATACTGCTCCGGGGAGGAAGAGCCGAGCAACAGCGCAGCTTGGCCGGCAAGGGGAAAGGCAAGCATGCTATGGCGCCTAAGCTCGGCAATTTGTAACGATTCGTATCGAGTCAGCGAGGTGGGATCGCCAGAATCGGTCCAAAGCCTAGCCAAGCGCAGAACGGCTGGTCGTCTTAGGCGTCTTCTTCTTCTACCACCACTTTTTCTTTCGCTCGGAGTCTCTTGCCATCTCTGAAAGGCCCCTCTTCCTTTCCACACAACCACCAGCGCCGTTTATGGCTGCTACAGAAGATTGTGTGTACCGCGACGCCGCAACCACTCAAGTCGTGGTGCGATGCTCCCTAAATGCCCTGCTACTCGAAGAAATCGGCCGCAACGTATTTCAACAGCGGACAATTTCAACGCCTATCTTACCGCAATAGGCTTGTTTAGTCAGTGGCCTAAAATTGAGATAGCAGGCATGAAAGAATAAAAAGATCATATAGAGATGCTCGGAACGGTGTTACGAGAGTGCGCGCGGGGGAGAAAACGTTTGAAATCTTAGAGAGAACCCTTTAGGAGGAAAGTAGGGAGCATCCTGAGGTGTAGGAGTCGTCCTCAGATACCTTTACGTCGCCAGCGCAGCTGTCCTAATCTGAAACCAACAAGGGAAACTGCTGACCGTATAAAGATCGCGCAATAAGGATATTCGGGCTTTACACGGCCTTGTTCGAGTATTCTCAATACGATTGCCCTGTAGGAGCGCTCCAAGGGTGCTATCGGTGTCCAATTTAATGCGAACAGCTGAGAGCGTGGAAAAAGGCGTAGCTGAGGCAATCTGTCTGCCTGTCGGTATCAGAGGATAGGGGCGCTCTTCTGCTTTTCGACTGCTTTTCCTCTCCTTTCTCTAACGCTCGTTTTCTCGTTGTGCCACTGGAGTATCACGCTCATTATTTCCAGAAATTGTTAGTTGTGCTGCGTGGTTTCGCTACCGGCAGTGCCTGCATCCCGCGTGCGAGAAGCTAGCCCGATGACGCAAGCAAAAGCAAAGCGCTAGGCTAGGCAGTTAACAGCTCTCGATCCACGCACCCCGGCTGATTACAGCCGCTGCCAGTAGCAAAACCACGCAGCGAAACTCACGATCTCTGGAATGAACGAATGTGACGCTCCAGTGGCACAATGATAAAATGAACCTTAAAGAAAACAGAAGCCAAACTGTTGAAAACCGTGACAGCGCGCCTATCATCTGTTAAAGACGGGTAGCCTACTTGGTTGTTTTTCACGCGCTGCGCTGTTCGCATTTCATTGACGGCGATAATACATAAATTACACATTCATCCCGGCAGGAAATGTTCGCGCTTCGGTGCGAGGAGATGTAAAGGCGTGACAGAAAGTGACGTAGAATAGTTTGCACGATAGTGTCCTGATTCAGACGAGAGCTTTGACGTTAACGATCAACAATTAAGTGTGAACAGTGAATCTTACTCCAGCAGAAATTAATATGCCAACTAATCCTTAATGTGCAGTTATTACCCGTTCATCTTCATTAAGATCAAAGGTATATCCTCGCAGTTTTCGGATTTGATACAATCACTTCCATGAGCCAGTTATCATATCAGTCCATATTAGTTGTCATATCAGTATATCTCATCCTTGCACCTAACTCTCTTCGACCCTTTTTACATGTACGTCGTTCATATGCGTAACATCATTAATTTCACTATTGCATTAATTATACGTCCTACATTGTACTACTACTTCTCGAAAAGGGTAAGCATTTTACTTAAAGGCGACAAATGCTCTGAGGCCGAACTGCACTGCGGTGTGCCAGTATAACATACGCATACTACAGTAATAACTCGATTTCGACGCGCACCCGTTTATCATACTTGCCAAGTCTAAAAATCACATTTAGTACAGTAGCCTAAAATAGCGTTCATATAAATTCGTGCTTTATTGCCGGTACATTTTTCCAGGACTCACTTCCGCTCCCACACAGGCAACAGGAGAGCAACTTGCTAGACGATTAGTGGAAGACAATTGGGCTCCGACTGCAATAACATAGCGCCTTGAACGCCTTTACTCTCACGTGCGGTCAAGCAGACTGCTCTGGCAAGCGGGAAAGGAGGCCGATTCGAACAGCTACGTAGTTTCGAGTTCCGGCGTGGCACATTCCCCGGGTATACAATTGGAAGTCCCTGACCTGAAATCCTCTCTTGCCCTATCTAGCGTCCGCTTGTGAAACAAACGCTCCCGATGGCGAGCTGACAGGATAACACGACCAGTTTCAAATTCCATTAGCGCGGCGGAATTTATTTATTTATTTATTTATTTATTTATTTATTTATTTATTTATTTATTTATTTATTTATTTATTTATTTATTTATTTATTTATTTATTTATTTATTTATTTATTTATTCTACCATCAAGGCAGAACATTACAGAGGAAAGTGTGCGAGAATAACATACGATATTTGTGTTTTTGACACATGTAGCTGAATGCATTTTCGTGGTAACGAGGGCCCGGCCGCAACCCGTAAAACACGCGGCTTGGCGCCACAGTTTCAGAGGGTCAGAAAAAATGAGTGATTTATGTCTCGCTGCACTGGAAGGCTGACCTGCACAACGAGCGCGTTTCTCTTATTTCATGCCTGTAGTGGCCGGATGAAAAAAAAAAAAAAAATGCAGCAAAGTGGTGCCAGAATATAAAACTTTGCACAAATAATCTCCGTCATCATTTTATTTCATAGACAACACTGTTATCTTGTTTCCGCAATATGACTATCTGCTTTACACGTTATGGGCAGTAACGCAGACGAAAAGCAAGGCCGAACTAAACGAAGCTTTCTTTTTCTGTCTTTAAGAAGGAGTATTTGTTGTCATTATAGCTATTTTACTTGCATGTCTTGAACGAGCACAGAATGGCTAAGCACATGATTGAAATTGAGAGCGCAAAATACTTTACGGCGATTACGATCATGACAGATAGACAGCGTGACTGAGCCCTCTTAGCGATCGAAAAGCTAACGACATTGTGCGTTCTGCTCCACAGGACCCGGTTTCCTGCGAAGGTCTATAATTCAGTAGGTCTCATGGTTGTGCGTAACGTCTCAATAATCTGATCAGCACCGCATGAAGGCTGAGCTTAGTGTAGTGGGAAGGTGGTGACGTGTCTCCGTAATGTGCTTTCTGTTCTACATCCGGTGATAACGAGCATATGTTCCGGTTGCCTAATCTTTCTGAAAAATAAAAGAGCGCCTAGAATTCGTTAAGTACAGCACGCAACACGTACAGACAGACAGCAGCAGTGTACAAGTGGGCACAAAACGAACTGAGTAGATACCTCCCAGTTCATGCGCAGAGACTGTTGTTCTCTATTTGACGTGGACGGTTTCGGAACACTCAGATCACCAAAGCTAGACTTCCAATGACATGTATTTGCAGACGACATTTAGCGACAGGGGTAAGAAAAGTGATCCGCGATGCAAACCAAGGTGGGTTCAGACGAAAGGACTGCAGCGCCGACGGTCCGCGCGCGTCATCAAGGATCTGATGCCATGTTACCACGCGTCCGCGCGTCGATCCGAGTATTCACACGAAGCCTCCTCACCAGCGCTGTTGGCGCGCTGCCGAAAACCTTTCTACCGAGAGTTTCAGCCTGGACGCCGAGTGAAACCGTCATCTCGCTGCTGTGGCTGTAATTCTACGTGAAGTGTGCGTGGAAGAAGAGGAAGAAAAAAAGCGTTCATTTGTTGCAAGCGTTCTTTATTGCAAGCATCTTCAATATTCCATATCGGTGCACAGCTCCCTACGAGCGCTAAAAACGTCACTGTCGCTTCATCACTGAGCGCTTGTTTCGCTACTTCACCCATAATCAGCACTTCAAGCCGAGTAAAGCTACAGCTCTGGCACACCCACAAGCACAAATACAAAAAACGATGCACTGCTGGGGACACAGAGCGAACGACGCAGCGCATGCACAACAAACAATACCCCGCTCGAACCGAATACGAGACGAAAAGCGCGGCCGTAGCAGCGAGGATGTTGCAACGATGAAACAACAAGAGCAAAAACAATCTCGGTCCGCGCGGACTGAAAAAGGCGTTCGGCATATTCAGTCCTCTCCGCGATCCGGGGCCCCGGACGGCCACGCCGCTCTCTCGCCGTCGCTCAGAGCGGCGACGTCGGCGTCACGTGGGGCGCGGGTAGCGCTGACGCGCGCGGACCGTCCGCGCTCCGGTCCTCTTGTCTAAACCCACCTTTACCGACGTATCATCATCATCATCATCATCATCATCAGCCTGATTATACCCACTGCAGGGCGAAGGCCTCTCCCATATTTCTCCACTTAACCCGGTTCTGTGATGGCTGCATCCACTTGACCCCTGCGAACTTCTTAATCTCATCCGCCCACCTAACTTTCTGCCGCCCCGTGCTACGCTTTCCTTCCCTTGGAATCCAGTGTGTTACCCTCAGCGACCATCGGTTATCCTCTCTTCGCACTACATGTCCTGCCCATGTCCATTTCTTCTTCTTAACTTCCACTAGAATGTCGGTAACTTGAGTTATTTCTCTGACCCACTCTGCACGCTTTCTATCTCCTAATGTTACCCCTACCATTTTCCGTTCCATAGCCCTCTTGGTTGTCCTCAACTTAAGTAGAACTCTCTTGGTTAGCCTCCACGTTTCAGCCCCATAGGTGAGTACAGGCAAGATGCAACTGTTGTATACTTTCCTCTTGAGCGATACCGGTAAGCTGCTAGTCATAATCTGCGAGTGCTTGCCAAATGCGCTCCATCCCAATGTTATTCTTCTTATTTCCTTTTCATGGTCCGGATCTGCGGTTACTACCTGTCCTAAGTAGGCACATTCGCCTACTACTTCCAGTATTTCGCTACCTAATGTAAACTGCTGTTCCTTCCCGAGGCTGTTGAACATTACCTTAGTCTTCTGCATATTGATTTTCAAGCCTACCTTTCTACTTTTTCTGTCTAGATTATCAATCATTATTTGCAGTTCATCCCCCGAGTTGCTTAGCAAGACAATGTCATCAGCAAATCGCAGATTACTGAGGTATTCTCCATCTACCCTTATCCCTAACTACCGACGTATTACCGACGTATGTTCGGTCTGAAATTTGGTTCCCCCTAGTTGCACAGAGTTTTCATTAACTCATTCATCGAATCTATGCTCTAGCAAATGCGGCCGCGATTTAACCTAAATTGCCCGCATATTCTCAGCATATTAACAACAGACCAGGGGATATGCACATAAAAAGGACAAATTCTACACCTAATTGGAGTGATGGGGCTCGCAAAAAAGAAGACAGTTGATATATGCATGTGTGATGAGGTATCCACTCAGAGTAACGGTGAAGGAATAGAAGTACAATTGTAAAGAATTCAGTGTTACCAACAATAAACGGCAGCAAATGATTAGTCAAGTACTTGCTTCCCCTTTCACACTCAGTTACCCAAACACAAGCCCATGGACCAAAACGAAAACAATAAAAACAAACAAGCGTAAGCGAGTAGAAACGGGTAGAGGAAAAAAGCTAGAGGTTTTCACAAAGCCACTTCCTCAGAAACACCATCAATTTCTTCGCACTCTGGTCATCTCTTGCAACACTGCACAAAAAAGAAAAGAGAATATATACAGAATTGATTCTACGTCGTCTTTCGTGGGAAGCACGCTAGCGAAGATACTCTGCGTCCAGAATAGCCCAATATTAAGGTCCGAAAACCGACTTCTCAACAAGTTGCTTGTAGCTTACTACTCCAGTCTTTCTTTCGCTGTGTGCAATTGTCGTTAACGCTGTGCTGAACAAACAGTGCAATGCCTTCTTTCTTAACGCGATAACATAGAGTGCAGAAAATCCTGTACAGAAAACCTTGCGTTTTCGGCGTTGGGAGCGCTGGGAGTCCGGGTATTGCTCTGGAAAGGGGTAGCTGGCAGGTAACATGGGCGCATATACTGCTTGATCGATACCTTACTATTATGTGACGTCACAAAGCTAGATCACATTTCAGTAGTTGCCAATTCAAGCTAATTCTCTTTTGAGATGATAAGTTGAGACGGGAATCCAAACGTTCAGTACCCTTAGGTTGTGAGTAAGACGCGCGACGCCTAAATAACACTCCCGTACGGATTAGTTAAAGCGGGTATTTATAGGTATCGATGTCGGGTGGTCTTCTACATAACGTGATAAATTATCGCTACATGCTGATGCATGCGTGTGACATACGTGAGGCACAAATTAAGGGATTACTGATTAAGAGAATTTCAAAGTGCACGTACGCGATCGAGGGTCCCCAAGGAAAGCGCAGACGGATGCCATTAGGTCTTTACAGCCGAGGCTTAAATGTTCAAGTTGAAGTTTATTTCCTTTCTTACAAAGGAAGAGTCGGGACTAAAAGCTGTGGTAACAGCTTGACTTAAGGTGACGACTCCTTGAGACAGCGGCAGTACAGAAGGAAGGCAACTTTGACATCATTTCATACCATCATTGGTAGGTCATACAGCACTACACTTACGCTAAGCGCGAAAACACTTGCAAGAAACAACACAAAAAGAAAAACTATATGTAGGGAAAGCAACTACAATATACACAGTACAGGTCTCAAAGAACAATCAACAAGAAATTTATATGTCTGCTTCCTTCACATATGGAAATTGTCACGGCAGTAATCACGAAATTTGTATTCTGAATTGCTGGTAATATCAAAATTATCATGGCTTAAATTGTTTAGCAAGACGGGAAGGTTTTAACGTAAAGACTGATTGATAGAGTAAGTGCTTGGTGTCGGTGTGATCCAAGTTTCTCTTTGTCTCGTGTTACAGCAGCTGATGTTTTCTGTCTCTTCACTTTTAATGCTAAGTTAAAATTGCCTATGAAGTGGAATGTCCTATTGATATCGATATTACTATGTCTTAGAGATGTTCAGGATGCTGTGATTTCAGCGAGAACATATGAACAAAAGTGCCAAAAGAGCCGCCCTCGTCCCCTCCAAAAAAGAAGGGAGGAGGGGGGGTGTGTGGGGGGGGGGGGGGGGGGGGGGGAAGGGTGGCTGGGAACTTCAAGACTATTTCAGCGATCCGTTTTTGTTATCATCAGTTTTATACCTGTTCTTGAACTATGGGGAAGGGCGGAAGAGCAAGGCGACGGTGGTATAAATCAGCTGCGCTTTTCCGCTGCTTGAACCCCTCAACCATTGCCGCAGCTTTCCTCATCTCTTGTAAAATTCCAAGTGCATACCGCTGTTTTAAATATCGCCGCCTTCAATAGCTTTCATCAGTGGTGCGAGGCATTGAAAGTGCAAGGGCACGCTTGCACTCGTTCGTGTGCTCCTAGGTCAGAATGAAAGAGCTTGATGAAACTGTTCATCACTGTAGATATCAATCTTAAACTAATTATGCAATACCCCAACTCACATCAATGAACAGGAAAACACGCGAAGAAAACATATGTTCCAAACCGGACCTTTATTGTGATGAGAGGGAATTTATTTCTTCAGCTTAAATCGCGGAGTTGAAACCGACAAGACAAATTATTGATTGCACGCGATTTATTTATTTATTTATTTTTGCTGTTGGCAGCCTCACTGTTTGCAGTGAAGTAGTAGGCAGCAGCTACAGACGGCGATGCTCGACTTATGTTGACCATCCGCTCCTTCTTTATTCATAAGAGATCGGGATTAAGGACGAGAAGGAGTTGCCTGGTGCCCTTGTGGAACCAACCTTCTCCGCAAGGGGTCATCGCATACTCCAGCGTATAGCTTATGAATAGACACTGATGAGGACTGACCCTTCCAATTTTAGAGCAGCAGCTACAGATCTTCCACTCCGCTGTTGTCTGCGAGTGGGTTTGCCCCACTGATCTTGAAAGAAGCTGAATAAACATGGCCGCGACTCTACCTCGACTCGGTTTCGGACCCACGTCATTGTGAATAAAATACTTTTGCAGGCCACTACATTAGAGTACTGCGCCATCGATGTATCCTATCACCCTTTGTTGTTATCTACTACTCTTATTTATTTAGAAAACCCGAGCAGCAACTTCGACCAATGAACTCCTGGACTGAGGAACCGACCAGCCCCACCCTTATCACCAGACCCCTTTTCCTTGAAAAAAAAAAAAAAAATGTTCTTTTACTATTACTCTTGCGCTGTGCATAGCTTGTCGTCGCCTTCTTCAACGTCCAATCGTCGTGCGCAATGTGTCCACAACACCGCCATTTAATGTCGCTCTTAAGGCTATCAAGCTTTTCTGAAAATTATGATGCGCCACCACTACGGTGGTAAGTAACATTTGGCCAACATCGCTAAGTTGGGCTGGGAACAAATTTCTTTCTTTGCTAATATAGACTGTTTAGCCTTGCATATTGTCACTTTTACTATCATGTCGCTGTTCAATTTATATACCCCTAACTTCATCCCCAGTCGTCTTTTCGCATACCGAGCTGGCTCCACCTCGCGAAGGGGATCAGCTAAGCCTGATGTGGTAGACGAAGCAGATTCCGAGCACTTGATTTGTGCTTCTTAAATGGTGCTACTGCTGCCTCTTTAGTCCTACTGGCTACTATTACTGCCATTACTACTAATACTGCTTCCTAAGTTACTGCTATATCACTGCTAGCAACACCGCTACCACTACCACCACTACTACTATTGCTGCTACTAAAGATCTACTAATATTACTCGAATATAACTGGATATGTCAGTACCCTCAGTAAAAAGAGGATCATGATGAAAAACTTTTATTGAAGCATTTGCCCGCCATGTAGGTCAACCTCGAGGCGCCTAACCGGAAAGGTGATTAGCATATTGATGTTGGTGACAGCCTCGTGGCTGAGTTGAAAAATCTACCGGCAGCGGCGGCACTTGAATGTAATTTTTCGCCATTTTTCAGGTTATAAAACCACCATTTAAGAGAAATCAGCAGCTTTATCTTTGGAAGGTGGTATTTTCTTAATAAGTGGCAACTGCAATTTTTTAAAGCTGTTATTTTAAATTAGGACAGCTCTAAGTTTCACATTTACTTTTGTGGGCCCAGTGATGAAGTGGTCCATTGCTTGTAAAATAACGGTTTCTGTTAAAAGAACGCCTTTCTAAACGCTTACGCATCTGTAAACTTTGATTTCTTTAATAACACCTATCGTATGCTGCGTAGCACTTTATATGGAAGGTAAAGGCCAAATATTTTCAGGCTGGCTTACACCACAATAACTGTCCTTGATTCTGTGTTCTATATTTGATGCATTAAACTAACATACATCTGCTACAAAGTTGCTTCTTATTTTTTTTTTTCGGTTTCTGCTCAGTTCGCCGTGACTGATTTTGAAATGTACTAAGTTATCTGCTCTTCATTTTTAACTTACTTTCTTCCTTTTTTTTTTCTTTTCTTCCTTGTATTAGACTACAAGCCGAACAAGTCGTTGTTTGTCGGATGCTTTGCAAATGAGGGCTGTGGCCTTGCCCGCTGCTTTTTGACAGCCTTTTCTGCAGCTCCTCTGCCCATTTATTTTGGAGGCTAAAATCAATATCTTCATTATTATTATTATTATTATTATTATTATTATTATTATTATTATTATTATTATTATTATTATTATTATTATTATTATTATTATTATTATTATTATTATTATTATTATTATTATTAGTTTCAATTTCCAAGTTTCTCCGCTTCTTCATTCCCATTCCCCTCTTGACAGAATGCAGATGTTGTTTCATTCTTTTTCTCTTCACCTTCACATCTTCCAAAACTCGCTCTCGTCATTTATATTGGACGTTCGTAGCTTTGTACTCTAAACTGTATTTATCACATATAACTTCCACTGTGTAGCCTAAGTATTGTATTTAATTTATTTCACGTTTTGCTTTTTCTCCTGTTCAGTGCTGTCTGTACCTTGAACTGCTTTTTTATCCATTTCTTATTTATATTTTAACTTTAAACTTTAAATTCGAATCTTACTGTCCCGCGTTCAATTGTATCCCTTTATTGTATTTTCCTGTATTTCTAGCCTGTTTTTTAAGTACCCGCACTTATTGCGCCTGGAATGGTTGTTTATTTTATGTACATTTCTATATTACTCTAATCAATGTCAGTTATTTGTTGTTTTTTTTATCTCTCTATCTATCGTTTTTTATTCTTTCGTGATGTGCTCAATAATTCTCCCACTGTGTATATAAGACATCCTACTGACTGATTTCTTTCTTTCCGTGGCACTTTTCGTCTCAGTTTCATTTTATGTTTTTTTTTATTTCTTCTTTTTGTGTTATATCTGTGTGTGTAAAACTTGTGTGTGAATTTTCATTTTAGTTTCCTTTTTTTTTATTTGTCCTGCAGCACAAAGACCACATGGTTGTTCCTGCGCACCTTATATAAAGATGGATTGATTGATTGATTATTATTATTATTTCCTAAACTATGTTCTACAGAAGCTAGTTGTTCTGCAGGACAGGCTCAGGCGTAGGGGACAATTTTGTAGTGTTGTATTCATAAAGAGATGTGGCTTTTTATGAATCACTTCTTGAACACACACCCGTTCTTTTCTCATTTCGTACAGCGCGACCCCAAGACGAGCGTCCGACGGGTCCCAGCTTCGTGCTGGAACCGCCCAGTCGAGTGACCTTCTACAACAGCACGGGAGCCCTCGTGCCGTGCACCGTGCAGGGGACTCCTAGGCCCGACGTGCACTGGGTGCGCGCCAGCACGGGCCTGCCCATACGCGACGTGTCGGGCGTGGTGGCGGCGCGCGCAGACGGGACGCTGTCCTTTGCGCCTTTCCGGGCCCAGGACTACCGGCAGGACGTGCACGCCGCCACGTACCGCTGTGTGGCGTCCAATTCAGGCGGCTCAGTGGGCAGCAGGGACGTTCAAGTCAGAGCCAGTGAGTGGTTTCCTTTTCTGATCTCATGCTTCTATATATATACCTGAAAAGCACGTGAGCATTACATTTCAATAGAGGATAAGGAGTGCCTTCAAGCTGAGGTGCTGCCAGAGCCAAATGATGAAAGGTAAAAGAAACAATACAGCAATATGAAACAGAAAACTACAGATAAAGAAGAATGAAAAGGATTTTTCAGAACGAGATGCTGCTGGCGCTTAACCATCAATATAATAATCCAACAATGTGAAATGTGAACTCAGCGTGATTTTTCTGTTGATCCGTCAATCCGATGTTCCCTTCTTGTGAAACACTATATGTTGGCTCGTATGACAGTATATTTGTAACGCTCCGTTATTTTGATAGTGAGATTTTTTCCTTGTTATTTTTCCTTTTTTTTTTTTGTGACACTGTATATATTGTCTCATAATACAGTACATTTGTAACTCTCATTTTGTTATTTTGATAGTGGATTGTTCCATATTATGCCTCTGCTGCTGTAATGAGGGGGGGCAGTCGCGTCGTCAAGCTGCTGGTAGCAGTAGCTTTTTGCGGCTGCTCCATCCTTGTACTTTGTGCAAAGGAAAATAAAATTTGATTTGACTTGATTTGATTTTAAAGTGTTATTTTAAAAAGCGCCTAAAAAAAAGATACCTAGTTCAAAAAATGAGTCGTTATAGAAATAAATTATCGCGTAATACGTGGCGCCAAAATTAGTGCTAGATTGTTATCGAGATAAGTGATCCAAAGAGTTGCAACATTTATGTACATCAAGTCGCATTATTTTCTCATACACTTCTGAGACAAATAAATAGTATATAATAAAAAAATATAGTGAATATTTAATCAGCAAAGTGAGAATAGGTCTCGCTCTCTGTGGTCGCAGTCGCTGAACAAACTTTTATCGTAGTAAATGTTTAGATTGCAATATAGATGTAATAAACAGGAGAGTCACACTGAGCTGAGAAAGCTGGGAACGCTTCAGAGAAGGCAAAGATAAGAACAAAATGTAGAATGTTCATCGTAGTGAAAAGGAAGCCATGAAGAGGGACGGCAGATTTCAGCGGAAAGAGGAGTGGGTAATAACACCAGATCAATATTTGTAAGAGAAGATCTGCGTTAAAAACTGCAGATTCATCTTGCCATCAAAGCGGCCCAAACATCATTTATAGGATCAAAGCGGAAGACTGGGCACTTTCCTTCGCCCTTAGTATTTCTAGAAATCTACTGCGGCTGCTCTGCCTGCAGTAAGAAATGCGTCCATTGCCAATGTGTCCTTTCCGGCTTCAATATCTTAAAAACGCCGAAGAATTTCTATATACAAAATAATAAGGAAGATACAAAAAGTCATATTCTTCTTATAAAAACTACCTACCTCTCAACTAGGCTTCAAAATACGTTGCTGAAAACTTAAAACCCCAAGAATTCGCTCCGGCGTCTTTCGCGGATTGTTTCAATTACTTATTCAATAAGGATGAATTGATAAGACTTTTCCTTTACTCTCGTACCTCCAGCACGACTACCACCCAATTCCTGACATGAATAGGCAACCTCTTTGAAAGTTGCTTCGCAGAGGTTTAGAAAGGCATCCTTAAGACAACCGTCTAGTGTTAATTAAACTGGAAGGACGTTTTTTTTTTTCTTCTTTATCTCTACATCGACCCTACAGCGTAGCTCCCTTAGACAGATATGATTAAACATGCATTTTTCCTTGGCAGCTACTTGCTTAATTGGGCGACATTGCATGTAACGTTGCCCGTATCCTAACATTACCAAACTATAATCAAAATATAGCTCGCGAATCCAATTATCCGCCCTACACTACAGAAACGCCGGTAGAACCAAGCTGGAGGAAATGGGAATACAAAATGCGAACTTATCTTACAACTTAGACTCGACGCTGGTGAATCAGTTATAATCCAGGACTATACGCATACCATTAGGTTTACAGCTACCTGAATGTCTCCTATAATTACGTATTTATGAAATCGAATAGCGAGGGTAGTTGGGCAAGTCGAAACTTATTTTTTTTTTTTTATTCACCTTAAATACGAGAGCTGGAAAAACGTAGCGCACTGCATATGCGCCGGGTCTCGGCATAAACACAAGTGAGCGCAAAGGAGAAACCGTAATTGCGACAGGACGTCGCTTTGTCAACTGCAAACGGGAACACAAGGGCATTCATCTAAGAACTAGGAAAACTGAAGACACAGATCGTCCCTTCGCCTCTAAAATGTACAGAAGATGAACGTGGAGCATACATTTTACATTGTCTTACTGTCTCCTTCCTTTTTTGCAGTCTACAAAGAAAGATTGCAACAATTAAAGCGATTTACAACTAGCCTGAAACGATGGCAATTATAATGGGAGAAAAAGAAGAAAAGAGGTTAAGGTGGAGAGGGTATAAGGCGCATTCGCACGCACGTAAGAACAAGTTTCCGGAATCGCGACCTGATGTCACTTCCGAAACCTCCCCCCCCCCCCCCCCCCTCGAAAAAAAAAAAAAAAAAGACACTTGTCCAATAACTGTGCTGTCTCTATCTCACTATCATGAATAAAAAAAAAAACCTCTTTTTTTTTTGCTAGCCGACATAGGACCTCGCGTTCCGAGGCCGCCAATCAGGTGACTGCCACCTAGCGCGGGAACTTCATTGATGCATCAGCCTTAATGTTGGTCCTGTAATTGAGAGATTAGCTCTACAAAATAAAACCACGTACTTTCGAAATCCTATCGTTGAAGTCTCTGCATACTTGAGGTGGAAAAACAGAAGATGGTATAAAAGTGTCAGCGCATTCTGCAGATAATGAAATCGTATTATTCGAAAGAGAAAACTCGAAAACAATGTTCACTGGTTCACTGCATCCTCTCAAGCCGACATTTTCACATTTGCAATTGTGCCCAGTATGTGTCCAGTTTAGGAGTATCTACATGCAGCTGCCATTCGTGTTTCGAACAATTACGCACGCGTTCAATGCTTCTTGACGCTCCCTGCATATAACTCGTGCAACAAACTTGCGCAGACGACACAGATACGTTTCTTTCAGCTAATTAAGTATTTCGGAAGTGAAATCGAAGTGAAGCTTTGAAGTTAAGGATGCTAAAAAGTTGACGTTTTCTCTCCGGATAGAATTACTCCTAGCCTTATTATTGTGGAATCTGCACACTAAGTTACGCTCTGGGGATGGTATAAAATTTCGCACGAAGCGTTAATGGTTTTGTAATCTTTAATTAGTGGTGGATTGCGGCTGCGCATTTTTTGGGGGTTAACATTTAATTTAATATTTGAAAGAAGACGTAGCATCCGGGGATTTGAGGTACTGCCCACCCCTCTAAACTATTTATGTCCGTCTTTTGATTTTCAGTGTCATAATAAGTTGTTACCGTGTACATACTCGACCAATTTTTCAGCGAGCATATTGCAGCTATTTCCAAACCTTGCAAGTCTGTTGTTCAGAGAATTTTACGTAAGTTCCAAAAAAAAAAGAAAAAGAAAAGAAACCGAAGCCTTTCTTAAGCTTTACACAAAATATTAAATGGTCGCCACAATACAAGTTCAATACCAGTAAATGAAGTTAGACTAGGCTCATACTTTTTGGAATGCATTTAACCTGATGGGATTGTGATTTCAAACGAAAACCGCAATTCACGTAGCTGTGCTGTTTTAGAACTAAGGAGTGATAGGAAGACATTGTAACATATTATGGAATGCGCGCTGAACGGAAGCGGTAGTGGTTGTGACTGTTTCTCCATGCACACTTTTCTCAACAGAGTCGAAAGTCACGTGCATAAACCGAACATCTCTTTCGCCAGATTCTTGTCATCTGGTGGAAGCCGGAGTAAATCATGCCGCGTAATAAAGAAGCCCCGGCGACCATAACGACCCTTCTTTTCTTTTTTTTGTTCTCAGCAGAATATGTTTGCGCAAGAAACACTCTACGGGTGCCAGCGCACTGAAAGCCTCTTCTACACAGCCGCAGTGAGCTCCTGTGGATCGGCACAGTGCCATGAATGGCGATCCTGGTCCGATTAGAAAGCAAACCCTACCGCTGGCTATCCTGCACATCGGAACCGTTGAATCCCTGTAGGGAACTTGGCGGGACAGTGTGAAACCTCACAGTAAGCGACGTCTGTGAAACCGTATCCTACATCACAAAAACCTTATACATAACCAGTCGCAAAGAACGGAAGCATATAGAGTAACTCAGCCGGGCGTACTCAGTTTCCATGTCGAGAGGTGCATTCGAAGATCTTTCTGTGCTGTACCACCGAACGTATTTTCGTTGAACGCATCTTTTCTGTTATAGTTTAAGATTCCCAGGCGATTCAGTGTTCCGCTTATGACAGCACCGATTCGTTCTTCAATGATAACAGACAGCTATATGAATAGGCAGTCACGGAGATGTAAGGGACAATAAGACAAGAGGCAATGCCAGGGTTTCCTCACTGGTAATTGGACTGTGCAGGCAGGCATGGTGCAGCCCGGCTTCTGTTACCTGTTTCTATAGGTTGATAAAAGGCAGCGCTTTTAAAATGGAAGACTGAATTTATTGGACCTACGTTTAGCCAGCTACAAAGCCTTCTCTGCAGTATATTTATCTCTGGAACTCTTCAGTGACTCTTCGAGTAACTAGCTGCCATGAAGTCACTTGCAGCCGATTTCAGCCGTTGCTATGTGCACAAGGTAAAAAAAAATATATATATATATATATATATAGTTATGTCTGGAGCGTAGTTTTGGGCTACGATGTCCGCTCTGAAAGCAGTGCGCTGCATCAGTTCACGTCTCGCCCGGTCCGGTGCGTCCATTGTAGGAATAGCCCCCCATACGAGGGCTCTTGCATGTTCCCGTGGCGCGCTCGCCTTCAAAAGCGGGGCACCTGCTTCCGCGGGCGCTTCAGCGCAGAATGCTTGCGCACGTAACCGTATGCGAAAGTGTGGAAACGCTTCAAAGGCCTCCCATACGAGAGCGGTTAGCAAACCGCTCTTATGGGCCTTTTGTGTTCCGAAACAATGGCACTGTCTCCTGGCACTCTCTTCCCAGCGCAATGCACGTGGCGCTTCGCTGCCACTCGGGCTGGGAGGTGCGTTGCAAATTAATGGGTGAGAAAAGAAGTCGCGCACAAGCTGCCCGCGCTATTTAAGGGTCGAAAGAGAAGGTGGAAATTGGGAGAGGAGGAGACGTTGTATGAACGCCTGCGACGCAAATGCACTTTCTACCTCCACAAACTCCGAAATTTCCCATCTTTTTCCTCTTCTAGGCCTATCATTTTGTTCCCCAAGCGAGAATAGCGAGAAATAGGAAGCACTGAGCGAGAGAAGAAGGGAAGCCCCGAGAGGTCCTTTTAGTTTTTTTTTTTTTTTTTTTTTTTTTAGCCATCTTTCTCAGTGTGTTCGCTCCACTCTCATTTCGCATGCTTGGCTGTAGTCATTTTGTCTGCGATGTTCTTTCTTTTTATTCCCCACTTTCATGTGCCCATAGCTACTAAGGCCATCCCTCTTCGCTCGCGTTCGTTTCTTTTTCCCCCTTACTGCCTTATTCCTCGTTCCCATTTTGTACGCTTATGAGTCAGGCTCTCCTCGTGGGACCAGCTGGCCTCCTCAATCTAATGCGCCGTTTTTGAGCTGCCCCACGAACATTCCTGGTCCCACCCTAGCTGCGCTTTGCTTCGTAGTCTTACTCATTTTTTTCTTTACAAGTGCCCTGGCTAGCCGTGCCATAAGCAGGACTGCCCTTTAAATATTTGCTTTAGCTTTGTAAGGGATTTTGTCGTCATAGAATTATACCTTTGACATTTTTGCTAGCTTTCATCTCAATGAAAAACCAAACTGATCATAGAAGGTGAGACCTTAATGTCAGGTTACCTAAAGGAATACATCGTTATTTACGCTAGAAATCCAGCGTCACTAAAGTTGGTGGCTGAATGCCGTCTTGGTGCGATACATCTCAACTGGCGCAAAACTCTACTTTCGCGTTATATGTCACGCAAGCGCGTTTTAGTTGTATTAGTTAACCTTCAAACAACTATCTCGCCACCAGTGCCATTAAAAAAAAAAGAAAAACATTCTACGTTTCGAGAAGGGATATTCATGACTGTTGCGCTAAGTCTTTTACCAAATTCTAAGTTAGACAATTTCTTAGATACGGTTTACTTTTGGTTATGGATATTTTGTGTGTGTGATTAGCGATAGGCTTTCTTTCATAAGAAGGGAAAAAAAAAAAACAAGAAGGCATCGCACACACTGTTTTACGTGATATCTACCCCAAACCAGGGCTTTCTGAAATTTGCATTGGCCGGAAAGATAAGCGCCAGTGCGTTGAAGGCAGATTAATAATCGGCTGCATTGGCGAGTGCATAACACCGCACGGTTTCCCCGCACCCAGGCATCCTAATGAAGCGTGCGTGCAATGAGCGGAACAATGATTTACTTTTTGTAGCAGTCCCTATATTCCGGTGTCGAATATCTCACCACACTGCGCCTGACACGTACAATTTCTCAAATGAGCCAAAACAAAAATGTGAAGTCTCATGACGCACATACTTTCGTTGGCGCAATGGGACCCGCTGAAAGCTTAAATCGTGTCGAGAAACGCCGTATTTGCTCCGCAACCACCGCCGACTCTTTGATAAATATTCTCACTCACTCAGCGGTGGTGGCTTTTCTGGCGCTGTCTAAATGTCCGCTGCTGTAGCCTTTGCACAGTATAAAGAACAAGAAAAAAAAAATCAGTAAATGAAATCAAACGACTCTCATTAGCCGGCCGGGCGGGAAACGTTTCGCGCAGTTTAAGAGAAGCGCGGTGCAAGAAATAAAATAAAGCAGAAATAGGCGCGCACTGAATCCGGGTGTTCGCATGTCAGAAAATGCTGTTGGGGAGAAAGTTTTTGCGACACCGAAAAGGAGGACGGATAGTTGAAGGGATGTGAGGGGAGAGGAATGGAAGAAGGGTTGTTTGGTGTGTTGCACTGGAGGGAGGGAGGCTGGAAGAAGCGGGCTTCGGGGACAGTGGGCGAAGGCGGCCGGCCCGAAAACGACACTTTAATGACGTTACTTATTTCGAGATCAGTGATTAGTGCTGAAGCCAGTTCTCAGCTGGCTGTGTTGCGCTCGCTCGCCAAAGCGAGTGGGCGCGTGGGTGCACACTGTCTCGTCGAGCGATGCTGCTAAACTGACTGCGCGGGCGCCAGACGAAATTTCTGTGGCTAAGTGTGAAAAAAAAAGCGCTTTTTATACCAGGGCTGCAAAACGGGCGAGTGGCGCGTGGGTCGACGGCGCCGGGTCTCGCCGAATCCGCGAAATCCCTTTGCTGGATTCCCAAGAATTGCACTGGTCGTTAGTGTCGCACTCTCGCGAAACTTTTCAGTGCACGCATATGCTCGGCTTCGGCGATTGTTTGCATAAAGAGAATGGTTTTCGGCGAACATAGCCATATCATGTGCACTGCAGTGTATATTTTGTTTCCCTGGATATTTTAACTTTCCTTTTTTGTGGTCGGCGGTTGAGGCATTTGTCGCGTTCACTAGTGTCAAGCGAATCTTTGTTAGGTGAGTGTGGCTCCAAAAGTTAACATTCTGGACATATCTGAAAACAAGTGTTAAAGGCAAGGAGCGGAGATTGGAAGGGTAACTGTTGCCAAGGGCAAGTAACACATGCTACAAAATGTTGCCTGCCTACCGGTGTTTTATTTCTTCTATTTTAGTTTAGTTTTGCTTACTTTTTTTTCTTTCTTAAGTGTCCCGTGACCTTTTGGTTCGTGCGAAGAGATAATATTTCTCTTTCATTGAGTGAAAAAAATAAAATTTAAGAACGCGCAAGTCTTTCTTTGTTCCAAGTCGCAACGGCTCATCTCCTCAAGTCGTCATGGCAGGCCGAAGAAGTTGAGGCGATTATTTGAAAATCAAGGCGTCTTTGAAGCAGCTGTCCCGGTGGGGCCTAGTGGTCTGTAGCGGAAGGCACTCGACTTAACCACATACTTTCAAGATCCGTGGTATTCGGTACGCCAGGTACCATCCGGCACCTGATAAATCTCAAAAGCATGCTATTTCTGAGACAATATATTGTTGCCTACAATCCGCGACGGGATTAGCGTCCGCGCAGTTGCGTATAAATCATGCGAAGAAAAGTAAAAAGAAACCTATGTGCCCACTTTTTACATGTTTATTGTCTCAAGGCATAAACGGGTTCTATAGGATAAAAGGGGAGGGGGAGAATATTATATGTATGAAAAACAAATATGGCCAGCCTATTCTTTGTGCTAGAAAATATTTACACAATATTATGTGAGGGCAAGAAAACTTCACAGACAAAAAGCAAGAGATGAACTATTGACGTTCTTTTGGTTACAGCTCAGATTAACCTTGCGTTAATTCCATCGGAAATAGCGAAACCGTAGCGGCAAGTTGAAAATAACTCAAGTTAACTATAACGGGGAACAGCTGTGTCCTAGTCGAGGACCTAAACACCCATAGGAACCAATATGGCCCTATTACTGCTCAAATTCCACTTCGATTCCCTGAAAAGAGATGAAACAAGCAGCGGGCAGAAAGCCCGACCTTAACGTCACTCACATTAGTTAGGGACACCCTAGTTAGTCACCTATGTAAGAGACTTTCTACATAGGGGCACAATTAGGCTGTCGACACATACATGTCAGGAAGACGAATGTTCAAAAAAAAAGCAAGCATGGCCTAATTTCCAACTATGTTACCATACCTTGTTTTGATATAATACCACAAAAGCAGTCTTGAACATTCTATTAATCATACAGGAAAGTATAATTTCCCATATTGAAAACATGGGACTGACGGCTACTGCAAAAAAAAAAAAAAGTGCTTTCAGATTAGTTGGCGTTATTCCTGTTGTGCATATTTATAAAATTAGCTACTGAATCTTTCAGTTACTCCCCTCCTGTAAACCAAATAGATATATTGGTACGTTTGGAATGACAAACCACTAATATACCCAGAATAAATATAAACATTTGGGAAGTCGCAGATTTTTTCTTTTTTATTCGGAACTTTATTGCGATAAAAAGAAATATGCTCAAACACTGTTTGGAGCGATAGATATAAAAGCTAGCGGCCGGTCCAATACAAATATTTCCTGTAGTTCAGCCGCAGAGCGCGGAAGGCTAAACATTTAATCGTCATATACACAGAATATGACGTACATGTCGTATATGTGCCTTTTTTGTGTCCCGTCTTCTTCGCGCAAGTATACGTAACCTTTCAAAGATGAACCAACTCGCCCAAAGAAGAGTATTACTTCACATACACATTAGGACACGTTTACAAGACACGCACCACCAAACCAAAAAAAGATATAGGAGACTCTAAGAAGAATAAAAAGAATACATAATACTGTGGAATACAAAAATACGAATCAAAAATACACAAATTGCATAGAGAAATGCTGCGTAGACAATTCACAAGACAAGAGTTTCAGGCAAAATGACTCCACCAGATGTCGCGTAGTGGTGACAAGGCCGTAGACACCAAAAGAAGACACAGGCTTGATAGTACTGAAATTAACCCTTTACTGGGCTGAATTGCGACCGCAAGAGAAGTAAGCAACAAGCGTGCTCGTCGATCGTCGAACAAGGAATTCCCGCCGCACTCATCAGCGCTCAATTTAAAGGCTGCTACTAGCACAACCTGGAACATTGTAGAAACATACGCGAGTGATTGGAATCTTCGAGACTGATCTCGGCGCATCTTGCGCTACAACGAAATTGATAAAGGTGCTATTCTCACGGCATCGAGCATTAACAAACAAAGAATACAGAACTGATACGCGATCCAGAATCAGAGTGATAAGGCCGCATGCCGGCGGCTGCCAAAAACAACAAATACAGTTTTGAAGGTTTCGCGGCAATATAGTTTCCAAGTCATTTTAAAATTTCTGGCTACTTGTGCCCATCGGCAAATCGTTCCATATTTTTGCTGCATTGAACTCTATCCCGCGTCTGCATTAACATTGCTACATTTTAGAAGGTTAAAGTTACAATTGGATACTTGTCTTGTATTACAGGACGGTAGGACAAAAAGGCTTAACGGAAGGGGACAGTTAGAGTATATTGTGTTGTTTATCAAGAGCGAAATTTTATAGTTGGGCAAGGATTGGAACCAGAGCACCATCATAAGCACCAAAAATGTTTCTAAAGTGATCATAATCAGTTCTTATAATCTTCAATACCCGCTTTTGAAGACGAAACAGAGGAGATAAGTAGGTTTTTAGGTTTGGCCATAGGATTCACAAAATTAACTGATATATGAATGACAGAACGAGTAGTACAGGAAGCGTAATACATCGTACGGAAAGTAATATCTCGCTCTGATGAGCGTGTGGCATCCGAAAGCTAGTTTCTTGCATATGTTGTTATTTTGTTGTTTTTATTTTTCAATGTAAAGGACAATCAAAATTTACTCCTAAGTATTTTAAGGACTGGACCGGCTGTATTAACGAGCCACCTAGAGTAGGTCTAAAATTGTACCTAGATTTAAAAGTAACGTGGGCAGCTTCCAAACACCAAGGAAGGCAAAATTTTGAGTTCCCTCATTACCCTTGTTTGAAGTACCGGAATAGATTCAACAGTAACTATTAACGCGGTATCATCAGCATGCATCATTAATTATAAAAAGGGAAGTGCCCGAAGGAGATTATTTACATAAAGTGAAAACAATATCGGACCCATAACAGAGTCCTGTGGTACACAACATATATTTTTTTACATCTGACATGAAATCATTACCAAGTACCCTTTTGCGAGCTATCTGTAAAAGAATTTGAGTGCGTTTTCTTCAAACCCATAGCTTTCAAACTTCTGCAACAAAATGGGACGACACACCGTGTCAAATGCCTTTTTAATATCTAGGAACACAACAACAGCAGTATTATTTTGATGCATAGCGGAATTAAGGGTTTGTGATAACATTAATGCAGCTGTGGAAGTTGATCTCTTTTCCACAAAACCGTGTTGCTCAGATGAAATAATATTATTCTCTTTAGGATGTGTCTGTTGCGCAATTAGCTTTTCGAAAGAGTGTTTAGCACACTTAGTACAGAGATTGGCCTGTAACTACCCGGTTGGTTTGGATCTCCTTCTCTATATATAGGTACTTCTCTTGCAATTTGAAGTATATCTGGGCAACAGTTACTTCTATAGAGTGTTTGAACAAGTGGCGTAAGTAAGGACCAAGTATATCAATGTTTTCTTTAATTACCCATGACTGCGTGCCTTCAAGGCCAACTACTTTATATACTGCGATTTTACTCATAACAGCTTTATATCGTCAATAGAAACGTCCTGAATATAAAAGTTATTACGCACAATTTTAGGTACAAATGAAGCAAATGACTTCAATAGAAACTGACTAATAAGACTAGAACCAGCGTTGATGAAGTAATCGTTAAAATAATTAGCAACACGTGGGGAGATATTGGGGTGGGGAGGGGGAAGGGTTACGCTTTGTATTTCGGCCCCAATTACGTTCCTGACTATCTTCAATAGTTGTTTTCCGTCCTGATTGTTTCGCGTAACCAGTTTTGCAAAATACAGTTTTCTTGATTATATAATCATCGCTACTGACATATTCGGGTAATACTTAAACTGCTTGCGGCAATACTCATTTGTTTTATTTTTCTTCCCTCTCTGATAGTATGAATCCTCACTCTCTTCCATGTAGTTCTTTTTAAATGTTTTTTTTTTTTTTGTTTTGTAGGCTTAACGTCCTAATGCGAGCGGCTGCGGCTATGAGATACGCCGTAGTGGAAGACTCTGGAAATTTCGACCACCTTGGGTCCTTTAACGTACACTGACATCGCACAGCGCACGAGTCCCTTGCTTTTCGCCTCCATCGAAAAGCGGTCGCCGAAGCCAGAATTCAATCCCGCATCCTTTGGAACAGTAGTCGAGCACCGTAACAACAGCCCCGGCACGGCGGGTGCTCTTTTGAAATGTTGTGTATTGGATTCGATTATCGGAAGAGCTTAGCAAATTGTTATTTCTCATTTTTGTAGCTAATCATTTATGTATTCCTTGTAAACTCCTATTCATAACAAATACAAGCGAACAGATTCACCAACCGAACTAGCTGTAATATCCGGGCTCGAAACGCTATCAGCAAGAGCAAAGTTGGCGCGATTAAAATTTTTATATCAACTACTACATAACGCCTTTAACATCGACTTATCAAAGTATGTTTCAATATCACATAAGCGAGAGTTAAGAAACCATCACGCGTTCACGCTAACCGAATTTTCATGTCACAGTGATGCATTTAAACATTCTTTCTTCCCGTTGGCAACAAGCGAATGGAATTGCCTACACTCATCTGTTACTAACGCTGACTCATTTTCAAGTTTTTGTTCCAAACTACAGGCCACGGTGTGAGCTGACATTATTCGGTTACAAATTTCGCTTTCTTTTTTCGTTCGCTTGTTTAACGCAGTCGACAGCCTGTTATCCCATTGTTTCATTTTTGAACTTGTACGTGTCCTTTATTTGTGAGCTGTTTGTGCGAATTTGATAACACATTTTCAGTTTTTTGTGCTTTAAGAATTGCCTAATACTGTATCTTTGTAGAGCTGCTTCATTTCTTGTCATCATCATTTTATCGATATTATGAATATAATGCCCACCTGCTATGGTCTCAACTAGAGACTGGCAGTATTGTAAATAAATAAATAATTAAATTGTCATGCAATGGTCTCCTGGGCATCAACCAAGCTGCTTGAGCAGCTTTTATCCCTCAAAACCGTCGAGCTTTTTAGGAGAAATAAATTTAATTGAACGCAACTGAATCCTTAAAGCAGAAAAAACAAATGTAAATTTTAGGTATGCGGCTATACTGAACGAAGCAAAATATGGCACAATTAAACGACAAAAAATTACCTCCCTACCGAGAAACCAAAAGAGAAAGAAACTCAGGTTTAAGGGCATTGAATCTGCGCCAAAAAAAAATAGGCGTTGGATCCAGAGTAAGAAAATAACAAAAGATGGTCACGGCGAAATGCACCTTAATACTGACGTTTCGCTAGGGGACCGGCCTTCTTCAAAGTGAGATGAAGAGATGATATATATATATATATATATATATATATATATATATATATATATATATATATATATATATATATATATATATATATATATATATATTGTGAAAGAAGGCCAGGTCCAGACGGCAAGGTCGTGAAGGCAAGGCAAGGTATGCCGTGTCAGCGTTTAATCTGATGGAGAAAGCCCAAGCGCGCGCCAGAGCCGGCGCCGCGGGACGATGATGATGGTATGTACAAGAGGAAGAAGATCATGGTATGTACAAATAAAAGAAGATCCGTGGAGAGCTCACAATATATATATATATATATATATATATATATATATATATATATATATATATATATATATATATATAAGGCTGGTAATTGCTAATATATATATATATATATATATATATATATATATATATATATATATATATATATATATATATATATATACAAAGTTTATTTGGAGTCGACGTTTCGGCAGGAGCCCTGCCTTTCTCAAGACTGCTTGAGAAAAGCCCATACAAAGCAAGGGTAGTGTCAGGGTGATTAGTGCTGAGGCGGTTGATAATGTCGCAGAGCTTGGGATCTAAGCGCTGCTCATGACGAATGTTTGAAAGGTCAGAGATCGACAGCACGCAGGGGTCATCGTCACACGCGCTTTCAGACGGTGGATCTACCGGATTGCGGGACAGCCAATCGGCATCAATGTGTAGCCGGCCGGGCCTGTGGACGATAGAAAAAGTGTATCACTGGAGACGCAACGCCCAACGCCCGAGACGACCAGTAGGATCTTTCAGCGAAGAAAGCCAACATAAGGCGTGGTGGTCGGTGATAACGGAGAACGGGCGACCAAAAAGTAAGCGCGAAACTTTGTATTGGCCCACACAAGGGCTAAACACTCAGGTTCTGTGATCGAATAATTTTGCTCAGCCGCTGAAAGGAGGCGACTGGCATAAGCAATGACGCGAGTGCGACCTGTCTGCTGCTGGGCGAGAATGGCACCAATACCGTGACCACTGTCGTCGGTGCGTACCTCCGTTGGTGCTGAGGGATTGAAGTGTGCCAGGACTGGCGGGTTGGTGAGGGCTGCAATTTGCGCAGAAAAGGCTTGAGATTGTTCTGGGCCCCAGCAAAATACACCGTCGGTCTTCAGAAGAAGGGTGAGTGGACGAGCCGTCTTCGCAAAGTTGGGACGAAACCGCAGAAAATACGAGCAAAGACCAAGAAGGCTACGAACGCCACTGGTACAGTGGGGTGTAGGAAATTCACAGCACGAATTTTGTCGGGGCCTGGTTGAACGCCGCGGGCATCGACCAAGTGTCCGAGTACCTTGAGTTGACGTCGGCCGAAGTTACACTTCTTTGCATTCAGCTGAAGGCGAGCTCTTCGGAAGACTACAAGAATGGCATCAAGACGGTGAAGATGGCTCTCGAAGGTCGAAGAAAAGACAATGACGTCATCGAGATAACATAAGCACATCGTCCATTTAAAACCACGTAGAAGAGAGTCCATCATACGCTCGAATGCAGCGGGCGCATTACACAGGCCAAAAGGCATCACCTTGAATTGGTATCAGCCATCGGGAGTGACGAAGGCGATCTTCTCTCGGTCCCGTTCGTCAACCGCGATCTGACAATAACCGGAACGAAGATCAATCGAAGAGAAATAACTGGCACCGTGCAAGCAGTCAAGGGCAACATCTATCCTGGGAAGTGGGTAAACATCCTTCTTTGTAACTTTGTTGAGGTGTCGGTAATCAACGCAGAACATCCAGGTATTGCCCTTCTTTTTAACAAGCACGGCTGGTGACGCCCAGGGGCTGCTCGAGGGCTCTATAATTTTTCTTGCCAACATCTTGTCCACTTCATCTTGTATGACTCGACGTTCAGAAATGGCGACTCGGTAAGGTCTTCTGTGTATTGGTCCGGCGCCTCCGGTATCGATGCGGTGAGTAACGAGTGACGTTTGTCCCAAGGGTCGGTTACCAAAATCGAAAATGTCCCTGTACGAGGTCAGAAGGCTGGTAATTGCTTGAGCATGATCAGGACACAAGTCAGGAGCTACCATTTCTGATATGCGGACCTCCGTGTGCGGGGACTGTGCAGGTCGTGTCGATACTTCAGCAGGAGTGTCAGGTAAAAGTGAAGACACATTAAAGTCAGACAGTGACGTCAGTTCGGCGTGAGAATTGCCCTCAGGAAGAACTTGTGCAGAGCAGCTGAAGCTCAGGACGGGAATATAAGTGTGATTATTGGCTACGTGCACGATATTGACCGGGAGAGCTATGCTACGCTGCAAAGTCACGTCGGTCAAGGGGTAAACAACGTAGTCGCCATCAGGAATGGAGGGAAAAGGTGTCATCAGCACATACACAGCGGCTTCAGGTGCCAGGCGAGTAAATTCAGCGGAGCAACGTTGAAGTTGCATGAGCTTGTTCATCGGAACAAAGCGGCAGGTCTAGATGCAGCAGTTCAGTAGAACAGTCAATGAGAGCAGAGTGTGCAGGTAAAAGGTCGAGGCCAAATATAACGTCCTGAGGGCAACTAGTGAGGACTGAAAATAACACAGGGATGTTGCGGCCGGCAAGGCTAGTTCGTGCAGCAGCAAAGCGTCGAGGTCCCTAGTAATACCGACGGTCAGCGTTGTAATATGAGCGAGGGATGGGGAAGGTACGGCTACGGCAATACCGCGAAGTGTGGCCGGCTCGACAGCAAATGAAGCAGATTGGCCTGTCGTCTGAGGTTCGCCACTCTGTGGGATTGGGACGTGGGGAGGCTATGCTGGTGGTTGTAGCAGCCACTAAAGGAACAGGGTGCGATGGTGGCGGGGGCGGCACGGAGCTAGAGGAGAGGCCGACGTTTGCAAGTTCCTGGCGGACAACGGCTTGTATCATGGCCACGGTGTCGGGGAGCGAAGACGGGAGGGGTGCAGGAGTTAGGGCCTCGAGTTCTCTGCGGACGATCCGAGTCACGGTCGTGGGATGGAAGGGTTGGTGGAAAGGGGCCAGGTCAGCGCAGGATGATGTAGCCGCCGTGTTCGGAAGACACTCAAAACGATGTTTAGCCTGCTCGAATTTTCGGCAGACTTGAAGCACCGAGTCGACGGTAGAGCAATTCATGCAGAATAGGATGTGAAACGCATCATCCGCGATACCCTTGAGGATATGCCCTACCTTGTCACTTTCCGGCATGGAGGTGTTGATCTTGCGACACAACGCAAGCACATCCTGAATGTAGGCGAGGTAGGACTCCGGGGGGATTGAACACGAGAAGGAAGTTGCGTTTTTGCAGCCAGAGCGCGTCCAATTGGTTTCCCGGACAAGTCTTTCAGCTTTCGCTTGCAGATATCCGAGGTAACGAGCTCTTGTTTGTGGTTTTGAAACCATGGTCGAGCTGTTCCCGCCAAATAAAAGATGATGTTAGCGAGCATGATGGTGGCGTCGCAGTGGTTGTTACGGCTGCAGCGCTCGTAGTCCTCTAGCCAATCGTCAACGCCTGGGTTGTCGTCGCCATTAAAGATGGGAGGGTGGCAAATTTTGTGTTAGAACAACTGGTTGAGGTGACGTTCCTGCGGTGGTAGGCGAACATGGCTGTTTGAGACGTGGTTGTGATCCCAGGTAGGTGGCAGCCGCTTCGCAAATCCAGCTTTTGGCACCGTAAATGGGCTAATCGGCGCTTACGGGGATCTTGATTCACCTCCACCAAGGTGATACGTGGCAGAAGGCTAATAGCACAACAGGGGAAACCACGACAGATGTTGAGAGACGCAGGTGTTCAGGCAAGCACCAACCGCTTCTTCAGCTTCGTCGTCTATCACTGTGTTGTCCATCGTCGCCCTCTTTAGTGGCATATACGTAACAATATAATAAACGCATGTAGGAACGTGCTGTTTTTCTCGCAATTCTTTTTGATTTGCTATGAAGCCAGCATTTTTTATTTTCCATATCATTTTTTTTTTTTGCAAACGCTTAGAGTATTTATTCTAAAAGCACTTCAAATTTTCGCGATATCCGAACTTTTGAAAAACAAAGGAATAGCAAACGCAAACTATGTACTCCCAACAATGCACTTTGTTTTACAACTAAAATCTTCGATTGTTTTCATTGCTTCTGAGACTTGGCAAGTGCTCCTGTGCAGCAATTCTCAGCAAAGATTAAGGTTAGAGCACAGCAGTGAATCGGTTAAGCACGTTGGTGATTCACCTTTAAAATGTGTGGCTAAAGACGACACGCAGTTGACTATGGAGCTTAGTACTGGATGCCTTTGAAGCTTCGGTGCTGAATATTATTAAAACGTTACAAGGGTTCAATGCTGCTGAACCAAATATTGAGCGAAAGCATTAGCTGCGGGTGACCGAACATTCTTCTAATTCTTCTTTTTCTTCTTCCCCAGCCCACACATAAAGCCCCGCTTTAACCAACCCATATAAACGTACCTTAGTGGCCTATGGGGGTAACGTGAATGTCACTGTTCTAGCAGGCTGATTCTGACATAACCGTCCCATGTGAAACGAAAGACCCAAGTTGGCAGCTCCTGCCAGCCCGTGTGTCATGTTGGGTGTGACGTCACCACAGCGTCACGTTGGTGGGACGTAACAGTGGCCGGGTCACGCGAAGGCTAGAAAGTGCGAGTAATATTGCTTTCGGCATCAAATATTGTGTCGTTGCCTTTGTGGGTACTGCCCCCCAATGCGTTCATGCAAAGTTATATCGTCCTTCCTTGAGATTAAAAATATAATACCACTCCCTTCTATCCAAATTACACTTGGTATACGAGTATGGGTTACTCGTCAAGCTCATAACGCATATTGGGCTATTTTTCGAGCTGCTACGCCTCATGTTTATTCTTATCGGACCACTGAAATGAACTGCCTGTTGTGGCAGCGATCGCTGTGAGTGCTGTTTGAAGTCCTTACGATGCTTCCATTTTCCTCCTGGTCAAGCTTGCGAACATGAATCCTTACCTAGCTCTCTGCAAAGCTTCTTTGTCAGGCATCTAAAAGAGCGTGAATGAGGTCTGTATACAAACATCAACGACAAAACCCTAGTAAATGGACCTAGACCTCCTTTAGACTTGCTTAGCACATTAGAGCTGAGCAGTACAGTTAAGAGTCAACAAAAGTGTCTTGATTTTTTAGCGAAAAAGAAAAAAATGTGGTGGCTGCAGCAAAATTGTGATTACACATCGGGACGTTGAATTCCTTTTTTCTTCGGTACTTGTTTTCCACAAATGTCAATAAATATAGAGAAATGATTACAAATATTTTCAATAACATGAATTTTGCTCGTAAGCAGAATCCGAGATGGGTAAATTCATCATTTCCTCAGTATTGAGCTCTTGCTTAAAAGAAAAACAATTTGATTATTCATTCAATTTACACTGAGGACCACAATGGCGGTCCAATTTAAAGCATGATGTAATTGCCGCTGTAACTGTGGCTGCGATATACAAGTAGAACTGGTTTATAATGTTTTTAACATTTACCAAGGCGTCTTCTAATAGTACTTTGACAATGCTACGGAGGACATGTTCTGGCTTATAGCGAGTCGGTTCTTGGAGAAATTAAGAACTGCTTTCGAATGGATCCTGCTGCAATCTACTCTCTTTGGCTTTCTTTCCTCACAAAGCACAGTTCTTTCTTTTTAAGATTGGGAGTAGGGTATTGCAAAAGGACGAGGCGAAAAAAACCCGCACAAAAGAAAGGTAACAGCCATAAAGTTTTCGTACACATAAAGACCGGCATAGATGTACTGCGTTTTTTACCCTTGAACAGATTGGTTCGCAAGATTGGCGGCACCATTTGAAACTTGCGACGTATACGTACGGCACAGAGCTATGAGAGGACGTGTCGTAAAAGAAACAAATATGCGGAATGCGGCACTGTCTGAGAGACCAGCGAGCACGAGCACGCACGTATGCACGTACAACTGTCACGCCACTTTCACTGCATGTGCGTGAAAATACCAGACAGCACAAACGTCGCTCCTCAACACAGGGCTGCAAAGAGGCGCTACCAGGAAAGTGTTTCAGCAGAGAGTCGCCATGGACATCTCCGCAGAAAGTGTTTTTCCGCACAATGTCGGATCAGCGCACACACAAAACTACAGTCCTCCTTTCTTTCTTCATTTCGCTTTTCCGGCCGGACACGTGCATGGTATTGCGCTCCGGCAAGGAAGCGCAGCATAGACCCATGAATCTATCGTCCACTCCATCTGTTGGAGTAGTTTTTTGTACCACGCGTTCCTTACACTTTTAGCCCGAACGATTTCTTATGCATGACGGAGACATAAATATCCGCCTCCCGCCTTTTGTTGGTGACTCGCTGCTCTCTCCGTATAGACCTGCAGAAGAAGGCAAATGGTGGTCCTCGTCCGGAACGGATGGAAATTAATGCAGCCGAACAGCAGCATTGCGCAGCCAACGGCTACTGCTGCTTATTGATTCCGGGCTTCAGAAAGTTGCCCGCAGGGAGCGCCTGTGAAGCCTCTTCCCCTTCAAGTGTGCCTTCGCTCGTTCGATTGCCTAATGTGCAATCTTCTGTTTTATGCAAGAGCGCTGTCTTCGTCCTCGTTGCCCGATGTGTCTTTCGCACTAACCGTGTCTCTCTGTGCTTTGAAAGAATTGGCTTTTTTTTTTTCCTTCCTAGACCCTACGTATCGTGCTATACTCTTAAAAAAAAAAGTTATTTTTATGGGCTATAAAACTTCACCTGGAGTTTGTGGCTCCCGCAGCTGGTCAGGTTTAACGCTACAGCGTTAAGAGCCGCGTGTTAGAGAATTTCAGCTCCGTCGTCGGTGTCAGCAGTTTCAGGTGTGAGCGAAAATTTCCGATTGGCCAACAGGGTCATGCCGTCCGAGTCATATGAACTCTCGTTGGAATGTCAAACACGCAGCAACGCTAATAATAATAAACGCGATGTCAAGCGTGGAAAGGAAAAATAAAAACACCCTATTATGCATGTGCAATTTCGCCACCTAATTGTCTTATGCGAATTGGCGTTATAAAGAAATCGACTTCACTGAAAAGCCAATTGCACTAATTTTACGTGGGACTCGAGCCCGCAGCCTTTTGGCTACCGATTGAGTGTCACAGAAAACGCTTGTGCGCCTTGGGATCAAGCAGGGTCGTATGCGTATGCCGTGTGGTCTTTCACGTCAAGTGCTATCTCACGACTTTATAAGAATGAGTGTCTATGTGATTATAAAAGGCCACGGGCTGCAGCCCCGTCATGGCTGTGAAGGCGTTACTAAAGTGTCCGCATAATGCTTGTGAGAGTTTAGGCATTACCATTTATTTGCATTAAAAAAAATTCTTTGCATATAGTAGGGATGCAAACAATTATTATGTGTGCAGTTTTCCGCTGAACAGTTGTTTTATGCATGTTAACATTTTGGAAATAAAGATACCGACTATAAAGACGACACATCAGGAATGGGCGTCATGCGCACTTCTACTGGCATCCTACAAGTAAGAAGAAAGCATTTATGCAGGTTTAGGAAAGAAAACGTGTAGCGAAACAAAAATCTGTGAAACACTCTTGCTAGAACAGACTGGCAGAAATATCACCTTCACACTGAGGGCAACGCATTTATGTGGAATTTGATACTCAAGACCGTGGGAGTAAGCGTGACTTTTCGCAAAGCTGTCAGTTGGGGAATGATCAATCATGCATTCGGGTTTTCGAAATGGACTGTGCTCATCAAGGCAGTGGCACACAGCATCACTATTGTCTGTATCGCTGTGCCCTAGCAGCAATAATGCCGACGGCGGGAAAGCACAAAATAACTGGATGATCATGCGCATGTCAACCTAATGTTTTATCATTATATCTGGTGAAGCATACAATACAGCCGCCGAACTCATACCCAGAAAGTCTGGATGAATTTTAGAAACGAGTTTCTGAACAAAGTTTTTCACTTATCGTATACCTGAACAATCACAATCAGTATACCGCAGTTCATGTCTTGGAATGCTTGACGATGTTTTATTTGTTTGTTTGTTTTTCAAAAGGCACGTACTAACGTTTTTTTTCTGTTTTTTTACAGCTGTGCCTTTTTGCTGGTTTTTTAAGGAGAGCAAGACAAAGTTCCGAACCGTAGTTTTGCTAAGGATGAGAAGTCTAGACGATTAGCCTAACAGAATCTTGCAATGTCACGCACTTACCGCACAATTAAAACGATGACCTTGAACGCGGTCCTTTGTATGCGATCCCTGCATCGTCAACCCGGAATCTAGTACGCCCACAGCCTTCACTTCGATCAGTATTCGTCATTACGGCGCTCCACTCAGCAGCGTGGTGGCTTTCGGCCAGCGCTCTCGTGGACGGTCCTCATAGATCGCCTAGCCGAATGCATATAGAATGTTGTCGCCTGTCTACTGAGTACACAAACCGATAAAGGTATATTTGAAACCTGGTAGCACTCCCACGCGTCACGGAGGAGTTTTGATTGTTTACTTCATTCCATAGCAAAAAGTTCGCGAAACATTTTTCTTTGTCCACAGTAGGTTACAACCTTTAACAATTACGTCTTTGGAACAGTAAGCATTTGACCTCGATACATTTTGGTATCTATAGCTCACAGCTGGATTGCGACGAAAAAGTTTGAGGTTAGATATAGCTTCAGAATGTGGACTGAAAAAGAAAAGAAGCTTGACAGAAATCTAGTGTGCAACTTACTACCGTAGTGTCTCGCATAATGAAAAGCTACACAAATACGTAAAAGGGTTTTAGCCCCCGTACAGCCATCCGCCACAACAATCCTGTGAATGGGAGTATTCTTGAAATAAGAAGCGCGTCAAACAGAACCGCTAACTTCAACTAGAACAAAGATTTATTGGCCAGGTATGTAAGAAGAAAAGTTAGCGCTGCGATGGTAGGTATGTGTGGGAGGTCCAATAGTTTCCCTTCCTTCCTTTCCCTCCTTTGAAAAAGATGCAACACATTCCAAAAAGAGACAGAGGCGTGGTCCTCTTTATTTTCAACGACCGTACTTTGTAGCGCGCCTTCTCTCCATTCACACCTGTCGATGCGTACACGTAACACGCGTATGTGTTGTTTTCCGTTTCATGTGTGGAATATCAGCTTCGGAGTTGCTACATATTGAATAATGTTCATATTGCACTATCATTAAGAGTCCACCTCCACAAAAAGAATGCCCCATTATTTTCAAGCCTCCGCATCCTGCTGAAACAAGCGGCACCATTGCTATGAAGACCCGCCCACCTGACCGGCGGCACAAGCCGGCTTTCAGACACCGCGGTGGGTACATGGAACAGCAGCTCGCATAGATTTATATGTGGTAAGCAGAGAAAGGAAAAATAATCCTTCCCTCTTGGGCGAGAGGAAAAAGGAGCGGGTGAACCTGTAGAATTGAATTAAAAAAAAAAAGGACTCGAGTAAAACAAAATACTCAATTTGAAGAAAATCACTAATGTAAAGAAAAACATAGAATAACTTAAGAGTTCGATTTACAAAATACTGAAATATAACAAAACCGGAATATACCGGAAGTCTCGAACATTCCCGGACGGCCTTCGAATTTCTTGTTCGGTGCTCAACAAGGTTAGTTTTGGCGACATAGGTTATAAATTCACTGCGGAGACATACCTTATCGCAAAAATTGAAATCACTGCCTCAAATGTTCCATAAGCATTCCCCGCTCGTATTGATAAGCGTCATCTGCGACATTAATGGGGGTTACAAAAGGCCGCGTACCTACATGGTTACCTTATGAGAGGCAGAGCTGACGGAGCTAACCGAGAAGAAAATATTCAGTCGGGAAAACAATACTGACCAATTGCGCCCTATTGTTTATGTTTTATAAGGAATTATACTGCTCCGTTTTTCTTTGAAACAAGGTGGCAGGAAGACAGTAGGGGTAAAACTACTAACTCCTCTCATCGGGTTCAATCGCGTGGTGTGACGACAGAAGTGATAAAATAATTATAATGAAGCTCGTTCCGCGACATGCGACCTAAGTTCCTTTGACGAATACAGCAGCGCTAGAGCGTCGCTGCCAGACACGGACATCATTACTAATATACTGTAATATGAACAGGTGAGATAAAGTTTAAAGATGATCCCTCAAGGTAGAAAACATATGGGCATGCCCAAATGCCCAGAAATATGTTATTTGATTTAGATGAATATATGCTTAACAAGAAGAATAAGATTGGGATGGAGCGCATTTGGCAAGCACTCGCAGATTATGACTAGCAGCTTACCGGTATCGCTCAAGAGGAAAGTATACAACAGTTGCATCTTGCCTGTACTCACCTATGGGGCTGAAACGTGGAGGCTAACCAAGAGAGTTCTACTTAAGTTGAGGACAACCCAGAGGGCTATGGAACGAAAAATGGTAGGGGTAACATTAAGAGATAGAAAGCGTGCAGAGTGGGTCAGAGAAATAACTCAAGTTACCGACATTCTAGTGGAAATTAAGAAGAAGAAATGGACATGGGCAGGACATGTAGTGCGAAGAGAGGATAACCGACGGTCGCTAAGGGTAACAAACTGGATTCCAAGGGAAGGAAAGCGTAGCAGGGGGCGGCAGAAGGTTAGGTGGGCGGATGAGATTAAGAAGTTCGCAGGGGTCAAGTGGATGCAGCTAGCTCAAAACCGGGTTAAGTGGAGAAATATAGGAGAGGCCTTCGCCCTGCAGTGGGTATAATCAGGCTGATGATGATGATGATGATGATGATGCTTAATAGAGAGATTTAGCTTACGGTGATCCGCGATCCGCCATCGTGGCTCTCTACCGCGCGTGGGCGGGGCGGTCAAGCTGATTGGTCCCGACGCGGCAGGTCTGTGTGCCGACACCAACCGATGGATGGATGGATGGAATATAGGAGCGTCCCCTTTGAAACAGGGTGGTAGCAGTAGCTATCATGCTCATTTTTCTCCCTATATCTTAATTATTGATTTAGAATGATTAACTAAACCATCATTCTATTTATTAAATTTTGCTCCTACATTACTAACATTATGTCACTTCTCTGCTTTTAAGCCACCAATCTTCCAGCCGTTTTTTGCTAGTTTCCACCGCCGGTTTATTCACCCGGCCACTGTTATCTCTAAACCCGAGAGCTTCAGGAACAGTGATTGCGCCTGCATCAACTTCCGGATGGATACCATTGCATTCGAGTATAATATGGTCAATTGTTTCACTGGAGTTTCCACATACAGCACATGCGTCATCTCCATTGTTAAACCATAGAGAAACATACGGTTAAACTTCTTTTTTGTAGCTGCGTGTTCTAAGGCACCCTGATCTAGCTTCAAAAAGTAGGGCACTGCCTCTTGAGTTATCAAAGAAATCTTCCTTCCTGATCTCCATTTTCCACTTTCGGTATAATTCCACACTCTGTTTTTTTTTTTTCATCGAATTTATCCAGTTTTTACCTTCTGTGTTTTTCACCTGTTGCTTAATGCTCTTTATTTCTCCGTCCTTGTTATTAGCATACTTACTAGTTAGTTTCCTAGTTCTTTTCCTCCATTGTGAGTCAACGCTTTTTAGGTACAGGTATTTAAATACCTTAGCTGCCCATCTGTTACTGTCCAATTTCCTCAGGCGTTCCTCATATAATATTTTACTCTGAGCTTCCCGTACTTCGAAAGATGCCCAGCCCATATCTCCCTGTACCGCCTCATTTGTAGTTTTGCCATGGGCACCTAGTGCTAATCGTCCAACGGATCTCTGATTTGTTTCTAATGTCGACTGTACCTCTGATTTTAGGCACAAAACCGCATTTCCGAAAGTAAGTCCGGGCACCATAATTCCTTTCCAAATACCCCTCAATACCTCGTACCTATTGTATCCCCACAATGCCTTATGCTTCATTAACCCGGCATTCCTTCGCCCTTTGGCCTTAAGTGATTGCTCATGCTTTCCAATGTATGCCAATCCTTCGTTTACCCATACCCCCAAATATTTATATTCTGCTACTCTAGGTATTTCAAGGCCTTGAATTTTAAGACCCTGATCAGTTGAGCCGTTGAAAATCATCAGACCCGACTTAACTGCGCTTAAACTGAAGCCCAGAGCGTCCCCTTCGTCTCCGCAATACTTAACTAGAGTTTGCAATTCTTCCAGACTCTCAGCTAGCAGCACAATATTGTCTGCATACATCAAACCGGGGAGGCGCTGCTCTACCGCCTTTCCACCTAATCTGTATGACAGGTTAAAACCTAGGTTACTGTTTTGCATCCTCCGTTCCAGGTTTATCATATAAAGCATGAACAGCACCGGTGATAGAGGACAGCGTTGTATTAATCCTTTGCATACTTTGACATCCTCCGTACTTCTTATCCCTTCCCACGTAATTTCTACTTTGTTATCCCGGTATATTTCCTGTAGGAACTCTATTATCTCATAACCGATACATTCTTCTTTTAATATGTTCCACAGGAGTTCCCTGCTTACGTTGTCGTACGCCCCGTTTATGTCCAGAAAGGCCAAATACAAAGGTCTATTTTCCACTCTAGATATTTCGATACATTGGGTAAGCACGAACAGGCAATCATCTGAGCGCCTACCATTTCTAAAGCCGTTCTGAAGTTCTCCGAGTATCTTGTTACTTTCAACCCATGCTTGCACCTTTAATTTCACCGCCTGCATGGCTAACCTGTACATTACAGATGTTATGGTAATCGGCCTGTAGGATTTTATGTGCATCCTTTCTCCTTTCCCTTTAAAAATCAAATTCATTTTACTCTGCCGCCAGCTGTCCGGAATTTGCTTATTCGCTATGTCTGTTTCCAAAGCTTTTAACAACGTTTCCTTACTTTTTGGACAGAGTTCATTAATCAGCTTGGTCGGAATTCCATCTATTCCTGTAGATGTGTTTTTAGGAATATTTTTTTCTGCCTTTTTCCAGTTTAGATTGGTCAGTTCTAAGGTGCTTTGTATTCTGCTACCTTGTGTTGCTTCCTGATTTGCGGAGATTACCCTATCGTCGTTCTTAAATGACTCGGCTATAACTGATGTAATGTAGTTCACTGCGTTGTCTCCCTTAACTACCCCTAAACTACCCCTAGCCATGTCCTTATGCCGGCAATGGTTCCTGAAACCCAGATATGTTCTTTACAAGATGATTTAATTTTTTTGCCAATTTGTTCCCTGGTGTATCAACATACCTACGCCTCCACCCTTTCTTTCCGTTCTCGTTCTGTTGCACCCTTCCCAGACGTAGCCTTCTATAAACGGCGGATCTTCTAGATCCCTGAGATGACACCCAGTATGTGGCGCCATCTGTCGGCGTCAAGGGGGGTCTGGGCATGCGCAGTAGAACGCGCGGTGGCGGAGCACGGTAGCGGATTGCGGATCACGGTAAGCTAAAACCCTCTAATGCTTCACAGAATACCCAGCAATACAAAACGCTGAGCACCAAAGGCGGTTTCCTTTTTAAATTGCCTTTTGTAATACTCCACCCCTCCACTTGCGAAAACGTTTAGCTATCGCAGTATACGTGCCAAGGGTCCGAATAATAAGGGTCCTGCAGAAAACGAACTTGCAATAGACATAGGCTGTATTTTTAGTCTTACTGTGCTGAGAAGCTTCGAGAGACTTCAATGAACGCAGATTGCAATGTGTAGTTTTTTTTTTTTAGAGCCACCCTTCACTATTGGATCCCCGAACAATAAAATGCCCATAAGTGCGAGAAGCAATGCAGCTCCTGACGTCTGGAATATCAATATTCCCATCACCTTATGCAGGAAGGTGAACAACAGGAGTAACCAGGTTATTATCAGCAATTAGCCGTTATACTATTGCAGGACAAAAAAAAATTAAAGGACGCGTATGCTTCACCTTACCAGTAGATGCGACAGGGCAATTATCATCCAGTTTACCATCCGTGGTATATTATGATGTTTTTTTTTTTTAATTATTGAAATGATTAAAACTTTTATTGCTGCAACGTAAGTAGACATCCCAAATCTACATAGAAATAGTCATACGCTCCGCGACGGGCTCACAAGCCGCCCCTCTAACACGCTTGGTATTACCGATACTTTGTGGCGTTGCTGACCGCCTGTCCTGCAGACGGCCTAGGTTTCAACCCCGATGACGACAAATTTATTTTATCGCATTGTGTTTATTTTTCGACACGTTTCTCGATTATCTTTCGCAATTCGTAGCTAAGACGACGCTTTTCGGTTAAACGAGTTCAGTATTCTATTGCACATATTTCTTAATTGAGGTTATAATACTGCGACTGGTAAGGACGAGCAAAAATGATCTCAGTCAATGTAAATTTCTTGGTTGCTGAATATTTGCGATTTAAGGCCGCATTGCAGCGACACTGCAATATGTACTTCAACGTCGTCAGACTCACGCTATCGTGTGCTGTTGGGTGTGCTTGCATTTAAGCGTGGGTTCAGACTTCCCAAAACAGGTGTCTACATCGAACAATTTGGAGCACCGAACAGTTGCCCGCTCCGAATAGAATTCCACGAACAAACGAGGCGACAAACAGAAGACCAAGTTCTCTGTAATCCATCTTAAAACCAGCCAAAAGACACAACACAGCGAGTTGTATCTTTTGGCTCGTTTTAAGATGAACCATTACCAACTCACCCAGTCGTCAACCTTCTCTGCTGTCCGCTGCAAACTGAAATGCCTAAAAGTAAATATTGCAGAGCATAAGCGGAGCAAAACAACGAAAGGTTTGTAGGCGTTTCCTGCCCAACTAATGAAAAGAAATCTTTCATGGGAAAAACACCCGCAAGCACGAGAAATTGTAATTCAGTTCAGGTTGCGGAGAGCATGCCACAGACGATTTGTGTTCATTTAATGAAAAGAAATACTTCTGGTATTTGTTCATACTTCACGTGCCAGATTCATAGGGGTAAAAGGCTGGGATTAAATAAACCAAAATATTATGTACAAAGTTCCCTACAAGCAACATCTTCACTACAAAACTGGCAGTACAATGAGGCAAGGCAAATCATTTTTCAAATCTAGAATTATTAAGTTCAGCAAAGCGTCGTGATTCGAGCCGAAGACGCTGTTGCGTTCGTCGGGTAAGCCGATTGAAAAGAAGAACAAAATACTACCTCGTAACAATGGATGAAGGCATTGGTATAATTTGTTTCTCTTCCCATTCGTGGTAATCTTGTTAGAACCGAGGCTCCGGCGACAGCTTCATTTTGAAATCATTTCGTGACAAATAGAAGTACGCTGACCTTCTCATGACGTAATTCGTTTTCACGTCGGAGATAGAGTGGATCTGTTCTTACTTGTTTCATGTTTTTTAATCCGAGAGTGAATTATGCCGCTGAAGATATGTTTCCTTCGCGCCTTTTAGCTATCTCATGCGGGCTTAGTATTGGTTGGTGACAAAAAAAATCTGAACGAAAATAATCCCTCATCTGAATTGCGAACGCAACACAGCTTAATTATTTTTCTTGCGTTTATTTCGCCCCCAATCACGTCGTGTCATCGACTAGACCTAACTCCAGATAGCCTATAACCTTATGCACAGACCTCGTCACGCGTGAAAAACATTCTCATGGCTTCTGGCGCAAATATGTCCTCGTTACACGCAAAAAATGGCGATAAACACACACGCTAGCCGCTCAGAACTCAAACATATACGTGAAGTAATTTCCATATTATCCCATTGTTGTAGCTTATGGAGGATCTACATTTATATAGCAGGACGTCGTCTAATAATACGAACCATGTTGTGTGCCTCGTCTCAAGGGAAGCCTCCTGCCCTGTTTGCCAAACATGAAGATGAGATAATGAACTGTAATAGTATCCTGATTATTTCTTTCAAAATGAGTCTACACATATGACTACCACTTCATGAACGCGTTTGAACACTAAGTCTGTTTGCTTACATTTTTTTCATTTTCTTACTAGTATTCTATGACATGTTGCGCGCTGAAAATCGACGGCTGAATATTAAGTCATGATTTCGTACTTCTTTTTTTTTTTTTCTGAGCGAAGTAGAAGGTGCGCGTTTATATGCAGTTCCGTTATCAGTAACAAAACGGAGTCTCACAGTAGGCTAGTGGCTACATCACGATGGAAATCCGACATATTAAAGCAGCCCAAAAAGCAAGGTGAGATGATATAGAGGAGACATTCATCTTTATGTGCAGGATGTTCACCGTCAACTGAGGGCGATTTCTATAGTCCTTAGATATATCGCGTCTTCTCGCTCCAAATATTTTCGCAGCAGTACCATTTATGTCAGCACCAATCTTTCTTTATTATTTTTGTTATTCCCTCGTCAATATGCTTACCACTGAAATTCCAATGTATTCGTCATTTAATCCTGGACGAGCCATAGATGCCAACTACAACGAAAGTTTTCGCTTTGTAGAAGGAGGGTTTTCTAGTAGTACGTCAAGAGAGACTAATAAAAGCGAAAAGTAGCATTCGTAAGTAGCATTCGAAATCAGACTGGAAAAAGGGCGGCCATTACCAAGAGCCAGAAGTGACGTAGAAACGGGCTCAATTAGGCCCCCTGGCGGTGTAGTTGTAGCATTCTTGCGGCTTTATGCCTCCTGCAGATAGCACACGGAGTGGGCAGGGGTTTTATTAAGATGTTATAAAGGCGTGAGCTTCAATCGAATGAACTTACAGGACGGACTGCGAACGAAAGACAACCATCAACATGGACCAAATGTTTTCCGTACTTCTGAAAAACATGTGACGCGCGCATTTCTTGCACGTCGCACGCGTTCGGGCTTCTGATGCACACTGTTTAGGCATGGTAATCGCAGCGGAAAACTGAAAAATCTTAGCATTGCAAATAACCTAGTACCACCAAGCCATGCTTCAATCCCAAACCCTTCACTGCACACCGTCCGCAGACCCTTCACATGCAATGGGCCCCGATGGGGGAATTTTCTCGACCGTTTATGTCACCTTCGGTAAACTGCCGGACACCGCGACACTCCGCCAGGGGCACGCGATGTCTTCTACACAGCATTGAAACACTTGTAACTGCAAAAATAACTTCCTACGGAGTTTACAACTTGGTCTGGATTAGTCTTAGGACTCACCGATCACACTGCAGCCAAAAGAAAATTTCGTTTCAGTTGGCCTTCAAGGTACTCACACAGCTGTTGGACGGATACTTGCTTCAGGTCAATATATATCTCTCGTTTGATGCCGAGCATTGGTGGGCATCTTTTCCTCCCATCGGTAGTTAATATTAACATTGTTAATTATTGTAACATTATATTCAAATACCGAAGAGGCCCATAGAAAAATTTTCAAGGAAGTTGTTAAAAATGCATGTGTGAATAAATTGCCCCGAAAAAGCGAGAACGCTATACAGAATATAATTTGAACTTATGTTTATGCGTACGAGTGTAAACCAAACCACCAGGAAAGGAAACATAATTATGAAACGCAACTTAAAGCGAAACGATACATTGAAACGCAAATGTTATGTGTTATCTCTGCGCGAACGAATACGTATTGATATATCACAATTCAGCACGTGGTGAGCTTAATACTGAATAGAGCAGATTCTTAAGAATACAGATTAACATCAAAATAGCGCTTAACTTGTACAGCAAACGAAAAACGAAAAAAGAATTAGCTGTGGTTTAACTACGGTAAAGGCTAATGGTGTAGCGACACCTACGGCCCCTTGGATACGCTAAGGTTCAAATTATAAGGAGTTACCTGCCTTCTTCTTTTCCGTCGTCTTTTTTTTTTTTTCTGATTCTTCTTCTTTTTCTTCTCCTTCTTCTTCTTTATATTTCCTTCTCCTTTTTCTTCTTCCTCTTTTTATTCTTCTTTTTGTCCTCCTTCTCCTTTTTCTTCTTCCTCTTCTTCTTCTTTTTTTTTTTGTCCTTCTCCTTCTTCTACGGCCGGCATACGGTGCCACGCCGCCGGCTTGAAATCTTAGCGCAGTGTAGCTTTCGCTACACAATACATGAACGAAGACGTATTAAGCGACTGCTTCCCTAAACTATGTTAACAGCTTGTGATGGAATGAATGAATCTAGATGGTAAAGAAACACGATGTTGTGACATGTTGTTGAATAATCTGATGGGACAAGACGATGCTGATGAATTGAAAGGTAATGTGTCACCACTGGGACGTGCACGGCGGACGTAGTTGAGAAATTATTTGCACCTACTGCATAAAATGTCGAGGCGAAATGAACATTATTATTAAAATGTACTACATACTTTAGAATAATGTTTAGAGAATGATGTCATGGCGCGTGCAAGAAGATTGCAGTTAAAAATTGGTTTTAATGTGAGTTGAATTTGAAAGGTATATCTATTTTATAAGGATCCTAATATGGTGACAACGCTTTCAGAATAGGCATACTACCAGATCTGTGAGCCAAACGAAATGTTAAAAAAAAAATTCCTAGCCCCATTAAAACCAACTGATGGTTGCAGAGAATAGCGAGGCTCATCCTTCAGTATATCTATCTTGCTGTAAATCTTTATGACAAAGTACAGGTGGCTACCTCCTAAAAAGCGTTAACTCACGAGTTGTAGGCATCGTTAAAACAGATCTGGCGCCAGCTGTTCGCGCCCTGAAACTTTTCTTGTAACTTTATTAACTCTCCTAAACGAGTAACTAGACCGAGTGCATGGCTTCACTTCATTTCATTATATTACTTAAATTACCCAGTAATGGATGTTACATAAAAGGTGTCAAAATTGAAAACTATATATTCCCAATAATAGGAAAGCTTTACATTTTCAACGAATTGATGTGAACAAATGATAGTAGCAAGGTCGTTCGGAAGGCCGTTCCAGTCTTCGGCTGTACGAGGTAGAAAGGAATTTGAGAACGTGATGGCCTTTGAACGTGGACGGGCAATTTGTAGCTGATAGCTGGTAGGATGAGATATGCGCGCAGGAGGAAGAATATAAGGAGCGATGCGCATGGGGCTGCGAAAAAAAAATGAGAACAGTTCAACGCTGCTGAGCAGAATGAGGAGCGAAATCATTAGCTGCGGATAGCGAGCCTTCTTCTTTTTCTTTGTCTTCTTCGCCTTCTTTTTCTTCTTCGTCTTAATATTCTTCTTCGTTGTCTTCTTGTTGTTCTTTTTCTCCTTCGCCTTCTTCTTCTGGTAGCCACGCCTCTTCACGACGTAGCTACGGCCACCCGAGGTCTTGAAAACCTACCGCAGTGTAGCTTTCGCTACAAAATTGTGGAATAGAGATAGGCTGACAACACGATGGTGGATCGATAACGACAATAAAACTGATGCTGCTTTTAAGGCGGAACTGCTGATGCTATAGGAGTATAATGAATGAATAAAACGAGAAGCGCGATTTGGAAGAGATTCGAGGGCACTAACGAGATAAGCTTGGTGAGGGAAAAAGGGAATGTAAATTCTAGTTTGACCTGACGACTGGTTTGTATGCCAGTGACTTTGCATGTTTGGGAGCATGATCAAGTCTGCGTTTTAAGAAACTTACTGTCTCCTGATGAACTTATGTTAGTGTAATGAAGACAAAGGAGACTGAGCGCCATAGCATCGCTATCTCCAACGTTTGTCTCCGGCGCCCATCTCTCGCGCTAAAGTTGTGCCTTGCGGCCGGTAATTCTAACATGCTGTGTCCGAAGTACTCATTAAATGCTCTTTTCATTTGGTGGAGGTACATCCGACGTTCCCAGTACCCTTGTCGCCCTGGAACTTCGCAACCAAACGCGGACTGCCCCAATGACAGAGCCGACCCCACTGCGCCCAGCTACGCCCGTCACCTGTACTCGCACCCTCTCGCTTGGCTTCCGATTCGCTGCAGCGGGACCTTTTTGGCCATTCTGTGGACAGCGGTCTAGAGCCGCACCACCGCGAGCATCTTCATGCCCTTTTAAATGAATTCCACTCCTCGTTCGACACCCCACAATTTTCATTGGGCCGCACAATGACCGCTTCCCACCTCATCGATACTGGCGCTCACTAACTTCTCCATCAGCGGCCGTATCGTGTGTACCCGACTGTGCTCTGTGTTATTGCCGAACAAGTCGACGACATGCTGCAATGCAGAGTAATCAGAGAATCCTTTAGTACACAGTCGTCTCCCGTGGTCCTAGTTAAGAATGGTGACCTAATACACGTTTTTTTGTGGATTATTCCCGCCTCAACAAAATTACTCGTCGCCATGTGTACCCTCACCCACGAATCGAAGATTCCCTAAACTGCTTGCAAGGCACAGAAATCTTTTGCGACCTGGATTTGTGCTTCGCGTATTGGCAGGTGTCTATGGTAGAGGCGGCCTCTTGCTTCCTTCTCACTATTTATAAATGATTACGAAGCGTGACACGCATCAAAGGCATTTGTCTTTCAGGGTCCTCGAATAGCAAGAAAGGTGTCTAGCTTAACCTTGCATTGAAGTGAATATCACAACTCCAAACATTTCTGACTGCTTATTCATCGATTATACTTATTAAAACATTGCGGCTTCAATCTTCTCGAATTCTGGTACATAATTAATTATTTCCAGTTTGTTTATTATAGCCATGCGTGTACTCTCTAAGTGTAAAAATATATACAATGTTCAACCAAAGCCACTATACTAGCCACGTTATCAAACCCTACCCTTAAAATTGTATGATTATCTACCATCAAGATAATACGAGAAAACATTTTTGTTTACAAATTAATTTTCAATCAAAATAGCATTCGTCTCCTGTCTTTTGAAATGCTCGCGTAAAAAAAAAACGCTAAATTGAAAAAGTAAACATTAAAAACCAAGCGGCTCGACACAAGAACACTGCATTCAAAATGTAATGAAAAAACAATGAGGCAGACCAGGGCAAGCGAGTGGTGCGCAGAGGTGTGCAATAAGGAAGAAAAGTTCGATTCACTCACATATCACGTTCTCACACGTTCTTCGTGCTCACACCACTCAAACACATCGCGCGTAATCTTTCGCAGTGAGCATCCGTGTCATCTGGAAATCCATCATCATCAATCCATCATACGCGCATTCCTACACAACCTTTTACGCTTTTTCGCAAGACCAAATATTCGTTGTATTCCCTCAGGCCATGCATTGGCTGTACAAAATACTTGCTGGCATGGCAGCATAATTACAAGTATTATCTCAGTGTTAAAAATTTCACTGAATCAAGCATAAATTTGTTAGTAGCCCGTTCCTTTCCTCATCCTAATACTATTATAGTTAATGGGCTGAAAAAGTCTTCATGACAGATAAATATACGCTTTATTGGTTTATATTTTTCGGCTCGCTCTATTGTTCCTAAAAACAACGGGATATGAAATAACATATCTTGTATCGGGAAAACTTCCACCGGTTGCTGAGATAAGCTACAGCAAACTGCTTCGATCAGAATAATTTCGACCGCATGAAGCTTTTTCGCTTGTGCCACCGCGCTCAGTTGTTAACGTATTTCATTTCGTCGACTTTATATAATCGCTACCGAAAATAAAATCACCCATGCCTTGCGCAACACTGGCTGACCACCTTGGTTCTCTCACCGCGGCTATCATCAAAGGTTATGTGACAAAAACACTTGGTCAACGCTTAAGCGGTATTTTGCTAATAGTAGATGGTCGACCTTCCACTGAGAGAAGACCCGGAATGCTTAAAAGTATTTCCCACCCCAATATATATGGTGAAACATAGCTGATACCACAAAGTGATCCATAATAAAGCAATTAGTGCTTCTAAGCGACCGTCATGCAAGTTACCTTTAACGTCAAGGTCAAAATAAATGAGGTAAAATATCTAGACATAAACAGATAAATTTCTCATGGTCCCACGCAAGAGTTGATCTTATAATCTCAGGACTGTATTAAGAACGCGATTAAATTACCACTGCGAATCACTAATTACTTGCACAGGCAGGTCAAGCATGAAATATGAGATAAAGACGAAGGCAAGCGTTTTTAAGTTAAGGCTGGCCACGGAGTCGCACTTATTATCCGTTTTGCTATTACCGTTGCAAGCCGACACCAAATTTATTCGCGTCGTCAGCGCTGACGTCACAAGAGGCAGCGGCACAAGGAAGACAAAATCCAGGAAGGATTCTTTATAACCCACGACCACTCTAACGAATTGACACGAGATTGCTGGTGAACTCCCTTGGATCTTTTGCGCTCCGTCGCACATCTCAGACCTTGCCACCTGACGCAACCCGAGATAGCCCAGCGGCATTCGTTTTTATCATTACTTTCTAGTTTGATCTAGCGGGAAATATCTCAGCCATTTCAGGACTGTTTTTCAAGCTCCATCACAGCCCACGTCACCAGAAAAGCCGAAGTATACGTCCACAATGTTTGTTCGTTTGCATGTTTCGTGATAACTTTTCGAACCGAGTATGGTCGGGCACATAGCTTTTCGCAGGCCACTAGCTTGCGGCGCGCAAACGGCATGCGTGGAAATGGCCTTCCACGCAAAGGACCACGCAGAATCGACGTACGAGCGGCGATAAATCCCGGGGGATTAGACAGATCTCGCGAGAAAAGGCGCGAGTGGACCGCGCGAGCCGCCGCGATCGCCGGGATTACGGCCAGTCGGCGTTTCCTAAGCCACCATCGCCCCCGCGTCGCAAAAGAGCGGAGGAGGCGGCACTATATACCATATCTGATTGACGCGTCAGAGCCGGGGACACTCGCGTCTCCGGTTGTCGTGTTCTCACGCTTCCGCTGCTGCCTCCTCCTCCGCGTCTGAGACAGCTTTCAGTGAGGATATCGGCTAAAGTGCTCTCGTTGGGGCTGAGCTGACAACGCTCGCTGGGGCTAGAAATATTATCTGCGACTGTGTTCCGTACGCGATTTATTTCTGTGTGTATGCTGCGCTGCGAAATCTCGTTCCAGAAATCGTAACGCGAAGTCCACTATCCGTATATATGTGTGTACCTTCTAAATGAAAGAAAAAAAGAACAAACAGTACAGGAAGCGTGAGAGAATGTTTTTCTGTCAAGCGAAGAGCGGCAATGCTCCAAATACAAGATTACTGTCACGGACCCCCTCTGGCCAGATCAGAAGAATGAAATCTCCGCGAAGGTCTCTAGCGTATTTTCGCCTATAGATGTCCTGGGACCTAGAATAAACCGAGCTCAACTGATCTACAAACAAGAGGTCACAGACATCCAGATGCTTTGGACCACGGACACGCGTTGTTCTGTTTCTGTAATAAAGCAAGGAATACAGTCCATCACGTTGTTCAGTGCCCGTGTCGTGTTTCCTACGGTCCACGAGGTCGCAGGTTTTATTCACACACATGATTTAGACGAAGGTGAAATTCAAAGGCGCCGTGAGACATGAGTGAACCTTAGTGATGGACACGCTGCCAAGACTAAGACCAGTCTCCTTGTAGAAACGTTGGCTCCTTAACTGAGGCCTCCTCTCGGCCCTTGCTCCTTAACTGAGGCCTCCTCTCGGCCCTTGTTTGGTTCTCTTTGACAATGTGTACCCACCTTCTACCTCTCCTTTTACTCTAAGTCCTTGGGAAACGCAGTGGTCGAAGTCAGTCCGGTGACCTCACAACAGCGCGCCTTAAGCTTTTACACCGTTTACTTTTCATGTAAAGATAAGTATGGTATATATTATGCGCCAAATTTGGAAGAACCTTTTCTAGACGTTTATCGTGGTTTAGTGCAAATCTCTGTAGTTTAGCAAGGAATACTGACGCCACTAAGACTGTCTACTAAATTTGGGCAGCAGGGTGTCAGATATCTTCAGCCATAGCAATCGCATTAGAACGAGGAGTATGCTCTAGTGAAATAACGCTGCTGAGGAAGTTTAAAGAGCACTGTCCAATGATTAATCAATGTATAGCGGCCAGCAGAAGCATAGGGACGGAAGATAACGGGGTAGGCTACTGTGCCACATGGTCGCATACACACTTATAGGTCATCGCCATGCCTAGGAACCAATCACTGCACATGTGACGCCAGACGTCCCCTTTAACTAGAAATACTTCATACAATCAGCAGCGGCCTCTCGGACGATAAATCACTTCGCCTTTCATAGCATATAAATTTATCTGTGAGAAAATATCTATTCAGTGATTACAATTGCCGATTTAAGATAAGTAATCCGCTAGAGAGCACAGGAAGTCACACAAACGCAGATATTGCATTTCCAGAGCCCTGGCGCACCTTCCTTGTACTCCTCTTTTCTTTATTAAGCATTTGTTCAGCACCCAACAAAAGCGAGAACTGTAATTCTGGCTACTCACACGTAGCGGTCACAATTTTACCAGATTAAACGCTCATGTATAACAAGCAGCTGTTAAGATAGATGTCTGAAGACGTGTCTTCGTCGTCGAAAATCACTGCTACCAGTTACCATAGGCACTGCACATATCACCGTTCAAGATTCCGTTACTGTTCAACTTCAAGGACTTTTGTAGTAATTATATACCTTCTTCAAGAACTACTCATGCAATTTTTCAGATAGATGCAGTAATCGTATATCCTGTCCTCGCAGTGTCCTCAATATTTAGCTTAAAAGCGTTAATGAAATGCTGCAGTCAATAAAGAAATTATTATCCTTATTATTGCGGCTGAATTCTCCTCTTGCTTCTATTTATTATATGAAATTATGGATTGCGTCGCCCTAATAAAAAAAAATTGCTTTGGCAGTGCGCACCGCAAAAACTGAATTCTCAGCTAACACCTTACACCATCAGGACCATGAATAGAATGAGGATGTAGAGCAGACTACAGCACATTCACCTTTGATGCGAAGGTGACAAGAAGGCGTAGATTATGCGCAAAAAGTGTAGACGATAGGCAAACCAATAGGACCTTTCTTATTGCGAAAGCAATACTACGTCAGCTCTAACCACTCGACACGTGGTACGTGGCCAGTATATCCCCCTGCTCCATCAGCCTGCCATGACATTTGAATGCACGTTACCCTTATGCCACGGCCAGGAGCTGCCAACTCAGGTCGCTCCTTTTATATGGGAAAGAGATATCAGAATCAGCCTGCCAGAACCGTTTGCATTCGCGTTACCCCTACGACACGCAGGCACGTCCATACGGCTTGGTTGTAACGGGACTTTATAGGTGGGCGTGTAGCTTACGTTCTCACGTCATGCCCTTAAAGGGTGAGCTTAAGCCTCCCCAATAATGTAGCACCTTACATTGATAGGGCGTGATAGGGAAATAATGTAGCAGGCAAAGGAAGCTTTCGCCGTTGCTTTCGATATTCAGCTAGGGTTACCAGAGCTAAACCCTAACTAATTTTATTTATGTGGGTGAATAACAATAGCGGTAAAGTGCTCTCCTTTTAAGAAATTCTAAAGTGATAGTGTGAAACTTGCCTCTATATATTCCCCGTAATCGGCAAAACACTCAGAAATGGCCATCTGATTTGGCAAGTCTGATTAATATTTCGTTTATTGAAGCCCGCTCACAACTTTTTTATTCTCTATTCAGCTGAACCTATTTGGAAAGAAACAGAGGAAAAAAAAAAAAGAAAGAAGTTACCGCCTTGTTATTTCTCTCGTGCAACGTCTTTTGGAAGAATTTGTTTCGCTAATCGTTCTCCTTTCTGCCAGCCTTTTTTATGGCATTGTAGTGTCTCTAACTCAACACGTCCCACTAACAGCGGCATTCTACACAATCGTACTCCTCACCTGTGTTTGCTTCCCCCTCCCATTTTTCACTTGCCTTTTAAACACTGAGTCGTCCCGTTACACGTCGTAGAAAAATGGCAAAAGTTGCCATTAGAAGGGAGCTGGAAGAGCGTTTTCTTCCGGTTGGGGCGCTTTGTACGCACTATTTTTACCTTTTCATGCTTTCTTTTCGCTTACTCTCTAACCCTACTTCTCCTCTATTCTTCTTGCACACGCGTATGTGTGAGAGTTGGAAATCCGAGAGAGCGTTGAAAACCAAAAGTTCCTATTTGCAAGTGAGCATTCGCCTAAGTGCGTCAGACGTCGGAAGGGTTGCCAGAAAAGAAGAAACAGACCTCATTCGCGCGGTCGCCCACGCCTCGGGATAAACTGGCGACGAGCTTATTTATTTCATTTTGTTTCCTCTTCAGCTTCGTCCCATTACAGGTCTTGGCCTCTACTCTAGGCCGATTGTGCTCCACCGCGGGGCCGCTTCAGCGCGGAGGTATATCCTTTGCATTACGGTGGCGGGAAAAAGACGTGCACAAAGGGAGGAATGTGGAAGGCGACAACCTGCATCCGAGATTGAAAAGTATTCCACGCATTCTCACTGTTAGCAACGGCGAGTGGCGATCATTGTCTCTCTCTGCATAAATTTTGGTCGGAGAAAGTCTGCCCGAAAAAGGACGATTTTTGGTACATTCGTAGCTTTGTTCCGTTTCATTCAGGCAGGAAAGGCAGCGGGGGAAGAAAGAGTGCTTTCTTTGATAATATATGTGCTTGTTTTATTTTTATCTTGCGCGTGGAGAAACATACAACTGTCGGCCCCACATGGATGCCAAGCTGCAGTAACGTCGCTAGTGAAGGTTGTGATAGTTGAAAAGCAAGTGTGCCGATAACTAATTTGTGTTTACTGGCTGTATGGGAAAAAAAGAAAAAAAAAAAGACACCCTATTTCAAGAACTTTCTTTAACGAGTTTGGGACACCTTAGTTCATCGATTCAAAATGCACAAGAGCCTACTAGAAGGTCTTATGCATTTATACCCGCCACATGTGATTGCCTTTATGTCAAATACCGAATCATGCAAAATTTTGTCCCCAAATAATAAAAACGTGAATTTAAAAACAGAGCGAACACAAGACAGAGGCCAGAATTTTCGAATGCAAAATTACGCCAAAAGTAGCCATCAAATGATCCGAAATATGGAGAAGGTAACTGAATAAAGCATCCCAAAAGAAAATAGAGAAATAAATCTTCAACAAAGGGCCTCATGTGAGAAACGTGATCAAAATCAGCCGTGCATAATGGTAGCGAATGTCTCCCTCAACAGTAAGCGCACGGACAAATTACCTGAGATCAATACCCCTCTGCTTGATCGTATAGGTAACGCGCCACGACATCGGGCTGGTCTGCGTTCATAATGTCCTCCTCCCTTTCTTATAGCAGGGAAGCGACAAGGCACGAGGAATTGTCGGCGGCTCCAACCTGGCGCGCCTCATGAACGAAATGTCCTCCTTTTGTGCGTCTCCGTCAATTTCCCCCAGCTGCGACTGCACTTGTCTCTGCCTGGTGGGAAGAACGCATACAGAGTGGCCCAAGGCATTGAATCACGCCTCGCAAAAGGCGATGTCCTTTCAAGTAAAGACAAAACGCGCAAAAAAGGCAGGCAAACTGGGAAAGTAGCACACTTACTCGCAGAGCAAGGCTTCTTCTTTGCGTAGCAGATGAGCCCAGCGGCACAGTCACCTCCTCTTGTCCATTTCTCGGTCCGTCGCGTCCCAACCGCGTTGACCGACCGGAGTCCTGATTGCTGGCCAGCATAGATAGCCCTTCCCTTTTTTCTCACTCTCTCTCTCTTCCTATTTCCCCAACGCCAGATGCTGGAGACGCTGGGGACGCCGAACAACCAGGCTTTTGTACCCTTCCTTCTTCCGTCCCAACTTGCTCAATACCTCTTAATGGAACTGCGTCCTCCTCAATTCCCTGCTGTGCGTCTGGGCTTCCTTCGAGGCTACCAAGTCACTCCGATGCCTCCCCTCGGTGCGCACGAGCGTGTTATTGCGACAATGTATTCGAAGCCTTTTGAAGAAGATTACATTTTATTCAATTAAATGCAAATAGGGGGTGGACTTATTGTTCTCCGTGCTCGAGAAGCTCTGGGAATTATTACCTGCGGTCAATAGAGGCCGCCAAAACTGACAAATGCTGAGAATTAAGGGTCAATATAAAATATTTATGCAAAGCACACTAACCGTTATACAAGAACTTAATAGCGCAATCTGTGCCTCTGCTCACAGAATGAAGCATGTCTGGAAATGTAAAATAAAAAGAGGATTGCTGTAAACAAACGGTTGGTAATATCAAGATACTTGGAAATAGAAGCACGGAGATACAAAAAGGAGAAGTGAGAGATGAACAACAAGTGTCAAACTTAGCACGAGGAGCTGAATTACGTAGTTGCCTAAAAGTGCTTGTTGATGCAAATTAAGCCAAATTATTGCTTGTAGTTGAAATTTGCGCACACCATTTCGCGTCATATATGCTACAGACCACAGTTTTATTGTTTTATGATATGCTTTGCACCACACATGGTAACCGTTTTTTCTTGCATTTACAGCAACTTCTAGGCCGTCCTTTCAAGCAGCTTCGCGGTAATTCTAAAGACTTGATTAAGGCGCAAGCTTAGAAAAATTAGTTGTCCAGCCCGACAACTTTAAAGGCAGTTAAATATACGAAGAAAGTCAAATAAAAGAAAGAGGGGCAGCTTCGTTTGCTCATAATTTTGATCTTTTTAGTTCATTTTTTCCGACCTTCAATGAGACTAGTGCCGGATTGTGACAGTGCATTGGTTTGCTTGCCATTAACGTCATATAGGAGCACTTATGGTGGAAAACGTTGCAAGTTTTACTGACCTGATTGAAAAAAAAAGGTGAGTAAAGCACTCATGCATGTAATATTGTTAGAAACAGTTCTTGTTTATTCAATCAGAGCATCACCCAAATATTTTCCATATTCCGGCCATGTGAATTCTTGGCACCATATGCCCTCAAAGCAATGAAAGTAAAAGCATCAAGTAATCACTGAGGTTAATTCTGACATCCACCGAGGAAGCAGGGTGCCATTTTCTATGGTTTAGTATTTTAGTTGCTTTCTGATGAACGTCGAACTTCTTTCTCTCGTCTGTGAGCTAGTTCATTTTGGTATTTTAGTCATGTTTAAAAACAACTTTAATGGCATTATTTCTTAATTATGGAAAGCGTTTAGCCTATCATAATAATAAGAAATGAAAGGCTAGCGATTCTCAAAACGTTACATTTCGCTTTCTAGAGACTTATTTCCTCCCATTAAAGCTTCGCGAGCCCTTGAAAGGTATAATTTACACCACTGTGGTCTTCCAGTTCATTTTGAACAAAGGTTTCGCGATGGGAAAACCTGAGCTTAAATCTCTGGCAGCCATGATGTGAACTAAGAGCCTAAAAGGCGTTTTGCTTTATCTGATCTCTTTTTTCTACTTTTTCCTTGATTTGTTGCTGTGCAATCTTTGAGCTTGTGGTTTTTTTTTTTTAATTTCTATAGGAAACTCTACCTGCATTCTCAAAAAATAACCTCGCGTCCTCACAATTTTACGATCGAAGACAAACCTGATTCAATACGCATGGCTTACCTCATTCTTTTGGGGCGCACAGCCATCTTTAGCTTGAAAGGTGGGATAAACGCCTTAATAGTCTTCGAAGGCATTGCGATCGACTTGCTAGTTGACTGCTTTTACTAGCTTCTTGCATGAAGTGCGAAGCACCATGATTCTGTGTGCACTGAGCCCTCATGTCAAAAAGATAAACTCCATGCGCAGTGGAAGAATGCGGCGGTAATCCACCTCCTGCTTTGTTTACATTGTGTATTTTCGCTAACTTATTTTAAACTTAGTAGAGGCTCAACTGTCTTTGACCCAACATTCACAATCGTTAGCCATCAGCCGCAGTCTGTGCTGCCGCCTTGATCTTGGCTGGCCTCTGCGCTGGACAAGCGTCTCGGCAACCAGCTAGTCTGGCTCCTCGTTGTTTGATGGCCTCGGCAGCCTGTCTGGTATTCTACTGTCTCTGTCTTTAGTGAGAGTGGCTTCATCTACGGCATGTCGCCTATTTTTTTCACACCGCCTGGTGGATTCGCCCGATATTCCGCTCACGGACCTCGCCCGCACTTGCCTTAATTACGTATGGGTATGACGTATTTACCTAAATTAAATGCGGGAGCGGCGCAGATGAAATTTCACGAACACGACGATGTTCACTACAAAACGCAAGAGTGCGTTGCAGTTTTGCATGAACTCAGTTGCAGCAATGTTTTCTGCTACGCAGCTGTATCAAGGCGCAGATGGTACTGGCGCATGCGCAATACCTATCTTAAGCAGATGAAGTACCTTGGAAAATGAAGACGACGATTTTACTGCAAAGCGCAAGAGTTCAAGGGCAAAAATTTAGAGTTAGATGACCTTGAGATTTGACATAGAATTGGGCTTATGCTCTACAATCAGGATATCAGTAAGCCTCATTACGCGAGCCTAAAATCATTTACCATTGGATGGCAACAAATACAAAGCAAAAGTGCGTTCTAATCCTTCGAGATAGAATGTCATCGGGTCTGCGGTGTTATAATCAGGGTAATTAGTAGAGAGAAGTGCATTCATATGCGCACCTGTGTAATCATTAGATTCGCATTATGCTAAATGCACGCATGGGGACTATAGTTCAGAAAAACGCTACATTAGTGCTGGCGAGTCGAACACTCATTTTACATTGTGCCATACAAAGCATAAAAGGAGTTTAAAGGCATTTCATCTTTTCTTCACATCATACGAACACTTAGCAGAAGTCTTCAGAGAAGTGAAGCTAAATGAAATTTTATTCTTGACGACGCCACCCGAATGTGAAGCAAACCAAGGAGAAATTGTGCTATTCTAAAGGAACGCAAAATTCCGAAACAAAGTACACTAGGTGTTGTGTTTAGCGTAGGATCAATGGTGGTCTGCAATGCCACCCCATGAATCCTTTAAGCTAGCTGCTACATTAAAAAATACCGAATTCATCGAACATTTTTTTATTTATTTATTTGAAATACCCTAAAGGCCCAATAGGGAATTACATAGGGGGGATGTGGAAGCAAATCAGGGTAGAACAAAAACAGGATTACAGATGATGTTATGGTAGTACCAGAGGGAAGTATATAACTAGTAATAGTAATCTTTATATAAAACTAGGAAAATATTGTCGGGCAAGCAATATTTCAACATTATAAGAAAACTGTAAAAAGATAAAAATATGCAGCGATTTCAGCAAAAGGGAAAAACATGCACATCGCGCATGACAGACACTACAAAGCTGACCATGAATACAGAAACTAAAACCAGAAAATTTCTCTCAATTGGCTTAGTCCCCAATAGCAGGCTGATAATATTTATTTCAATATATTTTTTAAATAATTAATTAGGGTCAGTGTTTCTCTCCCTTAAAGCAAACATACAGTTTGGCTCTGATATGACTCCTCGTTGATGCATGCATGCTCAAAAGAATACGTTAGAATAAATCTCCCCTCAGGGTTTCGTTTGAAAACACGTTCACAGTACTCGCATTCAACATAGCTTCTCATGAAGTTGCAATATAATATTTAGCCTTTGGCTTACGTTTTGTGCGCATATATATAGATCAACTCGGTACGTCGCTGGATGACACACGCTTTCGCATTTGATGATAAGTTTTGTTTTCAAACTTACTATCTGATACAAGCTTCGTCCCAGTAGCTATATTGCACCCGAACTATCTGACACGCGAACTAGTTGCCACCACGAAGTGTTAACGTGAGTGCCAAGAATGCTGACCCAAGTTATTATAAGCGTCTAAAAACAGGTTGCTCGACGTTCTAGTTTTCATGCCTTGGCTCAAATTTGAAAATTTGAGCCAAGGCAAATTTTTCATTCTAATCAAATTTTTCATTCTAATTATTCTTTACTCTTCTCACTTTATTTTGGAAAACGGGTCAACATTGGGGCAGAAGTTTTCAAAAAGAACGAAAAAGGAAACAATGCGGTGAGGCTGTCAGCAAAGCAAGACGAGAGAGCCAGGGGAGAAAGAAACCATGCGGCGCGGCTGGTATAGCAGTCCAGCTGTGAAGCCTACGAGGCAATTAGTAGAGATCGTCTTTATCACTCGCGTATTTACGTATTCAAGATATGCAGCAGAAGGGTTGGGATTCATACTGTCCAGAAAGGCTAGGGACTCCCGGCCATACAGGAGATACAAGGATGACTACACGGAGATACAAGGATGAGTAAAGCTGCATGCGAACGTGACATAAAAAGCAGCCATCTCCCAGTCGCGATGATCTCGCAAAGTGTACAGTGTAGAAGCATACCGGTGAGGGTGCAGTTGAAGAGCTCGGTGAGGCTGTTTATTTCAGAGCGATTGGCAGTTATCAGCTTATATTTAGTGATCAGAAATTATCAAGGTGCATGACTAATTTATAGTTCCTCACCTTATGAAGCCGCTCACGATGACGCTGACAAGTATTGGATGGCATATAAACCACAAATGGTCGTGGGGCGCTGATAACATGAGTATTGGCCACTGGAAATGGCAGAATAATAATTGCCTAAATACCTGAAGCTAACTTGAAATTATAACTAATAGTGGGCGTGAGCAAAGAGGAAGTGTCTAACTGCAGCCATATGCTAGCCCCAACAACATTTCCTTTCCCTCTCTAGTTAATATATTCCGCAAGCCAGGCACCTATTCCGATCAAGAAGCAATTGGGAGACATCAGAAATGCACCTTTGGGGCAAAAAAACTTGTCACTGTTCTTGTTGAGAATCACAGCAAGGCGCCCGCTAAGTTTCCACTACTGAATATTCTTGGGCCGACAGATATTACTTTGAGGTGACATTCACCTGCTAACAATACGACTTAAAACACTATATTATCTCATTTCTACCAAGCTGCTTTCCAACTTTGTAGAAACAAACGGTGATTTTGCTGTCTAATTGTGCGTCAATTCAATGTCGTAGTTACAAAGTACACTGACTGACCTTTTTATGACAGGAGCAGAAATATGGATCGCGGAGTTTTATTGAGCTCATTGACAGGCTAGCTGCGCATCGAGCTACTTGAAGACCGTATGCTTCTGTACACTACTGATAGGGAACTCACTCGTAGTCTATCATTAAGTTTATGCAGTGAGCACGTAGTAGCTGTAAGCTAGAGCTGTAAGCCTTCTAGCACTGCCTTCTCACGTGGGGTACTTTTTCTCGCAAGCAGTTTAGGAGAAGCATATACGGGCCACCGAAGGGAAGAACTTATTTCCCAGTTCCATTTAACAGAAAAAACTTAGCTGTGGTTTAGCTCGTGGTTAAACCTAGAGTTACGAGAGAGAAATATACATGGCTACGCTTAGCTTCGGCTTGAAAGTAAAGACACGGCTTTTCCACACAGTAGTTTACTGTATGGTTTTAGCTTATTCATAACATAGGGAAATCACTTCACCTATGAGGACCCCTTGTCTCTTGTCGTTGACCATTCTCATTCGGATGTAGAAGACTTCTAGTGGTATGACATCGTCTCTGTGTCGAACTCTGGGGCACAACGCCGTCACAACGTTCAAACGAACCTCTTGTCCTGGCAACTCGCTGTTGTCGTTCGCCTCTACCAACTACCGAGTTATCTGTCTTCCTGTTCTCTTCTTCTTCTTCATTTTCTTCTTCTTTTCCTTTTTTTATTCTTCTTCTTGTTGTTCTTCTTTTCCCCCCTTTTCTTCTTTTTTTTCTTCTTCATTCTCTTCTTCTCACAGACAGGCGCGAACAGGCACGACTAAATGGCGAGACTGCTGCCAGCGTAGCTCTCGCTACAAAACAATTTCGGACTCATCCGACGAAAGGCGACAACGACCACCAGGAACGACTTGCAGGGGCATATGAGCTATAACGATATATATAACAATCTATATATATATATGTGTGTGTGTGTGTGTGTGTGTGTGTGTGTGTGTGTGTGTGTGTGTGTGTGTGTGTGTGTGTGTGTGTGTGTGTGTGTGTGTGTGTGTGTGTGTGTGTGTGTGTGTGTGTGTGTGTGTGCGTGTGTGTGTGTGTGTGTGTGTGTGTGTGTGTGTGTGTGTGTGTGTGTGTGTGTGTGTGTGTGTGTGTGTGTGTGTGTGTGTGTGTGTGTGTGTGTGTGTGTGTGTGTGTGTGTGTGTGTGTGTGTGTGTGTGTGTGTGTGTGTGTGTGTGTGTGTGTGTGTGTGTGTGTGTGTGTGTGTGTGTGTGTGTGTGTGTGTGTGTGTGTGTGTGTGTGTGTGTGTGTGTGTGTGTGTGTGTGTGTGTGTGTGTGTGTGTGTGTGTGTGTGTGTGTGTGTGTGTGTGTGTGTGTGTGTGTGTGTGTGTGTGTGTGTGTGTGTGTGTGTGTGTGTGTGTGTGTGTGTGTGTGTGTGTGTGTGTGTGTGTGTGTGTGTGTGTGTGTGTGTGTGTGTATACATACACACACACACACATATATATACATGCACATATAACTTTAATCAAACCCTCATAGGTTGCCTGCTAGTTCGAAACCTTTGTTTCACAAAAGGTAGCGGAAACGAATATTGCAGGTTCGTATCACTCGTTCAACAAAGCTTTGCAGGTACTAATAACGGACAAAAGGATGCTAAAGTGATCGTATTTCTGCTTTTGTTCCTAGTTAACTAGCAGTTCCTATGTGCTCGCTAACGCACGTCCTTACACAAGTTCTTCCTAAACAATGGTGAACACCTTGAACGATTTCAGTCAAAGCTTGCCCAGCCATGCAAGTTATTTTTTTTTATTGCAGTCCCCAGCCCACTGTAGGGGACATCACGAACGTCCAGTTACGAGGACTAGTCACTTTTCAGTTATCTCTTCGAAGATCACAAGGCACCCAGATTCCCATAATAACTCCATGGGTCATCAAAGCTAACGATACAGCTACAAACGTCATCAGCTCCAAGTGCGGTCGTAAGACACCATCTAAAGACGGAAGCTTTCAGAGAAACCGGCCATTCAGCAGGTGCGCGTGTCTGGCTCGTCTAAGGCCGGCGCCCATCACCATCGCACATATCTCCCCCACCTCAATCCGCTCCACAACAGCCCCGCTTATTCGCAGCCGTAAATCGCCGTGATCGATAGCGGCGAGCCTTCAGCCTTCTCGGGCGCATACGAGCGCCATATTTCATAAACAAGCCATCGAGTTCGCACGCTATCTCCTTATTTCTGGAAATGGGGAAGCGCTGCTTCAAATGCCTCCCCACCACTCTCCCGCCTCAATAACCCCTAGACCGTTTCACGACCGCTGGTTGCACGAGTGAACAGCGAACAAATGAGCCGAGGACGCACACCATCCTCTGGCCTTCAAATCCTTTCCCATCTCTTCTATCTAGGTAGCATTCCTCTCTCAGGGGGAATATAACGCCCAAAGTTTTTATCGCCCCGCTTGTTCCGATATTTTTTTTCTCTCTCTCTCGAGCGGCAGTAGCCCCACCCGCACCCGTGAGACTCGTTTAGTTAGGTGGGAACAAGTGAATGCATGCGTTAACAGGACAGCTCCGTCAACTTCGCTCTATCACACCGCTGTCCGTTGTACGATCTTTTCACGCTATGCTAATCTTGCCTGCAGTTAACGTCCTGTTTTTCAGATGAGGCGTTTAAGGTTATTACAACGCTCAATTAGGGTGGTTCTAACGACGCACTGCTTGGTTCTCCTTGACAAACAGGTGCGCCCACTCACACCGTTACATCCCTATTGGAGAGCAAACTAAGATACTTGAAAAAAAAAACGCGTTACGCGCTACCGAATAGAAAACAGAAAGACGAAGCCATACCCTTCACGAACGAGCAAACAATGTACCGGGAGGCATATAAAATTACCTAACTGTAAGGAGACAACTATCTGTTTCATTTTTCTGAGTGGACCAGACACCCGCACATGTAAATACGGTGATGAAGAACAACATAACGCAGCACAGAGCCCAGTATTATTCACCAAGAATCATTTAAATAAGCGCGACTAGGAGTGCGCCGCCTACTGAAGAAATGCTCAACTGTTTAGGACGCTATGTGCACAAATGAGCTCCTTCCAATTGTATACGGCAGCTTTTTGGGGAAGCGTGCCGCAACAAAATGTAGTTTAATGGTTTCAGAAAAAAATTAATCGTATCCTAAATTGGGTGGTTTCTCAATGTGCACTAACAGACACAGTAAAAGTAATATTTCAAGATGATTCTGGCATCCCGATCTCCAGCTTTTTCATGCTTATATGTTTTTTATTAGTAATAGTAAGAAGTTCCTCTACATTTCAAAGCAAGAAATATGGATTCTTTGCTCGCTTAAGCATTCCACACAATTCAGTAAAGCGCTCCGGACAACAAAGCTCAAAACCATACATATTATAATTTCCATTGTTTCCAAAACTTGTGCCTATCCATAAAGCAACCACCATTGTTATTTTACGTCTCAAGTGAGCTTAATCGTCTTTATTGAGGATGCACAAGCTATTGTACCATAGAGTAAAACATACGCATAGAGAAATGGCAGGCGGTGATTGAAAGGATTCAGTATGTGAAGCGTTCCAGAGCGAAACTGCTATGGATATTTTTCATGAAGCACACACTTCAGAAGCAGGGCCAAAATCGATCAAATGAAGTGACATAAATTATTATTCACTCCCAACATTTTTCCTTCGCGGCATCTCCCGACCTGCATATTTGTAGTGTATCTAATATTTTAATTTACAAATAGTCACGTGACCAATTTATGGCAGAACTTCAGTACAGCCATGTCGCGTTTGCTTCAAGGAAGTCCTATTGCTCTGCATTTCCTCTGTGTTGCGAATTCTAATTACAGTTGTCTTTTCTGCAGGCACCTGCAATGAAGCTTCTATCGCAAATGTCTGAGCGGCTTCTAGTTGTTAAATCTAGCAAAGCCGCCAAATTAAATGGCGTTTTTATTCCTTTTATTGTCAGTTACCGAAGATGAGTTCGCACTGTTTAGTAAGGCCCGAAGGATTACCGTATTATGCTGTTCTTCCTTATGCCGTCTCCCACTTTGGATCAAACGAGTTTGCACTCTTTAGCACGGCTTGAAGGATTACCGTATTCACTCAAGGCAAAAAGCTGCAACAATGCAGCTTTTTGCCTTGCGTCCTCCCTCCTTTGTTACTCATGTAACCTTGCGAGAGTTAATAAAGGTATCATTCATTCATTCATTCATTCATTCATTCATTCATGTCACTCCTGTTAGACCAGTCTAATTAATTTTTCATGTATTGTGAGCAAGAAAAAATACACTTGCAATGAAAGTGACCATGCGGGGTAGAAGAATCATACCAGTAGTTAAATTCTTAATTTCCATTCAGTCTTCTTCAGAAAATAAATTTCTTTACAGCAGTATATTCTGAATAGAACACCGACATCATCGCGCTTTACGCGAAGAAAAAGTGTGCATGGCAAAAGCTCCGATGACTGCTGGAATAAAGTCATAAACAAGGGTTATGCGGTCTTACTAAATAAGCCAGGAAAGGAGTGATACAGTGCAATGCTAGAAAACGTAAGATGCGGTAAACCTTGATTGCTTAAGCAAAGTTTTGCTGCAGTGGACGACTGATTTCACACTTACGCGAAAATGTTAACGTACAACTTCATTCAGAATTTACTATCAGTACCACCTGGGCTCTGAATACACCACGTAATGCTGTATGAATCGCTTTTGTTTATGATACTTCCCATAAAGATAAAGCTGTCTCGTAGATTACGTTCCTTTAGGACACTGTCCCTGCGAATGCACCAGTCCCTTTTCAAAGGCGAGAAAGAAGGGTCGAACTTGAGCCGCAATGTAAGCTGCCTTTTTCTAAATGAATTTCTTCGTTAGGAAGCCATAAACACGACTCCGACGGGTGCAACACACTTGTGTCGGTGCCATCCAACACAAGCAGTGTAGGGTGCACCGATAAAAAACAAATGGTAGTGAAGGATTTCAAAAAAAAAATAAAGCTTGTCCCTATTCCGTTTATGAGACGCTAAGATTTGCAAACTGAGCAGCGCGTTCCAAATCCATTTCTGCAATATATTTTGTTGTATATTTTTACCACATTACGTCACAACTCTACAATCTGAATTTGTTACTTTTATTTTTTTTTCTTTCTATATTTGTAATCATCTATGACTGCTGAATGAGTTCCAGGAAATCGTTCCCGGGAAAAACGTCCTATGAGTAAACGTCCCTGGAGTAAACGTCCTCAGAGTAAACGTCCCCGGAAGAAAAGTCCCCATTTCTGAAGTAGGAAAAAATGTTCACAAACGGGTGCCATCACACGTACTGTAACGTCATGCTTCGCCTCGCCTCACCTCTCCTCGCCTGATGCCTAGATTATCAGTGAGAAATTGATTTTACCATCACCGGCTTTTGAACCTAATTGTTTTTCACCATTCTTATCTCTAACTTCCTCGTGCTATAAGGACAGATTGTGTTCCCCCTAGCGTGCTGCAATATTGTATAGTACAGCAGCTAGAACAGGACCGAGTTAATTGGAGGAATATGGGAGAGGCCTTCGCCCTGCAGTGGGTATAGTCAGGCTGGTGATGATGATGATGCTGCTGCTGATGATGATAATAATGATGATTATTGTGACAGCGATTTCACCAGTTTGATTTCAAGTGGCCGAACGGCAGAGCATTCTGACTCGGGTGGTTATGAAAAAATAATGATGGTAGCAGGAAATTACTGGCTGAGGGCAAGAGCCTTTCAGGATATGTATGTGCTTCAGCGATATCACTGGTCCAAGTATTGCGTAGTGTGATGTTCCATGTGTGATGTTCCATGACATAACCTGCACTGCGCTGTCGTGGTGTCATCTAGTATTCCAAAAGCAGCCCCGTCACAAGCGTCCTCGTTTCCGGATTTCTTCTGTTTTTTTTTTTCTTTTTTTTTTTTTTTTTTTTTTTTTTTGCGAGATAAAGAGCACGCTGACCATCGCCTTCGGTCGCCCGGACACTGCGAACAGTGTTTCAGGTGGCCACGGTGAACGACCGGTTAGGGCTTGGCCTGTCATGCCTAGTACAGCATTGCAATCACCATCAGAAGTATTGCAAGAATTCTACACTGTCGCCATCGAACGGGCTGGCACCCATAACAAGAACATGAGATTCTTCCAGTCACCCCTCCTACCGTAGGTGATCTTCAAAGACTACCAGTTTGACCGGGCTATTGTACGTTTCTTAATAAGTAATACTACCGAGCTGATGAGACCTGTTATTGAGTGCCTAAAGAACTGGGGAACTGGGAATCAGGCTTTTTTTTATATTTTTTTGTTTTTCCAAAGTCAGTATCAAAACAATTCATTCTTACTGAAAAATTTTGGTTTGGGGACGTTTTTTCGTTTCTTCCTAGGAACCGCTTTTTAGGGTGCCTTTTTTTTTTCGGGGAAGTTTTTTCCGGCGACTGTTTTTGCGGGGACATTTTCTTGCGGGAAAGTTTTTGTATACACCCGCGCTGGATACTTCTGTGCTCATCCCTCTTCCCCCCTTATGTAATGTCCCTAACTGGATCTTTAATGGTTTCATAAACTACGATGTTAATGAAGAACGCCTTTGTATCGGAGCTGCTCATGCTAATAACTTATAGGAGAAAAATACTTAAGTAGAGACACTTAGGACCACCCACGTGTATGAAAACGAATGCTGACTCGCTCAGTGCCCTGCCGTGACGGGCGCAGTCTACGCTTCCTCTTGTGGCACGCGCCATCTTCGTGGCAGGTAACGCAAAGATCATGGTGTTCTTTCTACTTCTCCTCCTGCGATGGCGACCACTTAGTTAGGTCACGTGATGTGTTGATGTAATTGCGGCATACAATTGGAGGTGTGTATATCGTCGGTTCGAATAACTATCGTAAACTAGCCTCCACTTACTAGTCGATGCATGCAAAATAGGAAGCTAAATGAATTCGAGAAGAGTTTTGTCCTTTGCTAAGTTCTCCTTCAAAGTTCAAGGAGACTGAACTGCATGAAACCATCCGGAATGCTGCGCAAGAAACAGTTGCGTCACAATTTCGACAAGAACGAAGGAACATCTGGCGGCACAACATGCACAGTTGTTAGGGATTCCGTACGCTTTTGTGAGTACCGTCGTTTGTCAATGACAACAACTACAACCGCAGAAACCACAATAACAACCACTCACAGCTCTTCACCAAATGGGGCTAGTCAGGTTTTCGCCTCAATGAAACTTCTGTTAAAATTTGGCAACGCCAAGAACATCGTGTGTATGAAAGAGGAAATCCATTTCATTTGCCACTGTAAATGTTCTGCATGTTTAATGACAAAAATATGACCCAGGAATTGGGCAGCACACCTTACCTTTATTAGGCCTGTACGCAAGACAAGGTATGCTTCCAGAAGAAGGAAAACATTTGCTTTTCAGTCCTTCACACCTTATTGACGTTTTCAAATGTAAGCAAAGTTTCCTGGCTGTTATCATTTCCTAAATGGACACTAGGTAACACAGGACGGAAAAGGTGGCGCAAGATCAAAGGAGAAAGAGGTGCGCGGAGAACCACTCATGACCAAATTTCGCAGCATTATCACTGTTGCCTCGAAAAGCAATTTGAAACCTATATGCTTTCGCAGGAAAACGGTATTACATCAGGCAAATCCGCATGCGCCTGTGTTAGTAATCAAAACAAGCAACAGCTCAGCTCATTCCCACCCAATTCGTCACCACGAGGTCCATCAATAGCGAGCATAGCTATACCAGATGGCCAAGCGTGGCATTCGCAAGAGCACCACTCAATTTAGACCGTATATCCCTTCTAGATCATGCCAACTGTACAATACAGTATCTGGGCATCAGGCTAACGGGCAAATTCGCGACTTTGACGTAATTAGATGCTTACGCCTATTTGATGATAAACATAACTTCTCAGGCGGCAAGTTTTTCTGAGGAAAACGCTTTCATACAGGCAAAACGTTTTTCATTGGCTGGATGAATCCCTGCTATTTGAAACACTGATTTTTCTCTAGGCCGAACTTTTTAGCGAATCCCGTGTGATGACGGAGCAGTTATGTGAGCGGTGCGATTTAAATATATGTGCTTATCACACACAATAACATATTTCGGTAAAATGTCTTTAGAAACAGCCTTCATTTTATGTATGAATTTAAACAGACGGATAGGAAATTCATTTTTGGCAAATATCCTTGCATGTTCTTTAGCTCACATGATAAAGAGCGGATGAAAATTATCGGGACACACGGCTACCTTTCTGACCATGTAATGGCATATTTATGACACCGTTAAGGCTCCCTGAGTGGGATGAAGAGGCACTCACCTTTGCTTCTGAAGATAGTAATCTATATAAGTGCATCTGTATACCACAAGAAACAACACCTTCCGGCTGGGTAACTGATTTCTTATTCTGATATTTGTGAAACATTTGTTTCCGGGGGAGTCTTTTTATCACGTTGAAGTATGCAGCATCTCTGGCAGCTCAGGATCACGAAGAAAATGCTTAGAAGCTCAACAGACCCCGTAGTTGAAGACAATATTTCAATATTGAGGCGGCAGGGTGAGCTACAGCTGCAGCAGGACCATGCCTACCGCTAACAAGTATGAGTACTGATCTTTGAGCCTATTAGGTCTAAGAAACTCTTTACTGAACCATATGAAAGTGCACTGAACAAGGGTTGAGAGGGAGCCTCAGATCGCAAGACTAGCCAACGTTTCGACAAGGGTACTTGCCTTCGCTGGGCAGCGCCATCATCTCTGGTGGAGGTTCAAATGCGCTTTTGCTTCCAAAGAAGAAAAGCCAGGGAGATGGGAGAAAAGAGGGTGGAGGAGAAAGCAACAAGGAAAGGAGTGAAAGACTGTTTCCATCGGTATGAATTTCCGAGCCTGGAACTGATGATCTTGTGGTCTGCAAAATAAAATAAAAAGCGACAGCAGCAGGAAAAAAATATAGTTGCGGTTAAGCTCTGATTAGCCCTAGTTGAATTCCGAAACAATCGCGGAAGATTCTTTTGGCTGCTACATTATTTCCCTATCACGCCCTATCAGTGTAAGGCGCTATATTATTGGGGACACTAAAGCTCGTCCTTTAAGGGTATGACGTGAGAACGTAAGCTACACGCCCACCTATAAAGTCCCGCTTCAACCAAGCCTTGTGGACGTGTCTGCGTGTCGTAGGGGTAACGAGAATGCAAATGGTTCTGGCAGGCTGATTCTGATATCGCCCTCCCATATGAAAGGAGCGACCAGATTTGGCAACTCCTGCCCGTGGCACAGGGTTAAGGTGAATTCACCTCATGGAAGGCTGATATTTTTATTCAGCCTGCCAGAACCGTTTGCATTCTCGTTACTCCTACAACACGCAGGCACGTCCATTGGGCTTGATTGAAGTGTGACTTTATATGTGAGCTGGTAGCCTAAGCTGTCATACCCTTAAAGGATGAGCTTAGGTGTCCCCAATAATGTAGCCCCTTACACTGATAGGGCTTTATGGGGGAATAAGGTAACAGGTAAAAGAAGCTTCCGCTGTTACTTTCGCAATTCAACTAGGGTTAACCAGAGCTAGACAAGAACTAATTTTTTTTTTCTTTAAGCTTTGAGCCCCCCGTTACTCTGAGCACTTCATGCACGTGGGACAGAGCGCTGATCAGTGCGGGAGATTTTGTGAATCACTGCCCACTTCCAAGTAAAACTTCAGTTAATTAGAGCTGCAAAAAGTATTTCTAACTTAAGCAGCAGATCCGCTCAGAGCAAAAGTTGTGCTTTTGGCGCGAAAATTAAAGCTCTTGTCTGGAAGAAGATATAATACTAATGCTCCGATACAATTGTAATATTCTCTTTTCATGTATGGAACTATGATATTCAACATAGTATCGGAGGCCTGCTGCAGCCGGAGAGGCGAAATGAGTCAGCAGATACCTACATAATTCCCGCGAAATATTCGCTCGAGCCATGTAACAGAAGCAGGGTACTAGGAGGCAAAGCTTCTAGCATATTGCATAATTTTTAATATACGTAATAACGCCTTCGGACGCACGGGAAAAGCACTTCTCGTTGCAAAGACATCGATTGCGTTCCTGTTCCCTGAACAGGAAAATACAATGGACAGATAAACGGGTGCTCCCGGACCATTATAAAAAAGGCACATTTGTTTTCTTCGTCCTTGAAAACCGCCCTTCTTCACACGTTTGTGCCTTCACAGACAATGTTTGCTGAGCGTCCTGGTTTCATGTCCCATTTTCATTTTTTTTTTTCACCCAAAGTAAGAAAAAAAGTGAAGCAAAAATTAAATTTCCATGGCCGTTTTTCGCAGCCAGCGTTCTCATTATATGCTGCTTCCCTGAAACCTTACAGCACTACGCAGAAAACGAGGTTTGCTGAGGTGGTCGGCGTGCAGTTGCCGGCAGGAAGTCAGCGCTGAATTTCATTAACCACTGTACAGCGTGTTTGCTGTGTCACAGTGGCAATACTCACCTCACCCACAGCCGCTAGCACGTTAAGTTAAGCTGAACATACGGGGCTGCTCAAACGGTATCAGCTCCACCATACCCCACATATTTCCGCAGATTGTCCGCAGCCTCCACAGCGCTGCGCCATTATAGCGGAGCGGTACGCGGCGGCTGCTTTGAAGGCAGGCGTGCGCGTTTTCTCCCACTGCTCGTAACGACTGCGCGTCGCCAGCCGTGTACCCGTTCCATGTCCGTGCACCTCCACGCGCTGGCGCGTCGACCCTTATCGGCGCCTCATATCGGCGCGAGAGGAGGAGGAGCGAGGAGAGAGACGCGGTGCGCCCGCTGCGCGCACGGCGGCGCCGACGACTTTCCAGACGAGCGCGCTTTTCCTCTGTGCCGCAGGGGAGCCGCCGGGCCAAAAACTTGGCGATAACGGGAACACGGAAAACAAACTTTTTTGGTGCTCGCGTAAGCAGAGCCCAGCGTTCGATGGGGTTTACTACAAGTACACACGCACATTCACGAAGCTTTCTCAAGGGTTCTAAAAGGGAAGAAAAAAAAACTCCATTGGGTTCAAAATAAAGTTGTAGCCCTGTACGTCCACTAACGATGTCCTCGTCTCTAGTAACTGTAAATTAACATTCAAGATAAGAAAAAAAAAGCATGACTTGGTAGTGTCGTACTGACACATAGCGTATTGCTACGAGTGCGCGAGAAGTGAAACGGTCAATCAGGAAATCGCGGAGAAAAGTTCCTTGGCGGTAAATGATTTCGGCTGTAGGCGCGTATAACAGGAAATGCAGTGCTGCAGTATCACTTTCTAAAAGCGATATAGATATGGCAACTGTCCAGGCCACATCTTGTAAAACATATGTTTATGAAGACGACACTCCGCTCTTGTGCTGAATTGTGCCTAGAGAAAAGCAAGACATGTTTACAAACCTGGTTTAGGTAAAGTGGATATATTAGTGCCCGGAAGTAGAACGGTATTTTGAACTACTAAGCGAGTTATGCAAGCTTGCATGTTTAAGCATGAAAACTCAAGTACTTCCCACTCGAGGTAGCAGAACCACCCATTATGGCGCTTGTGGTGAACACCAACAGAATATTGCGCGTTCATGGTGCCAGTGTCTCTATGACTGTTTTACTGACAGCAAGCAGGAGAGGAGGAAAATATTCTCTAACCAGATTCCTTGCGCCGGCCCATTGTTGCCAGTACCTATGCATTCGCACGCTTCATGCATAGCAGAGCGGCCTTGCACCTTGGTATATTGTCTTTTGAGAGAATTAAATACATTCATTAGCGCCCATTTAGTGGTAATGTCATCGGGACAGCAATTCGTTATCGTCGACTGCACAAACAATCAAAGAAATCGCAAGATGATTGACGAGTGCGTAAGTGGGAAGCTTGCATCCACAGCCCGAGTTCGGCTGTGATAAGTTCTGTTTCACCCCTTTCCAGTCTATCCTGACTTAATTCGCCCATAAATGTTTTATGTAAGCCAGATAGACTTAGTACCAATGACGGACTCACAAATATGATGATGCCCATTTCACTTCCTCCGCCGCAGTAACCACGCGCGCCGGGCAGGCTGTGCCTCCCACAAGTCCTCCGCGCCAATGATATACGGTGGATCTATTCCACATACGCAAGAAGAGCGTGCTAAAATCTAATCTTCAATCAAAAACAATAAGCCGAAGCAAAAAAAAAATCTTTCTTGCGGATTTCTGACCCATACCGTGTTATTGATAATTGCAATACGAATAAGTTACGGAACACATTGCCGCATGGTGCGGCGCGCGGATCATCGTGTGCACACTGGATCCGCAGCTAATGCGTCACCGAAATTTGCATCTTTCTTTTACTGATACAATGGGATCGGCAGTCAGAGAGACCATTTACTCTCAGTTCAGTTCAGTCGTTCAGTCGTGTCCGACTCTTCGTGACCCTATGGACCATATCACGTCACGCTTTCCGGTCTCTCACTATCTTCCTAACATCACATAACTTCATCTGCAGCGCCTCGAGGATGCCATCTAACCATCGCGTTCGCTGCCTACCCCTTCTCCGGTGACCCTCAACCTTTCCCAACATCAAATCTTTCTCCAGCGACTCCTCTCTTCTTATCAGATGACCAAAGTAGCTGAGCTTTAACTTTAGAATTTGACCCTCCAATGAGCAGTCAGGGTTTATGGTCGACAATATCGACTGATTTGATCTTCTGGCCGTCCGAGGAACTCTCAAGATTCTCCGCCAGCACCACAATTCAAACGCGTCAATTCTTCGGCGGTAAGCCTTCTTCACAGTCCAACTCTCGCCTCCATACATCACAAATGGAAATACCACAGCACGAGTTATACGGATCTTCGTTGGCAGTCTGATGTCTCTGCTCTTAACTAGGCGGTCATTGCTAGCCATGGCTCTCTTTTCCAAAAGCAGGCGTCGCCTAATTTCATGGCTGCAGTCACCTTCCGGGGTAATCTTGGAGCCCAAGAAGAGAAAATCTGTCACAGCTTCCACTTCTTGTCACTTGATGCTCCAGGACTTGATGGGGCAAGACGCCATGATCTTTGTCTTTTTAATGTTCAGTTTAAGCTCAAACTTCTCACTCTCTTCTTGTAGGCTCATCAGAAGTCTCTTGAGTGCCTCTTCACTTTCTGCCATTAAAGTTGGATCATCCGCATATCTAAGGTTCATTATCATCATCATCATCATCATCAGCCTGATTACACCCACTGCAGGGCGAAGGCCTCTCCCATATTTCTCCACTTAACCCGGTTCTGTGCTAGCTGCATCCGCTTGACCCCTGCGAACTTCTTAATCTCATCCGCCCACCTAACTTTCTGCCGCCCCCTGCTACGCTTTCCTTCTAAGGTTGTTGATACGTTTCCCAGCAATCTTCACTCCAGCTGAAGACTCGTCCAGACCGACCTTCCTCATGATGCACTCAACATATAGGTTAAATAGGCAGGGCGACAGTATGCAGCCTTGTCCCACTCCTTTCTCAATCGGAAACCAATCTGTAAAACCATGCCCAGTTCTGACTGTGGCCTCTTGCCCTTCATACAGGTTCTTGAGGAGATAGATGAGGTGAATTGGAACTCCCATCTCCTGGAGAGCTTGCCACAATCTGCGTTGATCTACTTAGTCAAACGCTTTCGCATAATCAATAAAGCAGAAGTAGATGGGTTTTTGGAACTTTCTTGCTTTTTCCATGATCCAGCGAAGGTTGGATATCTGGTCTCTAGTTCCTCTGCCCTCGCGAAACCCAGCTTGCACGTCCGGAAGCTCCCGATCCACATACTGCTGCAGCCTACCTAGGAGGATTTTCAACATCCCCTTGCTAGCATGCGAAATAAGCGCGATCGTGCGGTAGATGGAACCATCTTTGGCACTGCCTTTCTTTGGAATAGGGATGTAAACTGACCTCCTCCAATCCTGTGGCCACTGCAGGGTTGTCCAATTTGCGGACATAATGTGTACAGAACGTTAACAGCGTCGTCATGGTTAAGGTTTTGAAGCAACTGAGCTGGAATGCCATCAATTCCTCTAGCTTTGTTCTTAGCAAGGCTGGCTAAGGCCCATTCAACTTCACTCTTCAGGATGCCCGGCTCGAGATCAGTAATCACAACCATCTTATGTTGGGTTTGCACATCCGGGTCCTTCTTGTACAGTTCTTCTGTGTATTCCTGCCACCTCTTCTTTATCTCTGAGGCTTCCGTGAGGTCCCTGCCTCGTTTGTCCTTTATCACGCCCAGCTTAGCACAGACGCTTCCTTTGATATCTTTGATTGTCTTATACAGAACTCTTGTGTTCCTCAACTGGCTGTTGTCCTCAACTGCTTGGCACTGTATGTTCAGGAAGGCATTCTTATCTCTTCTTGCGATTTTCTGAAAATCCGCATTGAGAGCCTTGTATCTTTCTTTTTCCCCCATAACGTCTGCCATCTTCCTTTCCTCAGCTATTTGCAAAGCCTCATCAGATAACCAGTTTGCTTTCTTGCATTTCTTTTGCTTTGGAACTACCTTAGTAGCAACTTCTTGTATTTTATCACGCACATCAGACCACATCTCTTCAGGCTCTCTGTCTTCTAGATCTAATTCTTGAAATCGATTCCTCACTTCAACAGCATATTCTGATGGAATTTGATCCAGATCATACCTGAAAGGCCTTCTAGTTTGCGTTTTCGTCAATCGAAGCTGAAATTTGCCAACAAGAAGCTGATGATCGGTGCCACAATCGGCTCCAGGCCTTGTTTTTACTGCTTGTATAGCGCTTTTCCACCTCTGCCGGCAAATAATATAATCAATCTGATTCCTGTACAGACCGTCCCGTGAAGTCCATGTGTACAGGCGCCTCTTGTGCTGTTGAAAATGTGTATTCGCTATGGTCAGGTTATTTTCTTGACAAAACTCTGCTAACCTCTGCCCAGCCTCATTTGCCTCAGCGAGACCGAACTTGCCTGTAATTCCAGATATTTCTTCACTCCCCACCTTAGCATTCCAGTCTCCAATGAGAGAAAGGACGTCTGATGAGGGAGGGCGGTCTAAAAGGCATTGCAGGTCAGCATGAAATCTCTCAACATCAGCTGCTTCAGCAGTAGTGGTTGGTGCAAAGACTTAGATAACTGTTATGTTGAAAGGCTGACATTGAATTCGAAGTGAAATCATTCGTTCGTTTTTGGGGTTGTACCCTAGCACTGCGTCGCCCATTCTTCTGTTTACTATGAGAGCGCCCCATTCCTTCTCCTGGATTCGTGCCCACAGTAAAAGAGATAATGGTCGCTGGAATTAAATTCTCCCATTCCGGCCCACTTGAGCTCGCTGATACCCAAGATATCAATGTTCAATCTGTCCATTTCTCGCTTGACGACATCCAGTTTACCTTGCGTCATAGATCTTACATTCCATGTTGCTATGTGATATATCTCCTTGCAACATCGGACGTTCCGGTCGCTTCCCGACACATCCACAACTGAGCGTCCTTTTGGCTTTAGCCCAGCCGCTTCATTCGTCATGGAGCTACTAGGAATCGCCCTTTGTTCATCCCCAGTAACATGTGGGACGCCTTCCAACCTGGGGGACTCATCTTCCGACGCCATATCATTAATGCTATTTTGACTGGTCATAGGGTTTTGTTGGCAGGAAATACTGGATTGGGTTGCCATTACCTTCTCCAGTAAATCACATTTTGTCAGAACTCTCTGCCATGACCTGTCTATCTTGGGTGGCCCTACACAGCAGAGCTCACGACTTATCGAGTTTCGCAAGCCCCTCCGCCACGACAAGGCAGTGATCCATGAAGGGAATTTACTCTGGCGCTGAGCAATTACAAATTGCGCCTTCGGATGTGCCTTCGATGCGAAACAATTCAGGCCTAGTGACGACTAGGGAGTAGCGCTTGACGAGAGTGTCGTCGTCCACCACGCCAGCGGGTGGCACCGCTTCCGTAAGCGTTGCTGTATGTGCGGCGAATTTGTCGTCTTCGTTCATGGTGCAGCTGAGGGCACACGTTTTTGGACGTATTGTTAAGCAATACGACGTGCAAACGATGCTTGTACGACGTACGGGACGGGGGTATACGATGTTGCGCCGCGGGACGAACACCAGTGCTGCATAAAAACGTCGATGGATAATACTTTAGACACTACTTCTTTTATGTGCTGGTCTTGAATCGTGGTTTAACTTGAAAGTATACATTGTTGAAGCAGGACAGCTCGATCGTATAACGAAATGGGTCGCACTTCACGTTAAATCAATGCGGTGATAACTGGAATGCATCTTTCGTGGTATCTGCATTCCGCGTTCGGTAGCTGCCCGCGCGGTTCATTCGCTGAGTGTTTGTGTGTACAGTTACCATTTCGATCATAAATATAACTGAAAATACATGTATCGTGAAAGATCCAACAGATACATCCTCACAGCGGAAGTAGAGCGCAGTCCTTCGCAGTCACCCTGGCCGCTAGTGCTGTTTCCAAAAGCTGCCGCCATGTCAAACGGATGGTATATAGTTTGCTGGCGCGCTCAAAGCACAAAAAGAGCCAAGGTGTCGGATAGATTTCACGAGCACCGCAAAACAGCATTTTAAACTGCCGCACCGCAGCATCAACACGCACAGCACAGCCCAAGACGGCGTCAAAGGGAGCCGCAGCGGACTTTTCCAGTTTGGCTCACACGGGGCACCATCATCAAACTAAGATGGCTGCGCCCAGGCATCGAAACTAAAAAGGTCCATAGCATTAGGTATCCATATTTTACGTAGCTTTAGAATAACAACGATAAGATAATATTTTTATATTGCCACCTAGCGTTGCCAGGTGGCGCATGACTGAGTGAAGGAAGACGAAGTTAAAAGGACGACGAAGTGTCGCTTGCGCGTTTGCGTTTGTGCTGCTTGCTGCCGTTGTGTCTGGGCTAACTCCCTGCTATCCTTTGTATTGTGAATCACCGTGTACGTTGCATTCTGGTGGAGGGGCTGGGTAAAACTATCACCTATGCAAGTGCATCCATCTGAAAGGCATTGCGCCAGCCCTGCGCCATTGGACACTCCAGTGCATAGCTCCAGTCGACGGCTCCGAGGCATTAGCCCCCGCCATGACATCCGGTATGACATCCGTCGCACCGGCCTGTAACTACATCTTGCGGGCCCCTCGGGTAGCGAAGTCTTTCCATGGGGACCTCTTCGAGGATGTGAAGGACTGGTTTCTCCTGTTTGAACGTGTCGCTGCTTTTAACCAGTGGGGCGATGCTGCCAAACTAAGGAACGTCTACTTCAGCCTTGAGGATGGCACCCGTACTTGGTTCGAGAACCGAGAGCAAGTGTTAACATCGTGGCGGGAATTCAGTATCAACTTCTTGAGGCTTACACCAGCGCGGATCGTCGCGCACATGCAGAACGTGCTCTTCATTCTCGCTTCCAGATGCCGAATGAGGGTGTCCAAGCGTACATCGAGGACATGACGCGCCTTTTCAGGCGAGCCAATCCCGCCATGCCCGAGGACAAAAAGGTCAGGCACTTGATGAGGGTTTTGAAATAGCAGCTGTTCGCAGGCCTTGTGCCCAACCCACCGTCGACTGTGAACGTATTCCTTGCCAAGGCTACCACAATGAAAAGGGTGCTACCATAACGTGCCGGGACTTATGACCGACTTTTCTATACTGGCACAATCGCGGAATTATTTGCATCTTCTGAGCGGCATCCTGATGCTTTGCGCGAACTGATTCGCAGCGTCGTGCGCAAAGAACTGAGCATGTTCTGCAACCCTCTGCAGCCATCGCCAGCTTCCGTTTCTGCTATAGTGCGGGAAGAGGTGCAACAGGCGCTCGAGAGCCCTCTTTCACCTGTAGTTACGAGCTCGCCATTGCTGTCGGGGACCGACAACCGTCCCACATATGCGGAAGTTCTGCAGAGTCAGGCTCCCCCTTCACCGCCGCCTATTCTCACGCCACCTACAGTTCCGCTGCCCTCGGTGCAGCCAGTGCAGTATTTCGACGATCGTCCCCTGCCCCGACGCAAAGCCGACATTTGGCGCACGCCGGACCGCCGTCCGTTCTGCTTCCACAGCAGTGAAACAGGCCATCTCTACCGGGACTGTCCGTATCGACGCCTCGGTCTTCACGGCTTCCGCATCGACTCGCCTCCTCCCCGGTTTGGTCAACGACCCCAAGTTATTGAAGAGTACCTGGCGGACAGCGTTCTTCATCTCGTTCGCAGCATCAGTCCTGCTCCCTTTACCAAGGCGCTTCTCGACGTCCACCCACGGTTCCTCACGAGAGGGGCAAGACCGCTCGTCTAGCCCTCGTAGGGAAAATTGGAAACAGGTAGTCACTGCGTTGAAGACTTCCCGTCGCCGCCGCTTCGATCCGACAGAGAGCTGCTGGTACCGTCGCCTAGGGAAGCCAAAAGCGTTTCTCTGGACCTTCCTGTTATTTTAGACGGTCGTACTACAGTCAATGCATTAGTGGACACCGGTGCCGATTATTCGATTTTGAGTGGCCGCATGGCGACTGTTTTGAGGAAAGTGCTCACTGCTTGGCCAGGTGTGTACCAACGAAACGCCGGCGGTCATATAGATACTCCAAAGGGGATATGCAGGGCTTGCATTCGAGTTATAGATGTACCTTCGTCATTAGTTGCGTCGTTTTGAGTATTCATCAGTGTGCGCCAGATTAAAGTCTGGCCACTAGCGGAGTACCTTGAAGTAGGCATGAACGTTGCAAAATCTATCTCTCATTAATTCAACTAGAGTCGGGGTGGGGGAACTGAGCTGGGGGGACGGGGAACCTCAAAAGCGGCTTCATGTAGGGAGCCTGTCTCAGATGCCGGAGACCCGGCAAAACGCATTGCGGTGGTGCAATGATCCAAGGGCCGAGGGCCGCATATTCGGCTAAGAGCGAGTGCTCGCCTTCTACGGAGGCCCATATGGGAGCTCGACTCGAATTGTCTGACAGTCAAATCCTACGCTGCCCACATTCCCCTCCAACTTCCCATAACCCTATCCTAATTCCTATTTCCCATTACCCTTCAACCCATCCCTTCCGCTACTTCCCAGGGGAGATACGTGGGGTCTCCCCGGGCCCGCTTCCTCGGCTGTGGGTCGCTTTAGTAGTACCTCCCCCTTTTATTTAATAACTTCCAACCAAAAACTTTTGTCTCATTGATCTATTTATTTATTTTTCGAATTGCGGAACTTTCTCTCCCCGCGATACATTAGTGGTGCGGGCGGAGTCTGACTTTGGACTCCATCTTACTTTATGACTGCTACCGTGACCTTATCCACGGCATTGAGTTTCCGCGAGAGTACGGAGCAGTTATCGACCTGCGAAATAGACTCGTCACATTTTCGATGGGACAATCGGCCGAACAAGATAGTAGCATTCCTTGCAACGCCGCACTTCGCGTTTCCGCCGAGAGCATATCTCGCTGCCGCCGCGAAGCAGTGTTCTTGTGGAAGTTACCTGTGACAATTTTCGTGCCGGCGATGCTGTAGTGGAAGTGAACCATTCACTCCTGCTTGCTCAAGGCATCTGCACTGCTGGAAGTTTATTGTCGCTTTACAATGGCCGGGCGGCCCTCCTTGTCACAAATATTTCTAATGAGCACCGACACTTGTTTCCGGGAACTGCTATCGCTTTCGCTGACCCTGCTACGCACGATCCCATCTGTTTCAGCTAACAAGAGGGCTGTTCAGCGCTTTCTCGGCCTTTGTGCACAATATTGGTGAATTATTGCGGACTTTTCTCAGATTGCCGAACCTCTGACACGCCTCACAAAGAAGGCTACCTCCTTTGTGTGGAACTCTGAGCAGCAGACGGCCTTCTCTTTGCTTTGCAAGCGCCTTGAAACATCCCCTGTTCTGGCGCACTTCGATGAAGCGGCTGACACAGAGGTGCACACTGACGCCAGTAGTCTCGGTCTTGGCGCGGTCCTTGTTCCGCATCAAGACGGGATTGAATGAGTAATAGTTTATGCTAGCTGCACTCTCTATCGTGCCGAAACGAACTACCCCGCCTCGGAAAAGGAATGCCTGGCGGTCGTGTGGGCACTATGAAGTTTCTCCCCTATCTTTATCGCCGACCATTTAAAGTTGTCACGGACCATCATTGTTCGTGCTGGTTGGCAAATCTGCGAGACACATCTGGACGACTTGCACGCTTGAGTTTACGGCTTCAGAAATTTTACATAACTATTGTTTATAAGTCAGGCAGCAAACACGAAGACGCTGACACGCTGTCACGATCACCCGTTGTCACTGGCGATGCTACAGCCGATGACCACAGCGGCTTTCTAGTAGCTCTCAGTACATCTGAGCTCAGGGATCGACAAAGAGCTGATCCAGACATCCTTCCACTCATCGATTATCTAGAAGGGCGTGATGAGACCCTCCCTCGACACCTATCTCGGCATCTAGATTCTTTCTGTATACAGCAAGGCGTCTTGTATAAAAGAAACTCCCAAGGCCAAGAAAAAGCTTACCTTCTGATAGTGCCATGCGAACTCCGTGCGGATATTCTCCTTGCTTACCACGACGAACCAACATCTGGTCAATCGGGTTTCTCACGAATGCTCGCTCGGGTGCACAACATGTATTACTGGCCAGGATTCTCCGCAACTGTGAAACACTATGTAAGAAGCTGTCGCGAATGCCAGCGCCGTAAAACACCGCCCCTGAAGCCTGCCGAATTTCTAAAGTCCGTTAGAGCACCACGTATTCTGTTCGACCAAATCGGCATGGACCTCCTTGGCCCTTTCCCTTTCTCACAGGCGGGAAACAAATTGATAGTAGTCGCTACTGACTACTTGACTCGATACGCTGAGACAAAGGCAATCCCTCATGCCACAGCTTCGGAAGTAGCCGAAGTATTGCGGCATGGTGCCCCTTCGTATGTGATTACCGACAGAGGGACAACCCTCATTTCGTAGCTCATCGACCACATATTCGAGCTGAGTTAGACGACCCATCGCAAGACCACAGCGTACCATCCGCAGTGCAATGGTCGTACCGAAAGGTTGAATAAGACGACTGCGGACATGTTGTCAATGTACGTCGATGTGCAGCACAAGACCTGGGACGAGGTGCTGCCGTACGTCACATTTGTGTATAATGCAGCCTTACAAGAAACAACGCGCTTCACACCATTTAGAGATTGTGTACGGACGTGAAGTTCAGAGCATGCTCGATTCCATGCTCCCATGCCCAGATGATAAACACCTTTCCCCAGATGCCCAGCATAATGAAATCCGCGCTGAGGAAGCCCGCCAGCTGGCCCGTGTGCACATCGGGCGGCTGCTGACCTCTGACGCGCACCGTTACTACCTTCGGCACCGCTAGGTTGACTACAAACCTGAGGACCAAGTCTGGGTGTGGACACCAGTGCACCGTCCAGGCTTTTCAAAGTAACTCCTTTCCCGATACTTCTGGCCGTAACAATTGTTGCTTCGTGTGAGTGACCTCAGTTATGTAGTTATTCCAGACGGCGACACGCTTTCAAAACGTCAAAAGAACAGCTCGGACATTGTGCACATTGTGCGGCTGAAGCCGTACTACCAACGATAACGTACGGCCACCCCCTGTGACCACTCTCTTACTTTTCACACCGTTCCATAGCCTCCTTTATACATTATACTAGTGTATAAAGGAGGCTATGACCGTTCTTACCGGCCGGCTTCATTTCCTTTTCAATTTTATTCGGAAGGGGAGAGGCAGGAGGGTAATGCTACCCAGCTTTGCCAGGTGGCGCATGACTGAGTGAAGGAAGACGAAGTTGAAAGGACGACGAAGTGTCGCTTGTGCGTTTGCGTCTGTGCTGCTTGCTGCCGTTGTGTCTGGGCTAACCTCCTGCTATCCTTGGTATCCTGAATAACTGTGTACGTGACAACATGCATTTGAAATTTACATTCATTCGAAAAAGATTATTTATTTACTGTAATCGTGCATCGCTGTAGCACCGGTGTGCGCTAAATATTTACCTTAATTTTTATTTGGCATCACTGAATACAAGCGATATGATGAGGTGAATAGTCTTATTAGAAATATGGCACCGAAGGTACCTAAAACCTGAGCAAGAATCCGACTTTCCCCCTTTTTCTGCTTAGTCCCCATTCTCGAGTTTGAGCTGTTGTGAGTACATCAAGCTCGACAACGTAGACTAACAATTCGTCACGAGTGCGAAGCAATGCACTTCTATCTTGCTCGATATTCAAAAATATCGCTGAAAAATGCACCGTTCTTATGGCTCAGAGCGATAATGCTGCGAAGAAGCGATAGTAGTGATAGATATCAATTTCGCCCAATGCATCGAGTGGCGTAGCACATTCTCGAGAACGTAGTTACTCAGAAAGCGGAGCTGAGCTGTGATCCGCCTCGAAGAATTGACTTTGTCGTCTACGTCATCTCACGCACCCTTGCACCAGTCGCGAGAATACTTCGCCCGGCTCCCGTCTCTCGCTCTTCCCCTCGCCCTTTCTGGTGAACGGGCGCGCCTGCAGACAGCAAGCAGCGGCGGCGGCGAGCGCTCGCCAAACTTGGGCGTGAGACCGGGGCTGGATCGACTTTTGAAGTCCCCAGCCTTCAGCGACATCACTCGCCTCTTCCGCGCTTCGCCGGCACTCCGCCGCTGTTGTCGCTCCACTGCATATGCATGGATGCTCTGGGAGGATGCTGGCATTTCCTGGCCTCGTTGCCGCAATGCCTCTGCACTCCGCCGTCTCATCCTCGTCTTCCTAGCTTTCAATATTTCTTCTCAAAACTTCACTTTGTGCTCCACTCTGCTCCCGTTTTTTTGCCTGTCCATATATATGGAGACACGGCCTTTTTTTTTTTTTTTTCGTAGGCGTTATAGCCTGCAGTCTTAAATGTATCTTCTTTTACTGCTCCATTTCGTTGAACAGCCTGCTTTGCATCGATCGGGCTTTTCAAATCTTCATTCCTAAATATCCATATCCTAGTTTATAACAAAAATTCTGCTGCTCTTACTGCAGTTGCTTGGGCTCCCGCCGATGTACCCGGGCGCAGGGAAGTGTGCTGGAAAACGACAAATTTCGTCAGGCCTCCCTGGCTGTCCCGGGGCTTTGTCGATTAGATATTTTTTGTTTATTTATTCATGCACGTTCTTCTCGGCTCTCTTTTTTTTTTTTTTTTTTTTTTTTTTTTGCTGCGACATTTTTTTTTTTTTTTTCCTGGTAAAACCTCGGCTGCGCGGTAGAGGCTTGTCATATTTTTTCCACGATTTACGTGTCTTTTTTTCGCCGTCTTTTATTGGACAAGTGCGTTATGTCGCGAGCGGTATGTTTGGCGCTGTTGATTTGTTTGCTAGCGTGAGGCCGCGTCTGCTCGATCGAAGAAGACGCGTTTCTACGCCGGGAAATAAAGAATCCATAAACTGGCGACACGTAGCGAAGACCTCGGTAGTGCATATTAGAACTGGCGAGAACTCTGGGAAGATAAACAAAAATGTGGAAATTCTTTCGTTCAGCCTTATTTCTTTTTCACACGGGTAATCCTTCTTTGCGCTGTCTTTCCGTTTTCTCGCTTTTTTTCGGGCGACCTGCTTCCCCTTCTATGACTATCTTTCCGCTTATTGATTCTCCCCTTATTCGCTTTTATTTTCCAGTTCGGTTTCAACGCATTAGCAAGAGCGTTGCGCCGCATCTCGCTAGACTCAACTCGTTCACGGCTCTGTGCACATCTCCCCGTTTCTCTGAAGAAGACGCAAAAACAAATCTGCATGAATCGGCTTGTATCTGTACGGGACGCAGCCGGAGACAGTTATTTTATAAGACACACATTTCTTAGTGCAGTATTCTATCCTTCTTTCACTTTGCAACGTGCTCTTTGGCGAAAGTTTTCGTCCGTGCTTTTTAGCATTTCACTTTCTGTCGAGACCGGACCAAAAGCTTTATGGCTTGATAGAGCGTTGAATTTCGGCCGGGTCTCTCTCTGAGTGATCGTGAATGGGATCGCTGAATCATAAGTAAGAGACCGCCACTGCGGCCGAACCGTCCGCCTTCGGAGCAAAATAGCCGATTGGTTTCTCATCGTCGTCCACGCCTGTCGGCTTCCGTTCTCAAGCGATTACTCACGGCACGACGGAGAAGCCCTCCGGCGGAAAGTCGCGGCGCACCGCGTTTTGAGAGCAAGCCCTTTACCCGAGAAGATGCTGTTCCGCGTGCGGGACTGAATTGTTCGTAAACAGTGAAGCCGGTACTACACAATTTCAGGGAATCGGGCGCTTTTTTCTCACCCAGCGGCTTTGTTCCATGTCGCGAATATAAACGGCGTTATTTTTATGCCGCGATGTGACAAAGATAATGATCTGAAAGCTTTCTCGCGTCATATCAGCGCATCGACAGGCTTATCTGTCGCTATTGTACAAATTTCTCGCATTCAAAATGAGATTGAGCACTTAATAATAGGTAGCTAAAAGAGTTAAGACAGATAGCGTAGGTAGGTATGCCCAGTTTAAAATTGTATATTCATCATCATCATCATCATCAGCACCAGCCTGATTACAGAGCCAAACCCGGCCGTGTACCAGCCGCCTACTCGCAAAGTCCCTAAACTCATCCGCCCACAAAACATTATGCAGTGCCTTTCAACGTTCGCCTTTCCTTCAAATTGGTTGGTTGGTTCATGGGAAGGGAAAGGCGCAGTATCTGTCACACTTGCTCTGTGGACACCTGAACCGCGCCATAAGGGAAGGGATGAAGGTGGGAGTGAAAGTGGATAGAGAGAAAGGGGGGCCGTAGTGGAGGGCTACGGAGTAATTTCGACCACCTGGGGATCTTTAACGTGCGCTGACATCGCACAGCACACGGACGCCACTTCGTTTCGCCTCCATCGAAACGCAGCCGCCGAGGCCGGGATTCGATCCCGGGAACTCCGGCACGGTGGTCGGGCGTCTTACCACTGCACCACCCCGGCGGGGTCCTTCAAATTATGCAGTTTCAAAAATTTCAGCACCAGAATGTAAACATTTGGGCGTTTCTGTCGCCGCGTAAAAACACCGCCTAAACAGACAACACACAGTAGTCAAACTGCATAATTTGAAGGGCCCCCCGGGGTGGTGCAGTGGTAAGAATGTAAACATTTGGGCGTTTCTGTCGCCGCGTAAAAACACCGCCTAAACAGACAACACACAGTAGTCACACTCACAGTCTACTATTATGGCTCCAAATGATATTAGGAAAAAAAAAAAACAACCAGCTTTCCAGTCATTATTAACAAGCTACCGTTTGTGTTGGTGCGCAGCTTTCACGAATTTGGCTGACAAGCAACGTAGGTGTTTTTTTTTTCTTTCATTGCGATTGCGGCTAAAGTCCCAAAAAGGCAGCTTTTTCGCGAACAATGGGCACTGCAGTATAGAGTAGACGCGCTCGCACTTAATTCTTCGTTACTTACGACATTATTTCACGCTATGTCAGGTACCGGCGAAAACTAAAGAAAAAAAAACGCTTACGTACTGGCAAAATATCCGCTCGAGGATCTCTTCAGTAAGCGAAAGGCTGCGATTAAACAGCTCTTCGTAAACAACCGCCACATCATACATTATGCAATGGGAAAAAGTAAAATGTGCTTACGTTAGCTCTGAACCACATAAAAGCACGCCGCCATTATTAGTAAAGCGTTAGTAATGACAAAATAGGCCAATTCTATTTCGAGAACCATATAAAAGGGCTTCATAATAAAAAATACTATTAAAAACGGTAAATCACTCGATGTGCTATTAAAAATCTTCGTATAGGCTCCCCGAGAGCTAAAACATGCCAGGTTAGCCAAAACAGCAGCACACTGCTTAGCTACTGGTGATCTAGCTGACTACTTACGCGCATTAGAACAGAGCCGAGAGTAACTACGGGCTGAAGGAAACTAGTTTTGATTGGTTGGTTTGTGGGGTTTAACGTGCCAAAGCGACTCAGGCTATTAGAGACGTCGTAGTGGAGGACGCCGGAAATTTCGACCACCTGGGCTTCTAAACGTGCACTGACATCGCACAGCACACGGGCACCTTGCTTTTCGCCTCCATCGAAAAGCGGCCGCCGAGGCCGGGATTTGATCCCACGTCCTTGGGAACAGTAGTCGAGTGCCGTAACCACTGCACCACCCCGGCGGGGCAAACTAGTTTTGTCTGTGTTATTCTGAGTACTATGATCTGCATGAAGAAAAAGAATCTTTGGCTTTCTCTCTCCGAATGTTTAGCCGCATATATGCAAGTCAGCTTCATGAGCTTTACTTCACATGTTGCGCTATGCCAATACCTGTCATCTTTTGCAGCATTCGTCCGCTTAAGGTTTGCTGGGTGTCACTTAATTTCCCCATTTGTGTAAACAGCCGCATCTAATAGTGACGCAACGGGGCTATGCTGACTCTACCAAGCGTGGCCCCGATACAGCTGCACTAAACCTGCCGTAGCTGTGGTGCACACAAGCAAGCAGATTCTGTTCTGCTTAGCAGCAGAAGGTCGCTTCAGACATGAGCACTACAGTCACTTTATCATATCGCGGAATGAAGAAGGCGAGCTAGATATCGAGGCAAAATGAACCATGCGTTTCAGGGAAACTTGCCACTAAAGATTTAAAATAGGCTTTTCAGACAAAAATTCATCTTTTTCTGAAAACTAATTCCAATCTCGGTGGACATCAGTGAACTACATCAGGACATTAGGATGATGTGGACTAGTAAACGAGTTGATTTAATTTTGATAGTCAACGTTTTAACAGTTTCAAATAGGCAGCTCATTGAAAATAGATAAACATAGCTGGCCAATGGCCAACAATTGCACATCTGTTTAAAAATTGCAATATTAATTTAGAATTTCAAAAACAGGATTGCCCTCTGCGCTGTGGATTAATAACCATCCGTTACTTTGTGAGCTATTCGAACACCGCACCGCGAGATACGGGTCATGTGAAGTTCTCACCCTTGTCTAAGCACGGAATGATGACCTGCAAGGAGCAGAGCATGAAAAGCGCGGGCTGGACAGGAAAGGTCACGTGACACGTGTGCGTCCGTCTGGATTTGATGGTCGTCGCTGTGCACTCATCGGGCGCGCGCGTGATTTCCGACTGGTGTAAGACGTGGCTGAAGTTCGTTTCCCACAGAGCCAAGTGTAACCCAGTTTACGAAATTTTACAAAGAAAAAGCGCTAACGCTAACAGTCAGCTACAAAACTCTAATTTCAAGCCTGTCAGTGATAAGCAAAGCTACAATACTAGAATTTGGTTAACCAGTTTACTATCTAGCGTTATTCCTCAGCTTTAGACATCTATCATCATCCATATCACTTTGTCCAAATAGCCATATTCCTACCTCAAAAATCCTATGTAAAGAACGTTTGGTGGATTTTTTATATATTTGGAATGGAACAACCAGCCACGAAATTCACGCGCAGAACACGATGGAGGCGAAACGAAGAGGCGTCCGTGTGCTGTGCAATCTCAGCGCACGTTAATGATCCCCAGGTGGTCGAAATTAGTCCGTAGCCCTCCACTACGGCTCCTCTTTCTCTCTTTCCACTTTCACTCCCACCTCCCTCTCTTCCTTTACGGCGCGGTTCAGGTGTCTACAGAAACAAGTGACAGATACTGCGCCTTTCCGTTACTGTGAATCAACTGACCAACTATTAGATTGAGAGATTTGAGGTTATTAGAGGGCCGTCGATGGCGCAATACTGCGAGAATGAGTAATATTCTCTTGGGCGCCCCGATGATGATGATGATGATTATAGCTATCACTAGCATAATCATCATCATCGTCGTCGTCGTCGTCATCGGGACGCCCAAGAGAATATTAATAATATCTGTATTACAGGAAAGGAAAGGAAATGCGCAGTCTCTGACACTTTTTCTTTGGACACCTGAACCCCACCGTGAGCGAAAGCGGAGAGTGAGACAGAGGTACCCCAGTGGAGGGTTTCTGAGTAATATCAACCACCTATGGATATTTAGCGTACACTGGCATCGCACAGCACAGCTTTTAGTTCTCAAGTAAGCCTTTCTGAGCGGCTGCTGCTGCTGCTCCTGCTCATTATAATGATGATTAATATGAAATAATTTAGTTGGTATGGCGTCTAGGTTAAACGAAAAAAATTGTGGGGGTTAAGCATGGATTGAACCTAGTGATAAAGCGAAAGCTGTAAGTGTTGCAGCGATATCCTTTTTAATGCCCGTTTTTTAATCCGCGGGGTTTTCATAATTTCTATTAAATTTATGTTTTGAGGAAAGGAAGCGGCCTTAAACATTTGAGTGGACGCCATGAAATTGTGGACACCTACACCTAACTAGATGAAGATCATGTTTTGGGTTGGGTTGTGGGGTTTAACGTCCCAAAGCGACCCAGGCTATGAGAGACGCCGTAGTGGAGGGCTCCGGAAATTTCAACCACCTGGGGTTCTTTAACGTGCACTGACATCTCAGAGCACAAGGGCGCCTTGCTTTTCGCCACCAGCGAAAGGCGGCCGCCGAGGCCGGGATTCGATCTGGCGCCCTTGGGAACTGTAGTCGAGCACCGTAACCACTCAAGATCATGTTTTCATATTTCTTCTAGTATTGATTGATTGATTGATTGATTGATTGATTGATTGATTGATTGATTGATTGGTTGATAGGAAGGGAAAGGCACGGTAAATGTCTCACTTGCGTTCTGTGGACACCTTAACCGCGCCGTAAGGGAAGGGAGGAAAGTGGGATTGAAAGAGGATAGAGAGAAAGAAGAGTCGTAGTGGAGAGTTCCGGAGCAATTTTGACCACCTGGGGATCTTTAACGTGCGCTGACATCGCACAGCACACGGACTCCTTCGAAACGCAGCCACCGGAAGTTGGATTTTGGAGAAAGGCAGGGGCAGTATACATTTGGGTGAACACCACGAAATCATGGACATCCAAACTTCATTAGGTTCAGGTCACCTGAAGGGCAAATTTCGTATCCCACGAAGACCTGTTATACCTAGCGTAGTGAAAGAAGCTTTCGCTTCGTTTGTAAATTGGTTTATAAGAAAGCAAAGTTTCAGTACCTGTCAAGGTCACGACTGTGAAAACCTCCGTGACGCTGGCGGCTCAAAAAGCTAGCCATGCTTGAAAGACGGAAGATGGGAAGGGAAGTGGAGAAAAAGAGGTGCCATAGTGGAAGGCTCCGTAGTAATTTGGCTAGCTATGGGATATTAACGTGTGCGGACATCGCACAACACAGGGCTGCCTCTCCGTTAATAACAATAGTTGGTTTACAGGATAAGAGAAGCGCAGTATCTCTCCGAGTTGTTCTGTGGACATCTGACCCCAGCCGTAAGGGAAGGGAAGAAGGTGGGAGTGAAAGCGGAAAGAAGGAAAGAGGTGCCATAGTTGGGCTTTAGCCATAGTGAAGGCCTCCAGTGTAATTTCAGCCACCTGGGAATCATTAACGAGCACTGACATCGCACAACCCATGGACGACCCTACGGGCTTTGATAGGTAAGGAACCCTCCGCTTGCGGCGGAGGCCAGCCTGTCCCAGAATTTGTATCTGTTCTAGGCCGTCATTGCACCCGCCACCACTTCGGCGGAGGACGACGGCTGTAGCGACACGCGTCTTTCTCTCCATCTTCTTTTTCTTCTTTGTTTTCTCTTCTGTCCACACGAGGCAGCAGTGGTGGCTCAGCTACAGAACCAGTAGCTGGTCCGTGCATTTTATGTTCCTTCTTCCTACAGCCACAACAGCAACCGCCGTGTTTAGAGCCATGAAAAAGCAAGTCAGAAAGGCCTAAACAAACCAGACTTGTGCATTGGAATGAAAACAGGAGAAGGCGATGAGCCAGAGCAATGGCCAGGCTAAACAACAGGACTAAACAAACTATGCCTTTTCTTTCACTACGTATATCCTGTTTTAGCATGGCTTGGACCTAGTATAAGCGAAAGCTGTGATTGTTGTTGTTGTTGTTGTTGTTGTTGTTGTTGTTGTTGTTGTTGTGGCTGTCAGAAGAAGGAAAAGAAAATGCACGGGCCTGCTACTGGCTCTGTAGCTGAGGCGTATTTGGGTTTGCTCGGTACGGTGGCTCCGCAAGGGGCAAAGCAACAGAAGAGACGAAGAAAACGGGCTGTTCCGACTAGCATCTACCGCCCCCAAGAAACGAGCAGCCTAGCGATTAGCGGCGCATGCTTTTTCAGTGGCTGAGCCACCTCCGCTGTCTCGTGCAGATAGAAGAGAATATAGAGAAGAAGAAAAAGCAGAGGGAAAGAAAGACGCGCGCCGCAACAACAGCCGTCGTCCACCACCAGCGGTGGCGTGTGCAATGACGGCCTACAACAGATAAAAATTCGGTGCCAGGCCAGCCCCGCCGCAAGCAGCGGTGACCAACCTGCACCAGCCCCATCAGGGCAGAGCACCCCTCGCGATTGTTGCAGCGATAGCCTCTGTAACGCCACCTTTTCAATCAGCGGTTTTTCTTTTTCTTAATAGTTGGTTCACAGGAAAGAAAAGGCACAATATATGTCGGGCTTGTTCTGTGGACACCTGAACAGCGCCTTAAGGGACGGGAGTAAGGAGAGAGTGAAAGTGTAAAGATACAAAAATTAAACATGGCTTAGCAGAGCTATGCCTGGATATACGTAGCTAAAAGCAGTGACTACCTCGGGATCAGAAGTTAATTTCTCCAGTCATCTGCGCCGTTCGTCAGCAGCGAAACTCTCCTTGGCTTCCATGTCGAGCGCGTTTAAGTTCACCGGCGTTCTATGATTCGTTTACAGGAGAGGGAAGGCGCAGCATCTCACACGGAAGGCAAGAAGCGCCGAACGGCGGCGTTGACGCGCACTCATTCCTGCTTGGTCCTCATAGCTGACGGCAGATTGGTGACGTCACATCCTTGGCGTCACCCTAATTGAGTGACTTGTGAGTGAGTGAGTGAGTGAGTGAGTGAGTGAGTGAGTGAGTGAGTGAGAAGACTTTATTTACACAGACATGGACCTCGGGGCAGGGGCTCAGCCAGGGGGAGGGCCTCCTTGCCGGCTTTCCTGCGCCGTGGCCGCAGAGAATGTCTTAGAGTTAGGCTCCTCTGCCAGGCGTAGGACGATCTTTTGTTCATCCACATTTGGGCTGCGGATGTAGGACTCCCACGTAATTTGATCAAGGGGATCAGTTTCTTTAACACCCGGAGAATCGGGGCATTGTCCTATTAGGTGATTTTGACTCAGAGGTACGTTTCAGAGATTGCAAGCCTCTGGATCCCCTGTCTACTCGTTATGCAGAGTAACATGAGGAAAGAAACGATTGGCCTGAATTTTTCGCCAGGCCCTGCATTCTGAAGGTATTAGGGACCTATTTGGTAGTGGATAGATCCTTCTGTTTAGTCTGGGATTTCTCAGACAGCTCCTTCTAGGTGATGAGGGGGTCTTTGTCTCCGGGTAGCGGGGTCTCTATGGCCGCTCGGGTGTATACATCTCGAGCGAGGCGATGGGGAGCCTCATTGTCTGGTAGACCTTGCGCGCCAATCACAGTATCTGTCACGCGCGGAATCCCGCTAAGATCTTCATGGTACACAAGCGGAATTATTAGCAGCGCTACACGGCCCTTCATTAGCTCCCATCCAATTACCAGAGCATCCCTGCAAACTAACCTTGTGAACCTTCTACCAAACTTAGTGGCCTCTTCCAATTTTACCGATCGGCCCTAAAGTTGTGGTTTTATGAAAGAAGTTTACGATTCAGTGCGTTTTCTGGCAGTTCGCTTCTCTTGTGAGTACTTATTTTGGGTTTCAGGGAAATATTTATACAAAGAATTGATATCTATGCTGTTCCCGTCTCCCTTATATCGTTCACTTTATTCTAATTGTATGGGGCATGATGTGTTAAAAAGGGTACGCAAAATACCGATCTCGCCTTCTATTAAAACGCTTTTCTTGAAACTTCATGCCGAAGGTTTGCCTGTTAAGGTGTGGCTCCACAAAAAAAAAAAATATTTTCGTTTCTTCTGTTAATTGTTAGCTATGTGATAATACCTGAAACCATCGAATACTGTTTTATTGCCTGCAAAGATGCAATATTATTTTGGAACGTACTGCAAAGAACATTGAAGAAAGACTTTATTTTCAATTCCCACATAGTGCGTTACTTGATAACTACCGAACATGACCACGAACCCTTTGACATGATTTTCCTCCTTGGACTGCACAGCCTGTGGAAAACGCGTATGTAGGATCGGAATGCTGAACCTCTCATCTCCCCCGCTACTCATTTCGGCCAGATGATGCATCAACTTAGAGACACTTATGAAGATAGTGACTATCAACCGGACTGGCTGCCATTGTGATGTGTTGTCTTTCCTTGCCACCATTTTAGTGAAGTTGTGCCAAGTCGTATTCTAGTTATGTGGTGTTGTGTTGAATGTTTCAGTTGGACTTTTCGCCTACAGGCTAATTACTTTGTAAGTAATGTATATAGCACTATGCCGAATTTTAAATTTTAAGGTAAGTAATAAATACCATGCTGAAAAACAAAAGAAAGCCGCGGCTTGGCACAGCGGTAAAGCGCTCGGCTGGGGATCCAATTGATAGAGGTTCGATTCCCGGATGGGAGCTTTTTCTTTTTTTTTTTAATGAGGAGGAGTCGCACACCTTTTAAGCGTTGATAGGCAACGCCAGCAGAGCTTGGTGAGGGGGCTGCGCATTTGACCTTGACTGTGACGTCACGGCATACACGAATCTCTGCTCTGACCCTCGTAGGGAAGCTTTTCGCTTCAAACACCTGCGCCTCTCCTAGTGACGTCACTCGGCGAGTTCGCGCATGCGCAGCTGTGGCTAAAAGTGGTCACACGCACGCCAGACCCGGTGTTGACTAGCCTAGTGAAGCTTTTCGCTTCAAAAGGTGCCGTAGATGGCCTACCACTGGACATGATCATGTTAATGGGCCTGCACAGTATCTGGCGATCCAGAATGCAGACGTTGATGCGAGGAAAATACAGCAGTATTTATCGAAGCCGTTGCGAGTGTTATTGAAGTTTTCAAGACACAAGACGAAGTGCCTGAGTCGCTTCTGAGAATGGAAGTGTTGCTGCAAATGACTGATTTGTAATAGATCACGCAGCCCAAATCGCGTGGTTTTAACCTATGTAGTGTATTTGTCGCATAATATTCGCTCTCTCTGTGTGTGTACGTGTGTGATGTTCTATATGTATAAACTCTGAGAATAAATTAGGCATATAAAGAAAAAAAAAAGTGAAGGGCTTCGTAGTGATTTCGACCACCTGGGCGTCTCTATATGCACTGACATCGCAGAGCACATGCTCCATCTAAACGCAAGCGCTGGCGGTCGGGATCAAATCCAGGTACTTCGGCACAGTAGCCGGGCGTCTTATCACTGCACCGCCACATAAAAAAGAGACAGAATATGAACAAGTATTCATTGTGAAACTGAAGATTGTGATTGTTTTAAATTCGATTTAAGATGGTTTAATTCGACGTTCTGGTGTCGTCCCTGAAGCTAGTATAGAATTCAGTGCTCCATAATTCTGCGGAACCCATAGCGTTTCAATATGTCAAGAAGTATAAGATGATTTCCAAGATCAAATGCTTTTCTGTAATCTATATAGATTCCTAGTGTTGCCAGTTTTTTCTCAAATTTCTCCAACACTGTTTTCTTACGAACTAAGAGAGCGTCTTTTGCCGAATGGAACTTCCTAAATCCAAACTGATGTTCGGTTATCAAGCTGTATCTTTTCAGCAAAATCTAGAATGCGTGAATCAGTCACATTTTTTAATCCTTTTGAGAATAATGACATAATGAATAAACAGCGCTACAGACTAGGCCAAAGATCACGAAGCAAACAGGACGGGCGCAGATGTCTCTTCTGTTACAGTATAGTTTTTTTTTTCTTTTTTTAGAACGCTGGCAGTATAGAAAGTGGGCGGTACTTAGTGATTTCATTTTTTTCTCCTCCCCTTTGCATTATTTTTATTCTACCAATTGCATCTGTAGGGGAAATTCACCAGTTAAGAGTGAAGGAAACATTGTAAATGTGTGTTAAAATTAGTGCTATTGCATCCATCGCATGCTTGATAGGTTTAATTTCTAAATCACCTACATCGCGATCCCTACTGTTCTCAAGTCCTTGAGAGAGCCTTGTTACCTCCGATACAGAAATGGGGAGGGGACAATTATGGTATTTTGCACATCCGGAATATTTCTTGTGGCTTCAGAGCACTGCCAACATCTATAAAGATATCATTTAATTTATTAGCCAGATCCACTGCGCTTATATTTTTATCAGCAACGAGGCCATGAATCCTTCCCTGCTGTTTATTTGTGTTTATGATGTCATTTAGCTTTTTCCACACTACGTCGCTCCTTCTCAAACAATCGTTTTGAAAAATGCGCAGAGAATAATCCCTTTGATTTAATTTACTTATCAAGAATTTTAATTCCTCCCATTTATTTACATAGGAGCACAGTACACACTACACTCCACTAAGCTACACTACATTGCGCTCCGCTCTGCACTACAATCAACTTAGCTACACTATATTACACTAATATAAATTATCGTACACTAATAGGAGGTCCAGCGTTTCCCTTGTATAAAATGTGACCGCCACAATCGATGCGGAGCCCGCATCGTTGAGCTCAAGAGGCGAAAATCCTGCTCTCTCAGCCTCGTACGGTTGCAAAGACGGTCTAAAAAAAAGCCATTTTTATGAGCAGTTTATGTGACACAAGATTTAGCTACCGCATCACGGCAAGCACGTGAGAAAGGCCTAAGAGGGCAAGATGAAGAGAAAGAAACCATTTTCAGTGGAACACGTCGACCACGATTAGGACTCCAGCATGCTTCCTGCGAGCTTAAGCGGAGCTCCATGGAGTTTCCGGAGAAGTTCAACGCACAGGAGTCCTTATATAAATGCAGTCAGAGCTGTAGATTGTCTATTGTCATGCTCTGACAAGACATATATCTCACTAAAAACTATACTTCAGTCATATTGTACCGTAAAAGTGTCAGCCGGAGAAGCAGCACAAGTTTTAATATCGTTAAGAAAAATACATTTTGGTCTATGAAGAAGAAGTTCTGAAGCAATGTGAAATTGTCAAGGAAGAATTGCATGTATCGGTAAAAATCACGTTAGTTTTTTTCAAACGACATCCGTAGAACTTTTTCTTCAGGGTAAAATATCTTCCATTTATCGCTCCCTACTTAGCATCCGATGACTGAAAACTCCGTCAGTTTAAGATTCAAGTCAGCCAGGTCAAGAGAAAGCTCTTACGGACGCTACTGAAACTATATTCCGGATATTAAGCACCGGGCTTAGTTCTTCGGCAATGAATAGCGAAAAGGCGGATATACTTCGGCAGCCATTCACCTGTCTCCCTACAAGAAGTTAATAAAGCCAGCGTAGCCATGCGCATATCTATGAATGTATACGGCTGAGCAGTTCTATCAGGTCTAACGCATTTGAAGAGAAACATACAAAATGATCTGGTATCTTCTTTTGGTACGAGCATGCTTAGTCAGTCAGTTTCGCATATAGGCTCGTGCTAGTTTTGAATATTAAGACATGTTTTGGAAAGTGATTTGAAGCCGAAAAGTCTTGGTCGATGTTTCCTGTTGGTTTCTTTTGTTTTTATGCGCTGCACTGACGAAATATATTCCGAGATCACTGCAGAATCTGCACTCGAGAAATACGTAAGCCTAAACTTTGCTGTGTTGTCCGCGACATGTGTAAATTGAATTTCGTTAGTAATAGACACTGGGTCTCTCCTTTCCTGTAAACCCCTTATTGTCTTTAAATAATAACCTAATTAACCCTCATAATTATTTTTTCACATGCACACCTTTCCTTGACGTTTTATTCGACGGTACCACTCTTTTTGGTTTTCGATATACAAACTAGTTTCTCTTCCGCGAGTGATAGATACTGGACCTTTCCTCTCCTGTAAACAACTTAACTGGCTCTAATTAAGTTCGATTGAGGCGAAGCGACGAGGTGTACGCATGCTGTGCGATGTCAGTGCACGTTAATTATCGCCAGGTGGCCGAAACTACTACGGAGCCCTCAACTACGGCACCCCTTTCACTTCTTCCCTTCCTTTACGGCAGCACACAAAGCGGTCCTTGGCTTGCCGGTATACGCCAACTCAGATCGACTACTGCTGTTGCGAATTTTTAACACGCTACCTGAACGAATTGAAGCCCATAAAACGGCACAAGTGACCCGCTTGTCACGCAGCATTGCGCGACGTGTAATTCTTGACAAGCTACAAATACCCTACTGAAGAGGTGTGCGCAGCATCCTATTTATCGGCTGACATTACTAGAAGACTAGTTGCTAAGCCAACAGAGAAAACATGCTACCAGGCAGACATAATGCCCGCAGGAAGACAAGGGCACAGACCCTTGAGAAACAGTACGAAACGAACCAAAAGCAGTGTACGTGGATGCAGCTCAACATATCAAAAACGGAGCATACGTGGCATGTATGGGCACTCCAAAGTCAACCTTCATTTACGCCATAACCTTTCATGCTAGCTCAATTCGCGAGGCTGGTGGAGGCAGCTATCGCACCAAAACTATTCTAAGCGACTCAAAACGCGCTTTTCGACATTTTGCCAAAACAATCTGTTGAGTGCACTTGCAACGCAAATTCTGCTCTTAATCACATCTCGTATGGGTTCCGGCCCACGTGGGCAACTCTGGAAGCGAATTTCTTATTAATATAAACAGCGCGAACGCGAAGACAAAGGAAAAGATAAAAGAAAGCCACAGTACAAGCGCTGACTCAAAACTATGCCTAAGCCCTTTACTCCAAGGCCCAGAAAAAACAAACATGAAGAAAACGAAACAGTCACGTGAAACAACCCCTGTGTTAACCTGCTGCACAAAAAATCACTTAAATAAGACACCTCTTTGCTTGAAAGAGCAACAGAAGGCTTGCTGACACACTTATTGTCCCAGGGGTTGTTTCACGTGACTGTTTCGTTTTCTTCATGTTTGTTTTTTCTGGGCCTTGGAGTAAAGGGCTTAGGCATAGTTGTGAGTCAGCGCATGTACTGTGGCTTTCTTTTATCTTGTCATTTGTCCTCGTGTTCGCGCTGTTTATATTAATAATGAATAAGTACCAACTCGCCCAACAAAGTATATTGTTAATCTGGAAGCGAAGTTGTCGACCGTCTAGCCCTAGGCTTAACCAACAGGTAGACGAAAGATCAATTGGGAACGGATGCGCCCGCCGAGGCACCGCGCACATACGCGAAGATTACAAACTTTTACCGCTAGCTAAGATGCACATACCCCGCACCTCCCCCAATCTTGACCGGGGGCAAGCCACAACACTAAGACGCCTACAAACAAAGACCATTCTTAGCCCCTACCGATTATGTTTAATTACAAACGGGGGATACAACCCTGCATGCCGACACTGCGGTGACGGGACGCAAACCACCTAAGACCTTAAACTATGGGAATGCGCTAGCAATCCCTCTACAAAGACACTCTTGCCAGCTCCCTCAGCGGAGGAATGGGACAAGCTGTTGGCCAACCCAAGAAAAACAACGCAACTGACTCTCGTCACGAGAGTTCTAGAGGTCGCCCCCGTCGGGAGTCCACCCCGGACTAATTTTTTGCATTTTGTGGCAATCAAATTTGTTACCACCACCACCTTTATGGCGCGTTTAAGATGTCCACAGAGCAAGTGTGACAGACATTGCGCCTTTCTTTTTCTGTGAAACAAGTATTACTGTTATTGGGTCTAGTTCATTATCTAATTAAGCCATATTAACCATTTTGTCACTTGCACACCTTTCCTTGACGTTCTATCCTATGGTGCCATTCACTTTCCGATATACTAGCAGTTCATCTTTTACAGCAGCGACAAAGTCGTGCCCAAGCGAAACCCGCCTACATAGACATACAATTCTTACGCATAAATAACCTCAGTACCGCTACACAAAACGCGCAATATTCTGAAAACTGTTAATGATCTATATGAACGCTCTATCTGAACTGAAACGCTTCAGGAATTGCCTGCTAAGTAAATATCAAACCTGAAAGAAAAGTAGGAACCAGAACGCTCAACCGATATCGGATAGGCGATTAAAATTACAAGAAATTGAACAAAACACCTGTGCACTTGGTTAATGAGAGACCAATCTGAACTATAGGCAAGGCTTCGTAATCCGCGTTCAACGAATCACCTGCTTACTGCGGTCAAGAAAAGACTGCGCCGGAGACCATACTCATTGAAATTACTAGCTATATTACGTAGTGTCAAAGGGAGCAGATGGGACATCATCAACACCGCGGGAAAAAATCTAGAACGTTTAGCCAATCAACCTAAAGTAAACATTTCAAGCAGCAATATAGCCACGATACATCAAATAGGGCGATTTGCCACAAGGAGAGAATGACCACTGAGACCCGTGCTTTATGCCACAAGCGCTAAATGCTCAAGTCCAACATATTAGCGAGAGAAGACTGCCATCAAACAACGCGATACTGCAAAGAAATTATTAAACCTTCAGGAAAGTAAAATTGCATATTGAAGCTGTGTTACAAAATCATTATCCTCGATTTAGAATACTCGAGCTTACAAGGAAGCTACAATAGTGTAAAGAAAATAGAGCTCTATTTGGCACATAAAAATCAAGGGGTACATAGCACGCTTCATTCTGGAGACGAATTGCAATCAGTTAAAGATAGGGGCTGCCCGTCTGCGCAGTGCGTTTCTCGAACATGTCCAGCCTTCTGCCAAAAGGGTAGTATGTGCTGACATTCATTACTGTGATGCGATATTACAGCGTTAGCACAATAAAATTGCCTCACGATTAAGATAATCAAATTTTAGTTGATTCATAACAAATGTAAATATGCTGTTTTTCCAAGCAATCGGACCAGGAAAGTCGTGGTGAGTTCTCGCGGTAAGTAGACCATTTTGGGGGCTTCTGTGCGACCTGTCATGTACGTACAGAAGTGATTTCGTGCTTTCTCATATCAAACTTATAAGTAGCTACAATAGGTGTTTGCTATCGATCGCCATTAAGATGTGTGTCATTTCGCAAGGGCCTGCCACAGTTCCAATTGATATAAGGAATAACTATAGTTTCAAACACCACATAGTTTCGCCCTGGTTCTTTTCTTTCCTCTCATCTACAAAGTGTTCTGAACTTGTTATTCTTTTCTCAATTTGATTAGAAACAAGCGTTCATCGCACCGGCGCGAAAATCTCAACGGCAGTACGCTATTATTGGTACTATAGTTACAGATTTTACGAGACAACGTCCTATATTGACTATTACAGCTCCCTGGTCTGATTGATCGTGACTATAGTAATTTATTGCCATATTTTCTCAACTATATCGACACAAACAACCAAAAACATTACAAGAGTTAACAGAGCGAACTATTTTTTGTCATCAACACAAGCCCATGTCGCCTTGATTCCCAGTTGCCTCAGTTTCCTAAAAGACAAGTCGAAATATCTTGCTATAAGTGCAAGAATGAAATCGTTTTTAATTTATTTATTCAAGGCAAAAATACAGAGCTATTGTTCTGGGGGACGTGACTAAAATCAGGACTGCCTGACTTGGTCACGCCACCCTGGAGCAAGCAGCTGTCGACACTCAAGCAAAGGTCAAAGACAGTAGAAATATTTTTTTCACAAACGACGCTCAACGGGGCAGACATTCCTACAGGCAAAAAAAAAAAATATTGAGCATGCAACTTCTACAGAAAAAGGCATACCTATGAAAACACATCTAAGCAAAGATACATATATAAGATAGAAAATATGACACTTGAAAGCGAAATCTTGAGATTCCTTTAAGAACAATTGTTTCAATATCTTCTTAACATTCTTTGGTGAACAGTAGTCGGTTAATAGGTTATGACTGATTCGATAGCAGTTCAATAATGCTGGTATCTGAGAGGTACATTTTTGATATCCGTAGATGGCTCGAGACCGGGGCTTTATTATAATGTTTTTCCTTAAATCATATGCATTTTGTCCTGGTGCTTTGTTCTAAAGTTTGTTTTATCGAACCCGCATTGGCGAATGAACGGTGTGTTCCACTTCAGCGTGTTTACTAATATAACTTGGGTTGTTTGGCTAATGGGTTTTGCGCACCGAAGCGTCTCACCCAGTGCAGCGCACAGTATTCGAGGGCTTTGGATAATTTCTGTCACCTGGGGTTCTTTAATGCGCACTGACATCGCACAATAGACGCGCCTTTCGTTTCGCCTTCATTAAAAAGCCGTAGTACCTTGGCTCAGTAGTCGAAGGCCCTAACCAGTGAGTTTCTGAGGCGGTTCGCATTATTAATCAAGCCTTATGAGACAATAGTTTCCTTAATGCGCTTTGTAATACGAAGAAGCATTATTTTCGTGCGCTAAACGCTCCAAAAACGCGCACAATGACTTGTATATTACATAGCTGCTTCATTTGCTCCTAAGCAATCCAATATGCTGAAAACAGATGCTTTTAACAAACTCTTGCAGAGACTAGCAAAACATTCTAAGTGTTTTTGAAGCAAAGTGCGAAGTAGTGACCCGACTAGAATCGCCTTTAGCATAGTCTGATGACCAGGTGTCTAGCGATGTAGGCACTCATTTTCTAAACACCGTGGATTTGCAATTCATCATCTGCACCTAAAGAAGACTACCTCATTCTACAACGTACTAAATTTCCTCCATATAGGCGTCAGTATATTTGATTCGAATGTCATCAAGGGAGTAATCGAAAGTTTGAAAACCACGTTTTTTTTTGTGCTCTTCATCAATCATTCAGCACGTGAGCTCTTCAAGATCAGTCCATATTTAGGGATTATCTATTTTCTCAATCATACATTTCCATGATTCCCTAAGATTCATAAATAGGAAATATTATTCGCCATAAAAGATTCCTTTCTCATTGATAACAAATCTGTGTAATTTTACTGCTTTACACTAGCCAAGCATTTCTAACACTCATCCTGTACTAAGTGGATACGAAGTTTTCTATCAGGCGTTTTGTTATTTGTTCTCAAGAATGTAACTTTTCCCTCAAGAGCGTATGAAAGATTGTTTTTGTCCAATCTTTGTTTCTGATATGCAACAATGACTTTCTTACTAACACTTCATCACAGGTTTGATCATTTCATGGTGTTTTGTCGAAATATCGTGCAAGCGCAAATGCGTCTAAGGAAGCGACTTTAAAGTTTTAATCTAAGATATCAAAGCAATACTACCAACTGTAAAATACTGTATTCATGATAATAGAGCGCGAAAAGACGAGCACAGCACGCAGCACAGCAAAACACAGCTGAGAAAGCACACAGAGACGAGCAGTGCTGAGAGAGCATGGAGAGCGTCTTTTCTCCCACGTTTTCCGTAAATACGAATCAACTAGCCATACCTCTCACCTTAATGCAAAATGTGGGTCGTCTGTTGTACTATAGGCAGTTTTTAAACTGCTTTCTGATTGAGTTCATACGCGAGTTCCTACACTTACGTGGAAATAGTTCTACCTATTAACTTGTCTTGAAAGTTGCATATTGAAACAGTGTCAAAAGATTGCTGTACTTTGAGTTCTTCGCCAATATTTTACATCCGTACTACCATGATTAAAACCAGCTAGTGTGCCCTACTCACTTTTTCTCGGAGATTTAATAGCTCCATCCCTTTAAGAGCCCTTGTCATGAAACCTGAAGGAAGATCCCTGGAGGCTGCACAAAAACCTTTAGGTCCGTTTCATTTTAAACGCCTTGAATAGATTTTGGTTTGGTTTGGTTTGTGTGGTTTAAAGTCCCAAAGCAACTCCGGCTATCAGAGATGCCGTAGTGGAGGACTACGGAAATTTCGACCACCTGGGGTTCTTTAACGTGCAGTGAAATCGCACAACACACGGGCGTCTTGCTTTTCGCCTCCGTCTAAAAGCTGTCGCCGAATAAACTCCAAGCATAAGACGAAATAATTCATAATCACTCCCGTATTATCAGATCCCTGAAATCACCACGTTTCTACTCCATCCATCCATCCATCCATCCATCCATCCATCCATCCATCCATCCATCCATCCATCCATCCATCCATCCATCCATCCATCCAACCATCCATCCATCCATCCATCCATCCATCCATCCATCCATCCATCCGTACATCCATCCATCCATCCATCCATCCGTACGTCCGTACATCCATCCATCCATCCATCCATCCGTACATCCATCCATCCATCCATCTATCCGTACATACATCCATCCATCCATCCATCTATCCGTACATACATACATACATACATACATACATACATACATACATACATACATACATACATACATACATACATACATACATACATACATACATACATACATACATACATACATACATACATACATACATACATACATACATACATACATACATACATACATACATACATACATACATACATACATACATACATACATACATACATACATACATACATACATACATACATACATACATACATACATACATACATACATACATACATACATACATACATACATACATACATACATACATACATACATACATACATCTGTTCGCACGTGTCCTTCTTCCTTGTTTAACCTGTAACTTACTAATGAAATAAAGAAAATGTGGAGTTGGTTGTCCTTACAAACCTGGTCTTGAGGACGAGCGCTGACGTCTGAGAGCGCTATGAAGCCACCGATGTCAATCTGACGCGTCAGAAGAAGAGCGTCGATAAATTTCTTTCTCTGTTCTGCGCAACGCGTCTTGGATTTCCAATTCGTATATCTCTTCTCTTTTGTTTGTTGCATGCGCAGTCCCCACTATATACTTTTTGTAACCCGTATACAAGCGAACTTTGCTTGAAATAAGAAATTCATAACAATGCAAGGGCGCCATCAAACACGCGCCGGGTGAACGATATTGTTGCATTCCATCTCTGTAGGAAACATAGGAAAGAAAAAAAGTACACGCCTGTTTTTCACGACTTCACCCTGGAACAGATTGGATTTCAGTATCTGCTAAAGTTGACGGGACTTCAGCCCGCATGATCAATAGAGCAAGGGTGATACGTGAAAAAACCCACATGCTCTTTACCGGTTGTGGCTTTGCATCCGTAACATCTCGTTCGACAACCAAGAAGTTATTTTCAGTCGAACGCTCCATTTATCCGTACCATCTACTTCAACGATTTATACTTTGAACGCATTCGAGAAAGAACATCACAGTGGTTAGGAACTTACTTCCACAGTTGTCGCTTTTTTTTTTCCTGAGGGGCGAAATAACGGCATTTATTTCTGTACATTGCGCGAACCCGTGCTTCTGCGAGCTTTCCACATATTGTGCAGTGATTTAGCAAAGACAAGAAGCGTATCATTTCTGCACTGCATCATTACATCAGAAATTACTCTGTAAAAAAGGTCGCTTTTCAGCTGCAGGCAAACTTTAGTAGCTTTTTCTACGAATGTGTCTTATGAGGCCAGCACTATAGACTAGGAACAAACTTCCTGATATAGTGACAGTTTCAATTCACTCTTTTCGGAGTGGTTGTAACGGACAGTCATTCCCGGACCCCATATTGTACCCTCCCCCCCCCCCCCCCCCCCCCCCGCATGAAGTCCTTTAAAGTGACACCGCATATGAAGGAAAACGTTGCCGCCTGGGACTGACGCGATAGGCACATCTGGCGAGTGATTCACTTATGGTTGCTGCTTCCCTCAGAGCAGCACATTCTACTCACTTTCAGCTGAGGTCGCTCGGAAAAGCCCTGTACGAACCGACCACGCGGTTGGGCACCCGCTTGGTCTGTTCACGCAAAGCTGGAGAAAAAACAGCGCTCGAAGTTGACCGGGTAGCGTAATAAAGGCTGCCACTTTTCAGCAGCAAATACGAAGCGCTAAACAGTATTCCGGTCGGAGCGGAGGGCGATTTAGAGCGGAAAAACAGGAGCACCCGCAATGCGGAGAGCGCCTGCAACTGCTTTGATCTGCTCTTTCTGTGGTCGGACACAAAATGAACAACAAAAAGAAGCCCTTCTGCCGGAAGCGCTTCCCTTCTTATCCTAAAAACACCAGGTAGACCAAAATTCTGACAAAAACAAAAAGAAAAACAGAATAAAGGAGCAAATAACCGATTAAAAGAGTAGGAACACAATCTTGGAGCTCAGTCTGAAGCAAAGATGCAGAATATCACAAACTGATAGCAACGCCGCCTTTTTACCTTTCCTATTAGCGCATTTAAAAGACAAAAGCCTACTTTCAGTGAAAGCCGAAGCTTGCAAGGCACGACCATCAGTGGAGGTGCTTCAGGAATTCCTTTCGCTCTCTGAACATGGCTGGCGAACCTGGGGGTCCAGAGCATCGTCTCTCTATGATGATAATCTTTCGCGGAGCATTCCAAAGCCGGCAGCAGAACCGGCGGCCTGGTTGCCATGACGCTGGCTCGGGGACGAGCACTGTGCGGCATTCCTCGTGCATACACGTGCGAGGAAGAGGGAAGAAAAAAGAAAGAGGGAAGGGAGATAGGGAGTGTTCTGCTCTGGGAGCTAGAGATTGCGATATGGCAAAAACGAACAAGAACTCGGAACGCTCCCCCTGCAGTGCCCCTTGGCCACCCGGAGTTTTTCGGGTTTTTGCCCTGCACATTTTTCTGCCCTTTCACTTTCATTTTCTCCTTTCCCTTCCGCCTTTTTTTTTTTTTTTTTTTTACTTCCTACGGCTTCCATCGCTTACCCGAGGTCTGGAGCTGATGAGTGCGATATTAGACTCGTGGGGCCCTTGCTCGTCGACTGGGAGCCCAACTCTCGAGGCCGCAGCGTTCAGCGAACATTCTTTGGGACCACGACTTCCTTTTGTTCTGTCTTAGAGAGGTTCTCCGTTCCCTTGTACTACTACTGGCCTCTTCTATTTTCACCCCGCGTCTCTCTGACTGGGCCAAAACAGTTCTGCTTTTTCTTTTAGCTTTCTTTTTTCCCTTTTCTTCACCTACGTTCCGTACCTCATCTCCTGGTATTTAGTGTTCTATGCTTTCACTCTGTGCGTTGATATTTAGTAGGAATATCTTTTCATTTATTCTTGCTTTGAATAGTTCAAATCACGATGAAAGGTTAACCTCGGCTTTTCATTTAGGCGGCTTAAAATGGCAAAGAGCTTAATCTCAGAAGTAAGTAAGCGTCAAAACCTTTGCGCCCTTTCGGCTTAAAAATAAAACATTGGGTGTCCTGCTGAAAGCAACTGTAAACAGTCTTATCGTCCCAGATAAATAATCCTGCCCTGTGCAATACTATAAAGACACCGCTCGCGTGTCTTCATTGACCGCGAACCACTTTATTTGAGGTTTGCAAGACATGCGATAGAAATTGGGCCGCAGCTGTCATTTGGCACCTAAATTTAATGTATACATTCTTAAGCCTGGCATATACCAATAGGTTCTTGGCGTCGTGTGTTCGGTCACAATGCATAAAAACTGCTTTCAGTAGAAGAATTATAAGGTGGCGTTAATGCCAGCTCTTGCTCCTTGGCTTCGCTATTAGTTGGTAAATCAAATTGCCAAGAACAGCAGTGCAATAATCACCAGTACACAAGCCATTGGCCTCGGCAAATCAATCTCATCATAAAATATCATTATTAAAATTTCGTGTCATTGTCTCTTATCACCATTTATGCACGGGTGCTCTTAGGCTCATCAAAAATATTTTTTACCGGGGCATTCCTCTACAAAAAGTTGTTTTAATTAAGAAATTATTTCACACATAAAAATTTTTCGATAGCAATTGATTGCCTGCAGATCTCTCCATAGTAGGCTTATAGTGCTTGCCTTTTACTTTATTGCCAATGTTGAAAACATTCTCCGTTCTTCGTTATAAGAGTCCTAACTAAGTGATGTGAGTAAATGAAAAACGTTAAAGGCGAAGTTTGACTGGCATCAGAAGAATGGTCCATCCCCGTTAATATTTCCGCATGAAGATGATATATCACTCAATAAATAAAGAAATTTGAGGGAGCTGCTACGTATTTTTTTTCTCTCACAGTGCACCGAAACGATGCGAAAGACAAAATAAAACGAGTGCAAAGAAATTGATCTCAAGTATGTTTTACCGCTCGTCCAGTTTATTTCTCCTCTTCGTCCTGTTTGTGCCGCAGTTCCTTCTCTTCCACAACTATGCTTTACTCTATTTTGTTATTTGAATGACTGCTGTTGATTTCTAAAGCAATTCTTTATGCCGCACAGCATACATGGCTGCTGCTTTGAACTAGAGAGGAGAAAATTTTAACTATGCTAAGAAATGAGTAACCGCTGTTTTGTTTATAACATATTCTTCATTGACTGTGGCGAAAGGCTTATCTCATTACAAGAGGCCATCATTTTAAAAATTTCTAATAATTTTATACATTTTAGTTTCAATTCATGTGCAAAACAAGCTGCGCACATGCAGTCTGTACGGATTACACGTGTGACATTGGTGAAAAGGGACAATTCAATAAAAGGTCTGAATGCCATCATGTAGATACTATGGAACTAATGCAAACCTGCGCGTAAATAACATGGGAAGCGTATGAGAGAGTTATAGAAACCCTTATAAGATTTCATATTTTTCTACATCACATGGCCTCCATATTCCTTTGATTCCATATCCGCGTATCATAAAGAGAGTTTCAGCAATGTAGATTCATTATTTATAACTCTGTTTTTGTGTAAGTTTCTGAAATATGCGCTTCAGAAAATATGCATGACCGTTGATTTAGCCCTTGGATCAGCGATAAGCTCACTCCTTCACACCCTTAGAAATAGCGTTACGCGGGAAAGGATAGTTCAAGTCACGGCTAAAATGGCTAATTTTGATAAACGAGTCGGCAGCTCTCCATGGCTGATCCATTAAGGTGTCACGCTTGCGACAGAAGCCCGAAACGTCATGAAGTCAGGCTATATACACAACTCTCAGTCGAAAGGCGCCCAACGCTAGCTGCATTTTTGCGGCTTACTGGTAATCATCGAGTCCTCCGTATAGGATTCATTATTTATCCTTACAAGCCTCCCTTCTGGTTATCTCCCTCTCATGAACTTCATTGCCCATCATTGCTGTGCTATCCAGAAGAAGAGGGATGTAGGCTGCCATTAAGGAGAAGACACCCATGAGGAGCTGACATTTTTAAGGGGGTCGATTCAGCTTTATACATCGGTACTGTCGGTGCCAAAAAGAAAGCCCGAGTCTCGATGAGGAGCCGTTACTAAAGACGGATAATAGTGTTGTTTCCTTACTGATCCCGCTGTGGACGTCCCGAACTGAAGACCCGTGAAGGGTCGTTGTATTCTCAGCTTACCCTGCACCTTAGCCTAAATAAATCACCATCTAAAGACGTATTCAAGGCAAAGCACCGAAGACAGCAACCGAGAAACTAAGGGAACACACTGAGCACCAAGACGTGACAATTCAAGTCCTATGTGTTTTGTTATCCACTGCTGCACTATTTCGTATATTATAAAAATCGATTTAATGTTCGCTGCTAACCAAACTATACCCTACACCTCGTGGCTAAATACGTTTTCACCGCAAAGTTCAACGGCTTCAGCATCTATCACACATACAGAAAGGTGTAACCACTTTTGGCGTCATTATAATGCGTGGCTCTTCATTGCCGCTCATATTTCTTCGCGCTTAGCGACTCACCGCCCTTGCCAGAATATGAGTGTCGCCAGAAAAAAAAAAAAGTGACATAAAAATTTTGCGCATCGCCTCATCATTTTCTTTCGAGCTAACATTGTTTTTTTCGAAGAATCTTCAAATTTTCACGCTTGAAAGAACTCTCCAGGCTCCTAACGACAAACGTGTGAATGCGCCCGTCATATATTATGCCTCGTAACGGCGATCGCCAGCCGGGAGCGGCAGAATTTTACAACAAAAAACAAAAACGAATAAAATGAGCACAAAAATGAGTGAAGTCCAATAAGCAAAGTTGTGGGCGATATAAAAAAGCAAAGTAAAGGCTCACAACACAACACTGCGTTCCATGGCGGCTCTGACTAAGTTTAATATTAGACGTTGATATACGATGCCGAAAAATGAGCCCAGGAACAGCCGTCTGGTAGGGCCGGTTTTCCGGAAAGCAAAATTGGACTGGTCGTAAAGGATAGAGCGCCCCATCCCCCCCCCCCCCCCCCACCCCATTTAGGGAAAAAAATAAGCAAGAAATCCAGAACCGGCGGCTAAGGAGGAACGAAACTCCATTGCTTGGCTTTCCAGCCTGCTAAGCTAGTGGTCCAAAAAACTTCTTTGTCGAATTACTCCTAACACAAAAGCCGTTATGGGCACACCGAAACGTACCCTGTTCTCCTCTCTGTATTACATCTGTTCCAACCCGTCGCCCCAAATTTATGTGCCAAGGACACAAGAGGTCAGCGCCATTCGCACGCAGGGGGTGTGCGGCGAAACTCCATATAGGAGGCGCTGCAACGGCGGCAGCGCCCGTGATCAGTTTGGTCCCAATATGTGAGGCGTGGAATGCCAATTTTCGAAGTTGATTGCAGTGCCGGCACAATGGACTCCATGTTGGGGACCCTTTGCTCGCCTCTTTCGCGATCCCATCTCGTTTACCTCCTGCCTAAAGCCTGGAGGAAAACTTGGCGAAACCGTCTCTCTGTTCCTTAAATGGGTGACTGCACTGCCGCACACTGCTGCGGAAAAGTGCATTACTTTAGTGCCGAAGCTCCGTTCGAATGATATGCGTAAACTGATATATATGCGTGCGGCGCTACACCGGTGGTTTTTTTTTTTTCTTTTTTTTTTGTGTGTGTTTTTTGCTTTGACTTCAACCTCTTCGCTGCTCTCAATATCCTTCAGCTTCTGACCATACTGAATTATTTAAATTTGGGTCGCGAATTTTATAACGTGGCTGACTAGCAAGAAGACGATATTTTATTTTGCAACCACTGAAGGTGTACAGCTTACTTCGCAATAAAAGAACAAATCAGTAATGACTCTGCTATTTCAATTTGCGACCCTTTTTAGGTTGTTGTCAAAGGAATTGTGGATTTGGTACGCATTCAAAGGAGTATTGCACAACTCGAGCTTGTGCATCCTATCTCCTATCTTAGGCTTACAAGCCATTGGGGATCTAAGAGAAGAATTGCTGCTAAATGTCGCAATCTGTTTAGAGGCAGAATGAATGAACACGTTTCCATTGGACGTACAAAATGGCAAGCTCTCTTGTGGAACAGCCGCATTCACCTAATGCCCAAGTCAGCCAGGAGCTACTACATACAATTCAGCGTTAATTCTAACCTATTTGTGACGTTTTCTTTCGGGGATCGGAGTTGGAAAGAGTTCGTAATCAGGCTGCGATATATGCCTGAACGAGCAAAACTACCTTGGCTTCTGAAGTTTTGCTGAGGTGGCAAAAGCTTTCTTAATCCATTTTTCGGGTTGAAACCTGCAAATTTCTCCTCAAGTCTTGTCGAAACGCCAGACGTTCTATTCTCTCTATATTAATCAACAGAAAGAGAGAGGAAGAAAACCAAAGCGCGGGTCAAAACAGAGAACCTGCTAAACGGAATATGCAACTAGAATCATTACTTGTTCTCCCGAGCGTGACTTCACGGTTCGCTACATTCGAGCGTTTTGCACCAGCATGCGATCGTGACTGCGGCGACGGTCATAAAGCATTCCTCTAACTGAGACACGTTTCGCTGCATTCGCGTTCAGTTCTTGCTTTTTGTTACCTCTTGTTGGCGTTATATATTTTTTTTTTTTTTTCTGTGGGAAAGACCCGTGAAACGTTAGGTTGGCATTTGCACTTGAGGGGATAGCAAGTCACGGGTTCACGTCCAAAATCACATAGGGCCTTCTCACGTAAGTGTAAATAAATTTCCATTTTCTTTGCCTCTCCCTTCTTCATCTAATTTACGTCAGGTAGAAAGCTGCCATTACGAAACACCTATGACTGTGTCCGCTTCGTGATATTGTCTCTTCCGTGCTTTCATTGATTATGCATTCCCTAACAGCCGGCTGAGGTCGTCCGACAAAAAAATAGACTTTATTACCAAACATTTGAATTGTTCTTCTACGAAGTTCTTTATAAATATAAAGCTCTTTTATCTAGTTCACGGTAATGCTGCCACTCAGCAGGTACGAAAGTGCAAGGGCAAACTGAACTGAAAGATTGAAAACTATTTTCTCCCCGTCCGGACTAGCGTCCAGCACCACGTACTTTTGTATCTGAACAATTCGTCCAATAACTGAACAAACACTAAATGGGCGCGTCTACCAGGGATCAAAATGCATGAGGGATCAATTTAGGACCCGAGAAAGATCGATCTCTCGGCCACGTTGGCGCTCCTTCATGCCGCAGCTGAAGTGCATAAGCTCCCACTTAATTATTCACGTCTAATACCCACTTGGCGCTGCTTGCATGTCTTACTTTGGAACACGCCAAAACTTGATCTCACTCGCCAAATGCGAGGTCAGTCTCCGGCCACGTTAGGAACATCGACTGTACATGAAACGTTCATAGCACCGCTTGAGCTGTACGCGCGTGCCGCCCTGTTTAACAGGGGAAATAGATGCTTTGCGTCTTCAGTGCACACTTTTGGTGTCTACATTTTACCTGCTGTAACATTTGTAACGATACTCCCGGGGAGGTGAGCCATAATTTTCCCTGAGACATTACACGAAAGCTTGACGCACTAGTGAGCACACTGAAGGTTGAATGGAGTACTACCAACGAAGCTATGCACAGGCGCGTGCAATAAACAACAATCCCTTAGAGAAATCATAATGTGTCAGTCATTGCTGCAATGACAATATGGAAGTAACGTCGGAAAAACGGTTTTGTGCTAACAGGAGGCGCCCGTAGACGTCTGCCAAATCAACAATCACAAAAGCTATCCCAATAAAGGTGCAGTCATCGGTCGCTAAGCATACCACTGACAAGAGAGAAAAAAATTGGAGCATTTTAAAATTAGCATGCATACAGTGAACTCACAGAAATTGAACTGCGAACGTTTGAACTTTTCATAAAGGCGGTCACCGAGACGAGATTTTTTTAAAACTAGAAATGTGAAATTGTTCACATTACAAATCGACTGCTTATGTCATTAGCAGAAGATATGAATATTTAACAGAAAACTAAGCGAAGTAGTTTTTAGTCTGCCATTCTTATACAAAGAAAATAGTTGCACAAACACTAAGCTTTCTTTTCGCGACTCGATTTCGTAAAGTGATCTGAAATTGAATTCTCTATTTCTCGCCTATTAACTTCAGAAGTTCTGCGCTTAGATCGTGCTGTTTTCGTCACCTGTGGCACATTGCACAAACCTTTCCAGACAGCTACAAAAGATAAACAACAAAGCCTTTGTGCAATAAAACAAATAAATTATCTCTTTCAAGGTTAAATATGCTGTTTGAGGGGATAAACATTTCTTTTCGGTGGAAATAAACATACCGCCTCGAAAGGTCAAGTGTGTAAAGTCTGAATTTTCTTAGTATAATGGTATGGCTGAAGAACCGAAGATTGTATACGTATCATATCCTAAGATATGAGAAGCGTTACCGCTATGAAGGACACATATACAACGCTGGTGAGCTTCATCATTTTTCGTGAAAACTTCGGTGGAAGCATTTCAAATTTCCTAATTGCATGAATCGAAAATTATATATTGGCATAGGCGAAATATTTTGCAGTATATATTTGCGTGCGTGCTTTTGAGCTGTATTCGCCGAATATACACTGTGCCGAGTATGTATAACATGTATAATGCAGAAATATAATTATCTGAAGTGGCGGTAGCCTCAGCGGCAGATGAGTATGGATACATCTATGCGTTGTATGGTGCATTCTGAGCTTGCTGCATGGCTCATGAGTCACTTGATGGTGCCCAATTTCACCGCCATATTTTTTTAACCGATATCTTTTGTAACCATGTTGTGTACACAATGACATTGAGCTCCACACATAAGCGTTGATGCCTGAAGCGAATGCTGTTGATGATGAGCTACAGCATTATTTGCACAGAAAAAGTAAACAGTACTATTTGAAAAACCGAACTGCTAAAAAGAAAAAAACAAAGCGGGACCAGAGAACAACACAAGACGAGCGCAGACAAGCGCAGACCAGCGCAGACGAGTGCAATAAAAAGGCAACGCTAGTACCTTACACTCACAATTTTTCACACCAGGTGAAAATGGCAGCCCAATGTTAAGTGTAAAAGCTGTGTTCTCTGTCTGGCATCAAAGGGGTGCAGAATAACTAACCGAGACATTTATTGCAATCATTACTGCCGCAACAATAACCGGAGGCCATTTAATGTGATAGAATTAAAGATCTCGCTGTGCACAAAATTCGGCGCTGTCGGGGTCGGCGTTCTCGAAGTTATATGCGAAGGGTAGCGGGCATTGCTTTGGCAGTAATGGCACGGTCATATTTCACTGAGTGGTTGTCCTGTTTCTTGACGAAGTTAGACCTCGTGACTTGACCGCGATGGCAGGCGCTGCCAGCTCGCGCTTCGCTATTGGGATTGGAGGGTGAGATCGAAATCCAGCCTTCCAGGACCCTTGGATCCCTAAATATACACGTTGTCCCTATGCCACGTAAGCACGCTCCCATGGCTTGGTTACAGCGGATCTTTATAATTATGTAATGTGGTTTTTTGTACTTTATGGTAATTACTACTGTATATGCATTTGCGATTTAGTAGATTAGCCAATTAAACGCAATGCAAGTACGATGCAAGATGTGACCGCGTTCGAACCCACATCACTTCCTGGAAACAAAAAAAACAATAACAAAAACTATGCTATGATGCCGTATAAGCAAGCAGGAATTATGGTCTGACCTCTCTCGGTAGTGCCTGCAAACACACTTGCTTCTTATGCCGTTCTTGTGCGCGTTTATCTCGGGCCCACAAACAAAAAAACCAGAGAAACACTTTGAAAATGAAATCATGGTTCTGTGTATGTCTTGGTACCGCACCAGGGAAAAAAAACAAAAGAGCAGAGGCATTCTGCAGAACGCAACAAAATTATTTGAGCTGGACGCCTATGGTACTGAAGAGAAGTTTATTTGTAAGCCACTCGTAAGTAAGTCAAAGCACAGTCATACATGAGAAAAGGGAAAACTAAAGCTTGGATGCTCATCGCAATACTAATCCGCAGAGACTTTAGGCTACAATTTCTTGTAAGCGTAGTCTCCATAATCAGAAAAACGCCATCCAACGAAAGAAATTAACCACATGTATTTTGTACTTGCTTTTTGATCACTCAGGAATAGAAGCGCATTGTCTGAGTCTGATCATTGATAGTTAATGAAAATATGCATGCAGCACTGCATTCGTAAAACCAGAAATAGTTAACAACTAGTTAGCGCGGAATAAACATCGTGGCAGGAGGACCTAGACGCCTCCATCCCGATATGCATTTTTCTCAGCGCTACACACTAGTTTTTTTTTTTTTTTTTCTCCTAAGCGTTCACCGCACGGAAGAGGTGAATAATCAGGATCTCACGATGCAGAAATAATGAGACGTGTTTATTCCTGGCCAGTGCCCAGATGGCTGTTCATTACTTTCCACGGGAAGTGCATTTTCACTGTTCATTAGGCACGCTTCCACGACCACTACCTCGTCTCCATGTCTTTCTGAACACACCCTGCGCGCAGTCTGCACATCGAGCACCGTTCTGGAGCGTGGTTCCTTGCTGGCGCCGTGATGGCGGCCATTCCATAAATTGTCCTTTTCTTTTTTTATTATTAATGTCCTGGTAACAAATGCGACGATTTTCGCTGTGTCTGGCGTAAAAATTAGCGCCCCTACCATGTAAAAACCTCATTGCCTTTCTTGAAAATGTGAACATCTAAAACTGACAACTAATCGGGTCTCAGCGTGAATTTTCATTCCCGCCCTCTTCTATTTTATGGAATACAGTGAAGTTGTTTGGCAACAGATTTGCACACTTTTGACCACAGACTTACGGATCGCGCACAAAAGTTCTCACTTGAACGTTAAACCTTTGGCTCTAGTATCACCCTTGATACATCAGTGGCGCAGGAAAGATCTTATCTTAGACCTCACTGTATTCTCCTGTTTCATTATTTCTGCCAGCGTTACCCAATATTACTTGCTGTCATGCGATCGTTTCACTTGAAAATTATTTTGCTTATACGGTTAATCATCCAGCCAAAGTTGGTGCGGATATAAGTACAGAGCAGCTCCTAAACCCAACTGAAGTGGCGACCAATACTGATCATTTGCAAATATTTACGTGCACCGGTACTTTATACACTTTGTTACTTCACACTTAAACGGCACGTGAAAAAACTCGTCTCCGCGCCACTGATTTTCACTGTAAAGCGTGCTTTGCCGCAGTTGTTGACTTCTAGCGGGGAAGCAAGCTTGTTTTTGTTGGCATGGAAACACGCTTAGGGTTTTAGGTTTTATTTGGTGCAAATGGTTTAAAGTTCTAAAGTAGCTGACAGACGCAGTTCCAATGAGAGACGCCGTAGTTAAGCGCTCATGAAATTTCGACTACACGCGGCTCTTTAAAGTGTACTGACATTGCACAGTACGCGAGTACATAGGTTTTCGCGAGCAATCGAAAAGCGGCCTCCACAGCCGTGATTTCATCTCATGTCCCAGGGGTTTTAGTCGAACGCTTGAGCCATCGTTGGAAAAAGAAGTAAAAATATCAAGAGGAGTACACCAAAAAGCTACATACCTAATTGTAACGTGTGGGTCAGTCGACGACACATCACGTGCCACTTGCTGGCAGAAAGTGAACCACCTGTGTTTATTCAGCGCTGGTTTTGTACACGACAAGGGTAACGCCATTCCCGCATGAGACATATCTTGCCTCGAACACAGACCGCTCTACATGCTGAGCTGATTGCGATACAGATACACCAAATGACGGTAATTTCCACTGCAAATAAATTTATGAAACATCAGAAGGCTCTAGGCATGACAAATGCAGCGGAACTTAGGGAACGAAAATGCTCGAAAAAATAAATAATTCCTAATTACTTAGTGTGACAGCATGTGGCCCAAAGCTGACCTCTCATCCTCATCTTTCTTTTATTTTTCTGAAAAGTGCCAGGTAAACTCACCCCTTATCCTGCTCTCAGGATGGCTCAGACTCGCGAAGCGCTTTGGAGGCCTTTCGAATTGACAACTTAAGCGTAAATGAGAAAATAAACGTCTACGTTGCCGCCACCTTTTTTAATTAAAATGGTATGCATCGCCATAGCTAAAAGTAATAAGGCTGTGACGACCGCGGACGCAGAAAATGTACGCTGGCGTTGGAGCGGCGAAGCTGCGGGCCACTGGAGCCTTTCTCAGAGAAGGTGACGGGCAGTGGTGTGACCGTTGTTATCCTTGATTTGACAATGCATAAAAGCGTTTACTTCAATATATTTTAGCAATAATATAGAGAACATCATCAGTGTTTTATGTAATGCCGCAATGGCGCTACCTTAGTATAATGAAACCCGCTTTTGGCGCGAAACGTTTATTTACATATGATGCATTTGGTCGGCAATCGGTCATTCTGCTGTAGCTCACGTAATTTGTATCTTTTATTCGTTTCGCAGGTATTGTTTGATAACTGTACTGTGCAGGCAGAAATGTCTCGATTGTGTTTATAATTCAGTTAAGAAGCCTATGTTATGCGGAAACGAGTACGCGGAAGAATCAATAATGTATCCGACCGATTAAGAATAAAAAGGCAGGATTTCAAGCCTCTGCTGAAAGCAAGAAAAGAAGGAAGGTGGAAGCAAGTAAAAGGACCAGGCAGTACATAGCGAAAGATGGTAAAAACTACGTATCAGGCACCTTTTAGGACAGCTTGATTAAAGGTAAATCTTCGAGAAGCGATTTTCCAAAAACACCTTTTCTGCTGACAAAAGCGACATTTTCACTGCATCAGTTCAAGGTACTACAACGATAATTTTGGGAATTGTTTCCGAATGCTACCAGAACTTTATGAACCAAACAAATCCTGCTCGCTCAATCCCCCCTTCGTTTGCTAACAATAATCATCTATAATTGTCAGTATTTTAAAATTGGCAAAGTTTACCGAAAGCAAGGAGCTCGCTGTGTTGGTGGCATCATATAACATGAGGTGATCAACAAAGAGAGTAACAATATGTATATTCAATGTTAAAATATGAGCACTGCGAATACCAGAATCATTCAAAGCCGCTATGGACTATGATTAAGCAGAGGCAATTTACTGCGTGAGTGGAAAGTTTCAGTCGGTGTCGTTTACGGAGCACTGAATTTATGAAGCGTCAATAACTGTCATCACTCATCGCCAGTGTAAGTCTGAAGGGAGGAATCCTTGTCTCGACACAGATGCATGAACGTCATATGCTTATGTATTTTCGCAATTATTGCGAAATAAAAAGCGAAGTTAACGCACAACATAGGGTGCACGAGGAACATACTTTTCTAACCCTCGAATAGCCCAGTGAGCCTACTAGATTACATGGTACAAGACCAGAGAATGCGCCTTTGTCTCAACAGCTTATGCGGTCATTTTTGATTTCGTGGTCTTACACTAAAAGGGGAAATAGAAAAACATTAGGGAAATGTAGCTGTACAAAATGCGGCGAAGAAAAGGGACGTAAATTCGAGCTCATAGCCTTTGCGAATCTCAAGTCTGGTTTAAAGAAAGGCCCGGAGACCACAAAACCGGCGCCGATCTGCAATATTCTGCCACCTATTTTTGCATATTTATCATAGGGAAACAATTTTATTTAGCAATTTGGGGGAAAAACCTTTTACTTATTTATCATAGAAGAATATAAAAATAAAATTGGACACCCCTCCACCAGGTCTTTCAGCAAAAACTAGGCAGAGCTTGCATATGAAAATTCAGAAAAGTTAAAAAAAAACAAGACGAAGAACCGGACCCGGCACCGACTGTTGCGCTCAGCTTGTCGTAAAACAAACCCCAACGCCCCACTCTCGGCGTTTTAAACCCTGTACACTGAAGGGAGAAGCCAGAGGCCTCTCACAAGCCACATATCCAGTCAAACTGACCTCTAGGCACGCGCCAAGCTTGCGGCAGAGCGTCGTCTGTTTACCTTATCGCCAACACAGCGACCGGGAGGAATCTGCTTTGCAAATTTAACCCTCCTGACTGCGTCAACTGAGGGCCCAGCAAGGTTCCCGACTGCAAGCTCGAGCGTTGGCTTTTCGATACACACAGCCGCTCTCGTGCGGCTTGGAAAATTTATTTTAAAGCCGCAGAAACGCGGCAACAGTGGCCCTTTATGGACATTTTTATGGGACCGGAGGGAATGAGTGGAGAGAACAGCTCTTTCGATTCTTAATTTCTTTCTTTCTTTACAATGTGTCAATATCTCACCGTCTATCTCGCTCGCAACGTCGGCGATGTTTGAGCGGCGTTTGTTCGAGCACTGCGAGTCGAATAAATATTCTATGTGCGCACCTCCAATAGAGTACCAGGCAAGCTCTTGGTGTGACAGCGCGAGTTGAGAGCGTCCAAGTGGAATAAGAGTGGAAAAATGGAAGCAAGAAGAGGGAAAATCACGTTCCGGAATCCAGCGCTGCTCACTTCAGGATTGAAGGGCGTTTGTTCGCATAGCCAACGAAGCGCTGCTCTGAACCGCACGCCTCGCCGGCTTTCTCAAACAGTATACGGATGAGCCGGACTTACGTGTACAGTGTAGTGAAAAAACATCCGCCCACAGCACGCAGGAGGAGGAAGTGTACATCCAGAACGTTCTTCCGTACTTCCTCCCTAGTTGTTTGGTCTCCCTTACTGCGCCTGCTGCTAGGTTCACCAGTAGTGTGCAGTTTGCTTCTTTTCTTTGTTCCTGTGTGTGCCTTCGACAGGCAGGATTCTTGAAGAATAACGTTTTTCCTCGCACAGTTCTACAGTACTGCGCTTCCTTTTATCGTTTCGTTTAAGCCCTGGGGTTGCAGAATGTGGCTGTTGCGATAGGCGTATGCGCAACATTTTTTCTTTGCGTTTTAAATCACTCTTGCTCATACTTGAGCCCGCTATGGGAAGCGGTGTTTGCGACGGGGAAAGCGAGGTGGAAGGAGAATGGAAAAATCTAGAGCAAATCCTCGTGCTGTGCTGTCCTTAAGCCTGTGTTTGTGTACATTTATGTGTGAAACCCGCTTTGCACAGAACGTGCGAGGTAAGTACTGCGGACGCTTTTTCTTAGTTGTTGCATTTACGCTCGTATATCACATGGAGATCGGGTTTGTTCAAATAAAGCATAGGCTCCGGTGTATCGAAAACACGTATATGTGCACCACTAAGGACAGTTTATTGAAAGGACATCGGCATTTACCGTTGCTACTTCAACGCTGCATCACCTTCTTACCTTCCGCATTTACTCAATTATCATTTCAGTGTAATGCGTCGATTAATTCCTAAAATACAAAGGTGCAAACAAGTAACTATGATACCAAATTTACGCTCGACAGTTTTTTTCCGCTCCCTAGTCACGTGTTGTAATTACATAATATAAGATGCATTGCCAGCTACAATAGTGGCTTAACATTTCTGTGCAAAATTTAAATGGACATATAATAGCATTTCATATACACGGTATTTAACATTTTTAACCTTTGCTTTTACGATGCTGACGAATACATAACCAACGCTTACAGAGCCCATTCAAAGGAGTGGTCATATTCGCCAACAATGACACACCCATTTTTCTACGACTACACGATCTGCTATGTAAGCACATAACCAGGGGGAGGGCGGGGGGGAGGGGGGGATTAGAAAGGAGGAGGGCTGCTTTTTGTTTTCCTTTTTTTTTAAAAAAAAAATTTGCCGCTGCCTGACGGCAATTCACCAAACAATACACAGCAGAATAGAACAACTAGTATGAGTTTGGCGAATGCAGCATGAGCAATTCTCTACACGGCACAGAGATAGCCGCATTGTGGAACGTGGAAGCGAGAACTACTCATCTAACATGGCTTCAGATGACTACGATAACCGATAATAGTCCGAACATTAAGTGGAAATTTTGCATTTTCTCAATACTTCCGCTTTGCTTCCAGCAGGAGTTGCCATCATCGTAATTGGCCCAAATCAGTATGTTTTTCACATTTCATGGCATTTCCTCGAATGTTCACTTTCAGGTCAGTCATAAATTTTCATATCTTGCTTTCGCTCAGAATTGGCAATGTATAAATTCATATTTTATATGCAATGAGCCGGACATATAATCACAACGACAGTTCAAATGGCAGTTTTCTGTGGCCACACTATTATTACGAAGCGCTGTCGTCCTTCACTGCTTTTTGTTTGTTTGTTTTTTGTGGCTTTGCAAGTATTAAAAGAATATTGATTCAATGAAAGTTTGCATTGTCGATCATTACCGAGACAGGCCAGATCAATAACTTAAATCGTCAAATATGCTTTTTTTTTCGCCAGCTGAGAAACCTATCCACTCTGTTGTTATTTGCATATACTGTTCTTTTTCACTGTACCAAAAAATAAAGTGCACCATTGACCTCCAGGCGTGATGCGCCATGGGCTGAGCTAAACGGCTGGAGTGCAGCTCAATAACTGCCAACCTGGGAAATATTGGCCTTTCATGGATATTGCAGGCAATTTTCCCACGGTATATATAGGTGGCATATGAAAAATACTAATATTGCAGCACGAACTAATGTTTTTGTAGTGTAGAAATTACAGAATTTGTTTTACACTTCGTCCCAAATGCACATTATATAAACCTCATTACCAACTTTTCTCGCGCAAATTACATAGACTGGAATGCTGATGAGTGGTCGTGATTCTCCTTTTGTGAATCCGACTTCATTCGTCAAATTCAAGGTATAATGAGCAATGAGCTTCATAGGGTAACAATTAGAAAGATTCTAGCTTTATCAACAAGCAACAATCTGAAATTTGATTGTCAGTTTAAACAGGACGACGATCTGAAGCGCTCTTCTACGCATGTGAAAAATTGGCAGTATAACAAGAGGGTTAATTTTGTGAAACAGTCAAGCCCGTCTGCTGACATAATTTGAAATAAAAAAAAGCATGATTAGGTACTCTTAAGCTCTGCCTTACTGGTATGAAGTGATAGCGTTAATGCCTTCCGTCTGTCGACTCCCCCTAGCGGCTCTTCGTTCGCATAAATGTAGCGTCTGCTAGCTTAGTTACCATTGTGCACCTAAAATGCCACGCATTTTCAGTCAGCATACAGTGATAAGGTACTACACTATCCGGCTACCGTTCGTAAGCGACCACTGGACGTAAATGCAAAGCCCCGATTTTATCGGCGTGCGCACTTGACTGCGTAGCCTAGGGACACAGCTTTCCTAAATCGGCATCGAAGAACTCTGGAAGGCTGATTCCTATCCTACGCCAAATGAGCAACCCGAATTGGCAGCTCCTCCCAGCTTTGTAATTGGACATCTTTATGTCCCTACACCGATCGATGAATCACAGCTCGGGCCATGTCACCTATCAGCTGCTGTCTGCCATACTCATGCCTGGGACATCTCGCTCACAGCGCCGACTGCGTTGCCAACGCCTGATTTTCACCAGAACGAAGTATTTACCGCTATCACTTTCAAACTCTCCCGTGGGACTCTGGCGTTGGCCGAGGGAGAGAAAAGCGCTGTGGAGAATTTTGACCATTTACTGTAACAACGAGAAACAATCAGCTGGACTGCCATCGACGCATTTTCGGACTCCGTGCCTAGGAGTTGTCATGCCGCGATAGTAAAACAAAAATAAAAAAAAATAAAAAATGCATGCGAAGTGATAACTTCGTTACACTATCACGAAAAGTCGTTTTTGATGTTGGCGGCGACTGAGTAATAAATAAAATAACATTACCTATACCTTTTCGCTGGGAAGAAAGCAGTATTTCACCAAGTTTCTCTTGAAAACAGATGGAGGGTCAATATGTTAATAAGGTGGTATACTTCGTTTTCTGTTGTGTAAAGGATCTGACACTGTCTTCCCATTAGGCTCATGCGCAAGAGTTTGCATTGCAAAAAAACATAATAATAATAAACTCCAAAAATCAAAATATAACAAATTTCTTTTCACAGCTGTACGTTTTCAAGTAAGTTTTCTTTCCTAGCCACATGGATATAACGACTGAATAAATGCATACAAACCATCGCACCAGTCCTTTAGCGCTTGCTTAAGCACACTTTTAAATGCTGACTACTTAGTATGGAACCTTCGCTGGATCATGGAAAAAGCAAGAGAGTTCCAGAAACCCATTTACTTCTGCTTTATTGATTATGCGAAAGCGTTTGACTGCGTAGATCACAGCAGATTGTGGCAAGCTCTCCAAGAGATGGGAGTTCCAATTCACCTCATCTGTCTCCTCAGGAACCTTTATGAAGGGCAAGAGGCCACAGTCAGAACTGGGCATGGTCTTACTGATTGGTTTCCGATTGAGAAAGGGGTGAGGCAAGGCTGCATACTGTCGCCCTGCCTATTTAACCTATATGCAGAGTGCATCATGAGGAAGGCCGGTCTGGACGAGTCTTCAGCTGGAGTGAAGATTGCTCGAAAACGTATCAACAACCTTAGATATGCGGATGATACCACTTTAATGGCAGAAAGTGAAGTGGAACTCAAGAGACTTCTGATGCGCGTACAAGAAGAGAGTGAGAAGTTTGGGCTTAAACTGAACATTAAAAAGACGAAGATCATGGCGTCTTGCCCTATCAAGTCCTGGAGCATCAATGGACAAGAAGTGGAAGCTGTGACAGATTTTCTGTTCTTGGGCGCCAAGATTACCTCGGAAGGAGACTGCAGCCATGAAATTAGAAGACGCCTGCTTCTGGGAAAGAGAGCAATGGTTAACCTTCACCGCCTAGTAAAGAGCAGAGACACTAGTCTGCCAACCAAGATCCGTATAACCCGTGCTATGGTCTTTCCAGTTGTGATGTATGGATGCGAGAGTTGGACTGTGAAAAAGGCTGACCGCCGAAGAATTGACGCGTTTGAATTGTGGTGCTGGCGAAGACACTTAAGAGTTCCTTGGACTGCCAGAAGATCAAATCAGTCGATATTGTCGACCATAAACCCTGACTGCTCATTGGAGGGTCAAATTCTAAAGTTAAAGCTCAGCTACTTCGGTCATCTGATGAGAAGAGAGGAGTCGCTGGAGAAAGATTTGATGTTGGGAAAGGTTGAGGGTCGCCGGAGAAGGGGTAGGCAGCGAACGCGATGGTTAGATGGCATTCTCGAGGCATTCCAGATGAAGCTATGTGATGTTAAGAAGATAGTGAGAGACCGGAAAGCGTGGCGTGACATGGTCCATAGGGTCACGAAGAGTCGGACACGACTGAACGCCTGAACTGAACTGAACTTAGTATGGACCAATAATTTCTCACTGCGCGCCGAAATTCCCAAAAAGGGGCAGTGCAATAATTTAGTTTAGGCATGCAACTGCAGAATTGTGTTGATCGATCGCTATCCATCAATCAAAAAACTTAAAAACAGCATAGAAGACTTGCAGCCACTGGCAGCCGTTCCCGTCGACTACTTCAGAGCAACTAAGGATGAAGTGAAAGAAAACAAATAGTCCCGAGCTTCAAAAATACCCATCCCTTCTTGGCATTTTAAAATTTTCCTTGGAAACTTGAATAAAGGGTAATAAAACGCCCATCAGGCGATCCCGATCAAGTCGTATATTCTATCAAGGAAGCTTTTCCCGAGGAAAGACGTAAAAAATTAATAAAATGAAGCACCCAGGTTTTCTATGTGCGATCGCCAAAGCGCTATCTTTTTCTTTTTTCTTCTTCTCATTCCCGCGCTTCTTTCGAGGCAAACATATGCGCATAAACTAAAAGCGGATACTGTCGAAAATGGAGCACTAGTAAAAAAAAAAAAAAATGGGCATGTTTACGAATCCTGCCTGAATTGAGGTGTAGGGAAAATATTTCTGAACCCGCCCGGCACACATAAATCCCAGTTCTTGAAGGCAAGCTTGTGCCATAAAAGTATGGCTATTAAATTCAGTGTGAATCGCGGATCTCTCATAAAAAGCGATAAGTTGCGACTTTTCTTTGAAAGTGTCGAGTATGTGTGACCGCTTGCATTACCATCTAGGAAAACCACGAGAACACATATCTTGAATTAGCAATGAAGCCAATAAACTAAAGCTTATGTCGTGAAAGACATAAGCTTTAATGCACTCCAAGTGCCAAGTGCACTCCCATGCTCATGGCCGACGTGGAAGCTGGTATTACAGTATCCAAACGGTGTGCAAGTGAAATAATATATACTGTCATTTTGTTCCAATAAAACCAGGCTTATTTTTATCTCTGGAGTGAACGTTTAATTATGACTACAGGCATTACTCTTTTCTCTTATAAACCTATTACCGGATATTCATTTGAAATAGAACCGGGACCATATCAATGAGGATCTATGCCTCATATTTCCGAATAACCGATAACATTTCGTAATACCACATTTACTACCAACGACTACTTAGAGTCGATTCTTAGGAGGGGCTTGGGGTTTATTCACAGTAAGCTGGGATTAAAGCAATCGTGCTGATTCCCTTTTGTGCGTCTTATTAACTTATTTTATCATTCCCTGTAGCAGACTGGCAGAATGATAGCAGACTGGATTCCAAAGAAAGGTAAGTGTGGAACGGGACGGTCGAAAGTTAGTAGGCGAATGAGATCAAGTAGATCGCAGGGGTCAAGTGGATGCAGCTAGCACAGGACCAGGTTAGTTGGAGTAATATGGGACCGGCCTTCGCCCTACTGTAGGTATAGTACGCCTGATGTCGAACTATTCCATCGCTTTTCGCTGATTACCAGTTGTTGGACATCCATTTTGAAAACTCTTATGTTTACGCGAGCGGTTTACAAAATTGCTATTCATTAGTCAAAACTTCGAATTTTTTTTCTTTGCATTCGACTCCGTTCGGAATTAGGTTGCAGAAGCACAGGTACAATGTCTTGGTCCCCGATACCCCTGCGTGCTGGCCAACTTCTATTCAGGAAGAGCAGCAAAATGGTGATACCAGGGATCTAATAATTATTATTCTGGATAACAAAAAATAATGACATACTACTCTCATTGTAGATACAATGAGGCTGCCAGGCTTGACATATTGCCACGAATAAATAGCCTGTGCTGGGCCAGGGCTAAGCAACAGTGGATGTCATTGATCAGCAGCTGCTCATAAAATGAGGAGGTCAATGCCAAAGAAATCCGTGCGCGCAGATATTGAGGCTATTAACAAGACGAGCCCTTTCTTACGTCAACCGGAAACGATTTTTCAGGCAAAGGGAGGAGTTCCTTAGTCAAAGACGGAAGCGTATGCCTCCGGCTATGGGCACTGTGAGTGCAAGGTAGACCGCTGCCCGCTCACTTCTGCTGGCTCATTAATACACCCACGCGACAATCCGCGGGGCCGGATCGGGAAAGACAGGTTCGAGCCCATAACTCGTGGGCCGTCACTTTGAAACGTGGCGCCGCAGCAGCTAAGAACGCGAACGTCAAAGAGTGTTCGCAGTTGCCTTAAAAGAGTGCTGCCACGTACACAAAGAAGAGAAAAGGAATTAAGGGCGAAAGATGAAAGCGAAAAGAAAGGGAAGATCCATAGGCACGCTATTGGGAGGCGCGGTTCCTCTGGCCGATTGCGTTTGATGCCAGCGCTTCTCTTCCATTGGCTGTGTGTTTCGCGGAGGACCCCCGGTCGCGACAGAGCCTTCCATTCTCCTCAGCGCAAAGTGACATTGATGGATCACCGGGCGAAGTGCTTACGACCCAAATCACAAACGCCAAACGCCTGCCAGTCGCGCACAGTGCGGAATGGAGCATCGGCCAGGAAAAGGAAAATCCCGAATGGGTGATAGAGGAGCGCACGACGAAGGGAAGAGCCTCGGCGCGCGGGATCTACGATGTGGAGCATCGGAGGGCGGAGAGACAAAGTGATAAGGGAGCCAGATCGGGACCCAGATAAGGAAGACGGACCGGCGCAGCAGGCATTGTGTTAATGACGGGATAAAAGGGGAGGCTTTCGCCACGAATAAAGAACCGCCCGAAGGCAAAGGAGAGTGAAGGCCGAATGGGTGCGGCGACAAGGCTTGATCTTATACCTGCGAAAATATCATTATGACTAGTGGTAAGAACTTTTCACGCGCGCTGTTTCGAAGCAAGTGCCGTAATTTAAAGGATAATGTTTATCGTCATACTCCTATTTCTAGAGGGGGCGCTTACGTCTCACTTTTGTTTGTTCTGAATGCTCCGTTCTCGGTTTCGCGAGCGAAATATTATGGGCGTAGCTGTCTCTGGCAGGTGGCAGCTGTTAGGAAGTGACACAGCCGAACAGTGATCCTTCGATGGGCCATATATGATGTAACTACACTATGTGATATTACAAAGTTGGCAGGAGCCGCCAACTCGGGGTGGTCATCGGAATTATGAGGGTGGGATAGGAATCAACCTTTCATGCATGTTGGATGTCGCGGCGGGAACGCTAGGCCTAGGAGACACAGGCACTTTCGCACGGCTTGGTTAGAACGCGTGGCTTCATATCTATGCCTACGACTTACGACCTGTGGCTGCATAACGTGCCAGCTTAGGAGTGTATGCTAATAAGAATGTGGAGATATTACAAGGACAAGGTAAGAGACTGGTAATTAAACGATAAGAGGCTAAATGCACTCGAAACAAAACCTCACATTGAGTCACACACGGTAGCTATTCATGCAACTGTGTCATAACCTTGAAGGCTGAGCTTAAGTGTATCCTTACATTTATATAAACGAGTAAATAGGCCAGGAGCCATTATCTAATGGTCAAACATTTCGCTTTCGCGCTGCAGATGTTGGAGCTTAGCTTCGCTAGTAAGTACCGTTAATCTAATTTAGCTTAAATTGGGGCACACTCTGCTATGCATAGTCGCAGACGCTTCCATGTAATTAAAACCGCGTTTGGAATGATATTCACTTCTCGTGTGTGTCGTAGCATATAATACATTCCAATCAGGTCAATGTTCTTAAATATAACTCATCATTTATTTATTTATTTATTTATTTATTTATTTATTTATTTATTTATTTATTTATTTATTTATTTATTTATTTATTTATTTATTTATTTATTTAATTATTTATTTATTTATTTATTTATTTATTTATTTATTTATTTATTTATTTATTTATTTATTTATTTATTTATTTATTTATTTATTTATTTATTTATTTATTTATTTATTTATTTATTTATTTATTTATTCACCCCTCTCAGGCCTTGCGAGAGGCATTGCGTAAGGGGGCGAATACAAAGGTTTATGTTAAAACGAAAGCATAATAAAAGGGCAGCATCACCGAAAAAAAAAAAACCAGATAAGTGAGCACAGGTAACAAATTGTCATTCAAAACAAAATATATAAAATATAAGGCAGCTATGCATTATGGTATAAGAATCGGAAGAGCGCGAAATATCACACAAACGTAAAAGAAGATATTTCAGGCGTACTTTCACTTTTTCTGTGACAATAACTGTGATTCTTCTACAGCTTAGTCCGGTGTTGCCCAGGGTTCTGTGCGCGGATCCTTTTTTTTAAATCTAAAAAAGTATCTTTACCTGACCACACTAATTCTTCTGTTGCGTTGTTCGCTGATGACTGCGTAATTTACAGAATAGTTTCTTCTCTCTCTCTGACTTCACCCAACTTTCGTTTGGCATTAACAATATATGTGAATGGTGTAACACCCGGAAAATGCGTCTTATTCTGAATAAGCTCGAAGCAGCGCGAATTTCCCGCAACATGCCTCCTGTTTGCACTGACTTTTTTAACTTGCAGACTGGAGGTCAACAAAAAGGAACACAAGAGTAGAAAAAGGAATAAAGAAAAAGGAAGCAAGAAAAAAAAACATAAACATTGCCTGGCTGCTCCTGCTGCAGTCTGCTGTTGCAAATTACACAACGAAATGAGCACAGATGTAAAATTAGCTGTCATATTCAAGTGAATGCCTCTCGCTGTACTTACAGTGGCTTCTTTCAGTGCTTGATTTAGTGAGGATATTTATAATACGGTCAACAAGTATAAATAAATCCGCAAATACGTCTACGCATAATTGTAAAACTAACGCCAACAGCGGCGCAATCCTTTTTGAAAAACGGTGAAGATAGCCACCAAAGGAAAAGCCTTCCCGACAGATTCAAGCTCAGCATTTGATATCTTCACCTGCGTTTTTTTTTAGTAAGTGTTCGCAGCGCCTGCCATCATGACTTCACCTGTGATAAAAAAAATTTCAGGTTTTAGTAATGCCTTGAGTCTTCTGTTCTGCACATGTCGTTTCTTGCGCGTATATTTGTAGTCACGGAAACTTTCCACTCAACGTATTTTATATGCGGGAAACTACGCACTGCTCACCAAATTCTAACAAAATGTATTTTCAATCGAAGTCTGTCCCTGCCGGCTATGTACAGAATATGAACTAGCTAAGGAAAATACATTTTATTTTAAGCCGCAACTTGCCTCTGCGGACAATGCACAAGGTAGAAACTAGAGCTCGGGAATCACCGTTCATCTATGGCGCTTCTATTAACTTGGGTAGCATATATCATGGTCCTCCTCACATGCCTAGAAGTGCAGTGGGCAGGTGACATGGTCAGGCGTTCATTTATCTCTCAAATCATATGACTGAGCACTTTACGATTTAATGGAGTGTAAGTTATAGATTGTACAAACATTAGACACAGCGATGACTCTATCACAGGCATGACTCAGGACTCAGAGTCATGTTGTCACTGCATTGCACCTTTCTGATTACCTCTACATCCTGCTCAACGACAGAGTTATAACATAGTATGAAGCCAATTTCATTTTTGGCGAAAAACCGGAAAAACCAGAAGTGGACATGGAAAAGCCTGTTAGGAGTTTTGCTGAAGAAGGTATTCATGATTCGTGCATTATTGCGTTCTGCGAACAGAACTAATAACCACCCTTTGCTGTTCCTAGAAGCATTCCCCACTGTCTGGTCTCCAGCCTGTTTTTGCCCATCTCGGCACTGAAATCGTCCATCGTTACAGTATACTGCTTGCTTTTATTTTCCTCATCGCCGATTTCACATCTTCATAGAAGCTGTCGACTGCATGTACGCGAGTAGGCCTGTACAAGCTTCAGTTTATACCACTTATTAAGCGGCCTACAACCCCCTCATTATTACTATAGAATTCATCTATGTTCCTTGCGACATGCTTATTGATAAGGAACCCTACTCCTAGCTCTCGCATGTTCTGTAAACCTCGATAACACATTACTTGTCCGCTTTTTACGTAGTATATGTCTCACTTGGCCTTCCAACCTGACTGAGCACTAAGATATTTCATTTTCATGCCTGATATTTCATCGAATAGCCCTTCTAAACTTACCTCACAGCTAAGCTTCTACCGTTAAACATCGCTTTCCAATGGCAGCCTGTCCGGGAGCCAGAGATTCTTAGCACCCTCCGCTGCTTCACAGGTCTGACCTTTGCAGCCGCTGGGGACGGAAGGCCAGGGGTTTGTTGAAGAGTACATAGGGGGTTATGGCCAATAACTATAGAAGGGTGGCCAAATCCTGTTCTGTTGAGGGAATGAGTTTCCGCAGATATTCATCGGAATCAGGTCGCATCCCCAACCTGTTTATGCAATTTTATCGACATGCGAATGTTGTTGTTGTTGTTTTTTTTTCGGTGGAGTATTGCGCGGCACTAGGATCGGAACGCTGGTCCTCTTGCACGCGAGACAGGTTTCTACCTCCACACCGCAGTTAAAAAGCCACCGTTAATGTGTACCCGCCAAATGTTATTGTTGTTCTCGGCGGTGTTGTACTCTTTTGTTCAAAAATGATTACTTCGAAACCTTGTCGCAATATCTCACTCCTTTTTTCATTTTCGTAACGAGCAAATAACTTGAAAGCTTGCGCTTTTAGATTAATACGAGTCGTAGAAGCACCATCTCAATATACGCATACTTCTCAAGCTGCCTAAAGAAATGAGCGCAGTTTCAACGATATAAGGTATTTAATTTGCTTCGTTTGGCTGCATGCAGGATCCAGCTCTAGGCTCACTTTTGTTGGCAGATTATTATGAATGTGCGACCATGATGCAATACCTTGATGTAGTAATACAAGAAGTCATTTTTCTGAAATATTAAATATTTCCGCCTTATTGACAACTTTTTGTCCTGCGAGAAAAAAAAAAGCCTTTCCTTTCCGAACAAAAAATAACTCTTAACAGCAACGGCTTCAGCGAAGAATTAATAACGAGCGCTGGGGTTGTCTTATACGCGAGGCTCATAAAAGATTTGCCGTAGGCGTCGAGCACACTTACTCTTTTCTATCCTTTTATATTCGATAAAAAAAAAATGATACCGGAAAAACAAAAACAGAAACTTTTTTTTTTTTCTATACTCTAAACCTATTCGATGCCACATAAAATAAAGCACACAAAACTGTTAATGCTTACAGATTGCCCCCTCACCCGGTAATCTATTGAGGGCCACTTTGACAGCTGATCATCAGTTATTCATGGGTTGTTTAAGTGCACTTCTGGCGACATTGCCTCGAAAGCTGCCTCAAACTCTAAAGCAGGAAACGAGAAACTTTTCTTTTCGTAGGGTGTGCTGATTTCCAGACATCATGCATTTATTAGAGGGCGTGTCCCGCGATGAACACATCAGAGAATATTTTCTTAGAGCTTTGGCTCGGAAGAAAAGCAAGGCGCCCTAGGCCTAAAGGCGACCGCTGCGGCCGCTATCGGGGAGTCGGAATAGGCAATGGCAAGATTCTAAGTTCAATCACGAACGAGATATAGAGGCTCAAAACGGTTTATTAAAGCTTAAGCGCGCCAGATAAAGTTCCTGTTCTCTTAGAAGTTTGGGGCTGTAGAACAAAAAGAAAAAGAAATGTTTCCCAAGGCGACCACTGAGCTTACTTCAGTCGGAACTATATTAATGAAAAAGGTTATTCTTTGTTATCTGTTGCGAAATGGCTTGAAGACCAACACTAGTAATTTGCAGGCGCATTTTTTCCTCTCTCCCTCTTATGGAAGTGTCCGCAATTCTAGCCGCTATTCTAGTATTGGACATTATACCACAAATTTCCAGCGCACTAGAAAAATTGATAAAATTAGAAGCTCGCTAACCTTAACAAGAGAGTTGGTAGCCTATATGTTAAAACTGTGTTTGCTCAAATTAAGGCTGCATATCTCTCTGATTTGAACTTAAATTCTACATGAAGGCCGATTGTACAATAATCTTGCTGGTGCAAAAAAGGTTGCGCTTTTATAGCTTTAATAAACTATGAACAATATATGGCAATGGCGCTTTTATGCAGGCTTTAAGGTAACTGCTTCTCTTGATATCATGGTTAACGAAATGTAAATATAAATATTTTTACATATTAGTTGAGGTTGATTGTCCTTAACATCCAAAATGGACCCAGGCTATGCACACCGTAGTGGAGGACTCCGGAATTTTCGACCACCTGGGGTTCTTTAACGTGCACTGACATGGACGCTTTTAGCCGCTATAGTTAGCGTGAAAACACTTCAGCAACTTATATGCGATAGCATTCGTTAAGGGCTTTGTTTACAAATATTCTCGTGTGCTAATTTAGCCGAGAAGTCTGGCTTCTAGTTTTGTTCCCGGTTCCTGCATTTACGCAACCAAAACTAAAATAACCAGCGCAAAAATATTCGCTAGGCGTCACGCAGCTGCCGAGTTGGCGTTTTCTGTCCCACATCTGTAGAGCGAAGTGCAAAACTGCTGAATGCAGCATTTCCACCGGGAAGTACATGGGCGCTAATCATCAAAATTTTACCATATTATTTATCTGCTTAAATTCAAAACACTATACCGGACGTCTGAGAGTAAGGACGTGCTGTCAGACCTCCGTGAAGTGAAATATTTCACGCGAATGACTACACATGACGACAGGTAAAATACCAGCAAGATCTGGAAAAAATTATTCACAATGTTCGGGTTGATTGTCACACATGAAAAAAAAAAAAGAAGAGGGGACGTAGAGGTTAAGGCCAAGATGAGGTAAGAATAAGCGCGTTGATTAGAGAGACGGGCTCAGCAAGATCAGCGCCTCGTGCTACAAGTGCGCCTCTACGTATCTTGTACATTCAGAACCAACCATCGTGACTACAGAATTCATAATAGCTATTAGTTAAAACTGCTATTGACCCTGATAATGATGGTCCAGTTTCACGTCAACGTGGTCAAGCTAGCCGCAAGCTTGCAAAACACGCTCGTGCATGTCAATGCGGTTGCCTTGACGCAGTCATCACTCGTTGGTAAAAAAGGTTAAAGCGATATAGTAGAGCCTAATAAAAAGCTTTCCCCATACAAGCCTCAACATTGTTTCTTGAACGAGTCTAGCTGAACGTCAACGATGAACTATGAAATAATGTAGTCAGTCCAAAGAGTAAGTCAAAAACTACAAACGGGTTATGACCACGGAAATGGCATCAGGTTTGCACGAATGGTCAGAGCAAAGTCTGGGATATGTGACTTGCTTAATGTCGTTTCACACCTTCGTGTGCCCAGCTATTTACGGGAATTTATGTTGAAAGCAGGGAGCCTTAGAATGACAATCTGCAGGAAGGAGTCAATTTACGTAGTGAAAGTAAGCGGAAATAAAGGGTATTGTGCTGCGACAAAAATAACGCAACAAGAATTTAACGTGAAAACGTCACCATAAGGTGATTCCAGTTATCATCGCTGAGCCTGAAAACAGCTATGGAGGCCCGTTTATGGCTACGCTCATGGTTAACCCAATGCCCAAGTGTTCGTACGCACACAATGAACAGATTATGCCATGCCACGCGCAAGCAAAACCACCACCGAAGCTAATCTTATTTGCAAAGCGTTGACGTCGAAGCCAGGCTTTTCCTGTCATGATGTTCCAGACAGTGAGAACATTTGTTTTTAAAGCTTGAAGAGCCGAGTGCAAAGATGCCGTTGTTAGCCCACCAGAACAACGAGTGCCAAACCAGACTTGCGTGCTATACGGCCGGAATGGGCATCTGCAGACCCAGGGTGGCCAAGAGGGTGCGCATAGGTATCTTTCTTTTCTCTCTCACCGAACAGCACTGACCAGCCAGTCCAATATGAAGTAGAAATAAGCTTACTATTTATACCTGCCTTTAGGAGAATTTCATTTCCGAACAGCACTGACCAGCCAGTCCAATATGAAGTAGAAATAAGCTTACTATTTATACCTGCCTTTAGGAGAATTTCATTTCCAATGTGTGGGGAAACTCCATTTAGCTACACTTTTCGTCTCACTTCGTTTCCTTCACCCTCGCGTTCCGGATTATCAGTTGTGATAAGATACCGTAAAAACCTCGTCAATATTTATAAGCGTTACATATTGCGTAGGTAGTGTGTTTATGACGAAAAAAAAGGCAGGAAGAGGTAAGCTGCACCCACATTACAGCATACCAGAAAAAAAAAGCAGCCAAGCGTCGTCACGAAACACAAAGAAAAATCTGAAGCACGCATCTCCCGTGCCGCCACAATCGTTAAACAGGCACCAAAAAGAATTAATATCAACTTCCGGATATCAAAGACAGAATTTTATAGCAGCTCCTCATAAAAAAAAAAAAAAAAAAAAAAAAAAAACCGACTAAAATCTAGGCACTACAAGGCGCATATTTCAACTCATGTACCACGGATAGGAAACATGAGTAAGACGTCTCCATTTAACTTCAAGTACGCTGCAAAGATTACAAGAGCTCAATTCTGGAACTTTAGACGCCAGCAGTTTAGCATGGTATTGCCTGCAGCAGCACATCACGAAGGCACATATTTCAAATTCCCCAGCACCGCCGAAACCGAAGTTTTGCCCTTATAGCAGTAAGCGCACAGTGTAACTATATAGCATTTTATTTTTCACTGCGGGGAGCGAACTACTGTGTACAAGGAATATCATTTCATCGTGTCGGTATATTTCGAAAATTTTATGCAGGTTTGAGAAACCTTCATAAGGAAGTTGTCATATAACGGTGCAGCTGTCAACAGCGACGGAGGTGCGCGAGACAAACTGTAATAACGTTTAAGTGCTCCTGCAAGTGAACTTCGACTAAAACTAGCAACTATGACCGAAAAAAGAGAAAATGCCTACACCTAGATAGATCTAACAGACGCAAATAAAAAAAAAAAGCGAAATCCGACACAACCTCGAAGATATATAGAGGGGCTGCTTGCCTCTTTTTTTCGGTATTGGGTCGTAGTCAGGCAGGTAACCTATATATTGGTTCTAGTTCTGACGTGTTTCGAATCTCTCTAATTAATCTAATTCTTCTAATTAATCTCGCGGCAAAGTTGAATTAATCTGACCACTCATTTTATTAAAGCGTCACTGATACGAAGTCAATATATAATCTTCCTCCTCTCGCGTCTTGTCGTAAAAAAGCTGGCTATGTGTTTTCCATAATTTTATTGCACGTCACTTGGAAACTGTGTCATCATGCCTTATCCTCGTGTTTTTCATCAACTTAAGTACATAGTATATCCACCATCTACAGGTGCAACTGCGCATCTAAACGCTTTCTTCGTCCAAACAGCAATGGACTGGAACTGTCTTCCTGCAAACGCAGTTCGTCATAGACAGCGCACTTTAAACAGTTCATTGGAAGACTCATCGAAGAACTGCAACAGATTCCCCAACAGGGGCATTTGGGGTATAAATAAATTGATTAATAATGAAGAACGCGTTGTAACTCATTCGCATGACAACGACAACTCATTCGCATGAGCGCATCGATGCACAACAAACTTTCGAATATACGGACGCATTATAAATGAAGCAGCAGTCTTGAAGTACTTCGAAATTAAAGCAGTTTTCTCACCTCTACGTGTCGGCGTTCTTGAATTATTCTCACACTACAGACATACTAATAAATAGTGCGCAGGGTGCATGCACCAAACGCTGTTTAAGATCTTGATCTAGCGAATGTGCAAGATCCGAGCGCTTGTGTTCGAATTTAGCATACTCGGCTGCTGTGTATGCAAGGGTATAACGTTGCTAAGATAGCGACATCGTCTTGCGCGGAAACCTTCCATTCGCCTTGTATTCCTATCCATATTTCGGTACCAAAGATAGATATAAGTGAATATCGGACTTCTTCGTGGTCTCATGTGGTCTATTGCGAAACAAAAGGCTATAAATTTGCCGCAAATTTCAATTCGTTAGACGAATCGGCCCCGTCGCGTCGGTACAGTGCTAAGACGCCCGACTACTGTGCCGCAGTTCCCGAGTTCGATCCCGACCGCCTGCGGCTGCGCTTCAATGGAGGCTAAACGGAGAGGCATCTGCGTGCTGTGCGATGTCAGCGCATGGTGTTGCGACTGTAGGTAGTGGTGGTGGTGGTGGTAAACTTTTATTGCCACAAAAGGCAAGGAATTACTTGGGGCTGGGGCGAGTCCAGGGTGGCTTCCAGTCGGGGCGACCTCTTGAACTCGGGTGATTAGGACCAGTTGGGTTGTTTTTCCTGAACTGGCCAACAGCTTGTCTCATTCCTCCGCCGAGGAAGCTGGCAAGAGTGTCGTTTAAGGGGGATTGCTAGCGTATTCCCATAGTATATTTTCTTGGTTGGCGTTCATTCCGTCACCACAGTGCTGGCATGCAGGTTTGTAGTCACCATTTGTAATAAAATAAAGACAGCAGGGGCTAAGAATGGCCTTTGTTCGTAGGCGTTTGAGTGTCATGGCTTGCTCTCGGTCCAGGTCAGGGTGAGGGGCGGAGCAAGTGCATCTTAGCTCGCGATAACAGTTTGTAATCTCCGCGTATGAGCGCGACGTCTCGGTGAGCGCGTCCGTTCCCGATAGGTCTTCCGTACCCCGGTTGGTTAAGCCTCGGGCTAGACGGTCGACCCGTTCGGTTCCGGAATTACCCGCGTGAGCCGGAACCCATATGAGATTGATATTGTTATTGAGAGATTGGTTGCGCAGAATCCGCGTTGTGGGCGCATTTACAAAATTTTTGCCGAAAATTTGAACGGCGCTCGTTGAGTCGCTTAGAGTAGTTTTGATGCGGGGATCCACGCAGGCTAGAGCGAGAGCTACTTTCTCTGCTAGCATGAGCTAGCACGAAAGGTTATGGAGTTAATGAAGGCTGACTTTGGAGGGGCCATACATGTCATGCATGTTCTGTCTTTGATGTGCTGAGCTGCATCCACGTACACTGCTACCCCCCCTCCCCCCCCCCCCCCAAGGTATACTGCGCACATAAAAAACAAGTACGAGAAAGGTACACAACACTGCTAGTAGTTCGTTCTCGTACTGCATCTCAAAGGTCAGCGCCCTTGACTTCCTTCAGGCGTCGTGTCTGCCTGGTGGCGTGTTTTTGGCTATTGGTTTAACAACTATTCTACTATAGTATTGTCAACCGATAAATGCGATTCTGCACACACCTCCTCAACGGGCTGTATGTGGAGCTTGTCAAGAATTACGCGTTCCACAACGCTACGCGATAAGCGGCGCACTTGTGCCGTCTTATGGGCTTCAATTCGTTCATGTAGCGTGTTAAAAAATCCCAACTGCATTACTTTCAGCGTATACCGGAAGGCCAAGGGCCGCTTTGCATGCTGTTTGAATTATGCTATTATAGGTGCCGCTTCGTCTCTGCGACGCAGATGGTAGTGGGCAGGCGTACGTGATTCTACTTATCATGAAAGATTTTATGGTCCTGCACAGGTCGGCTTCTTTATGCCCCTGCGGCGGGTGGCAATGCGCCTCAAGGAAGAAGGAAAATAATGCACGTGCCTGCTACTGGCTGTGTTTCTGAGCCACCTCCGCTGCCTCATGCGGACAGAAGAGAAAATAAAGAAATAGAACGAAGGGCGAAAGAGAAAAGAATTTGTCGCAACAGCCCTCGTCCAGCATCAAAGCGGTGGCGGGTGCAATGACGGCATGCAACAGATACAAATCCGGTGGCAGACTTGGCCCCGCCGCAAGCGGCGATGACCTACCAGTCCCAGCCCCGTAGGACCAGGAGCAGCCACCCTCCTTTAAAGATCCCCAGGTGGTCGAAATTACTCCGTAATCCTTCACTACGGCTCCCTTTTCTCTCCCACTTTCACTCCCACCTTCTTCCCTTCCCTTAGCCGCGGTTCAGGTGTCCACGTAACCAGTGTGACAGACACTGCGTCTTTCCTTTCCTGTAAACCAATTTATTATTATTATTATTATTATTATTATTATTATTATTATTATTATTATTATTATTATTATTATTATAATTATTATTATTATTATTATTATTATTATTATTATTATTATTATTATTATTATTATTATTATTATTATTATTATTATTATTATTATTATTATTCCTCTTCATCGAGGGATGACTCCCGGTGATATTACCTGTTCATCTTCTGCCTCTGCTCCTCCCCGTGCGGTTAACCCACCTAGTGCGATGAAGAAGCACCGAAGTCGAGCCATCACTGGCGCATCGAGATCATCTGTCCTGAACGTTGCCATTTACCAAAAGAAGCGTCCGAAGACTATTTTCGTCCCTAAACTCAGTCCCGATACTACATCTGTAGACCTTACCAACCATCTAAAATCTGTGAATATTACCCTCCTTTCCTGCCGGCAGCTGAAAACAAGGTACGACTCCTACTCGTCCTTCCACATTGAAGTTGATGAAGAATCCTACAGTAAGCTTGTTGAGCCTTCGATGTGGCCGATGGGTTGCATATACAAGGACTTTCGTGGGAAGCTTTACAACGATATGCTTCATCCCTCTGAACTGATGCAAAATTGCAGTGGCCCCTAATGTGGATATCTATTATCAAAACGCCCGAGGTCTTCGGACTAAGGGACCTGAACATTTTTCTAGCGTCTTGTCCTCTTGTTATACCGCTGTTGTGGTTACCGAAACCTGGCTGTCAAGTGATATTCCTTCCAATGATTTCTTTCCAAATAATTACTCTGTTTTTCGTAGCGACCGCCCTGAAACAGGTCCCAAATCAAGAGGAGGTGGAGTGCTCATTGCTATTGACAGTTTTGTGAAGTGTGTTCGACGTTCCGATCTGGAAACTTTTGTAGAATGTGTGTGGCTCGAGCTCACTTTAAATCGACATGAAAAACTTTTACTTGCAGCTTTCTACATTCCTCCGAATCTTCCTCCTCCAGCCTATGATGATGTTCTGCTCTCAATCGAACATGTTATAACCCGTCATAGCAAACACAAACTTCTTATTTTAGGCGATTTTAATACTCCTGGTATCAACTAGAACTCATTTATTTCTTCTCACAACAATCATTACATATTAAGTAAGTGTAACGCTCTACCTAATTTTATAGCCTTTAACTCTTTGCAGCAGCACAATTTCATTGAAAACTGCTGTGGCAATATTCTTGACATCTGTCTATCGAATTGTGAAAGTGTTCGAGTCTCGAGTTCAGACATACCGCTTACTCGCTGTGACAAATTTCACCCTCCGCTTCTAGTTACTACTGCTGTCTCTGCCTCACCTTCTACTAATTCAGATCGGGTGAGGAATTCACCCCGTTTCGCGTATGCACGTGGTGATTATGTCGGTCTTTTCAATTTCTTCTCTTCCGTCGACTGGTCCCTTTTAAATGACATTAATGATTCAGATGGACAAGTCAGTCGCTTTACAGAAATAGTTCTTGATGGTATGCGACGGTACTTACCTTTTGCATACTCCTACGCGTAGGAAGTTCCCTTCCTGGTTTTCAAGGGAACTAATAACGGCGTTAAAACTCAAGGAACGGGCCCATCGTAAAGCGAAACGCCCTGGGTTTTACAATTGGGCAGATGAGTTTCGCCGTGTGCGTTCTCTTTGCAAACGCTTATACAAGCGGGACTATGACTCATATCTTGAGTCTTTAGAGAGGAGTTCCTCAAATCGTCCTAGTCAGTTCTGGCGTTACGTTCGCAAGCGTTCCATTAAATCAGATCTAAGTATCAGCTTAGTTGGCTCTCAGGGTTCGGAAATTCGGGATGTTGCCGACAGTTTTGCCCAACATTTTTCCTCCGTTTATAAACATCCACATTGTGATTCCGTTTGCCTCCCATCTGGTGCACTATCTAATTCTATTCTCTTTGACGAGGAGTTGATAACTGAGAGTCTTAAGCATCTGAGACCTTCTTTGTCTCCTGGACCTGATGGCATTCCAGCTGCCATAATAAAAGCCTTCAATTATATCTTTGTACCAGTACTGACTGCCATATTTAATAACTGTTTAAAAAATGCTGCCTTTCGTCGCGTGTGGAAAATGGCACGCGTGTTTCCTGTCTTCAAGTCTGGAAACAAATCTGATGTTTCCAATTATCGTCCGATTTCTCTTCTATGTGCAACCTCTAAGCTTTTCGAATTAGCTTTGCACAGCGTACTTTCCTTCCATCTCAAACATATCATAGTACCGAATCAACATGGCTTCATGTCGGGTCGCTCTACTTCTACCAACCTAGTCACGTTTATGACGTATGCCTCTGCAGCAGTCCTTCAGAGGGGTCAGGTTGACACTGTGTACTGTGATATGAGCAAAGCTTTCGACGTTGTTACTCACTCACTACTTCTTGAAAAACTTCTACTCTCTGGCGTTGAAGTCTCACTCGTAGCCCTCCTACGCAACTATCTCCTTGATCGCTTCTGCTTTGTCAGTGTCAATGGACAGACTTCTTTCGTTTACCCTGCAACGAGTGGAGTTCCTCAAGGTTCAGTACTAGGCCCGCTTCTCTTCTCCGTTTTTATTAATGATGTTTCCTCTGCGATAAAGAACTCCTCGTTTGTTCTTTATGCTGATGATATAAAAATATTCAAGGTAATACATTCTTTTCAAGATTGCTTGTTGTTGCAATCGGACATATCTGCTTTTTCTGATTGGTGTGCGAAGAATCGACTTACCCTGAATTCTTCCAAAACTAGGGTTGTGTCCTTTACTCGTAAAACACATAGCTTTCTCTACCATTATTCTGTGAATTCTGTGCTGTTGGACAGGGTTGATGAAATTAATGACCTTGGTGTACTTTTTGACCGCACCCTCAGCTTCTCCTCTCACACTAAACGCATTGCTCAGCGGGCTATGCGCACACTCTGTTCCGTTTGCAGACTTTCGAGAGAGTTCCATACTCCACTTCCGTTCCTAAAACTGTACCTGTCCATATGCTTGCCGGTCTTGGAGTATGCGTCGGTTGTTTGGAATGGCACTTGCAAATCGAACTTGGACAAGGTTGACAGAGTACAAAAAAAATTTTTACGGATATTTCATTATCGCTTTCCTTGCGCAACTTCCCCCTCTCGCTCCACCAGGAGCGCCCAACTGAATCTTCCTTCTCTTCACTGCCGTCGTATCAGACTTGATATCATATTTCTGTACAAACTCCTTCATGGCCACATTATGTGCCCTCAGCTCTTAGAGTACATCCTACTGCACGTTCCGCGAAAGAGCATGAGGGAATTCAGACCATTTCAGGTTTCTCCTCTTCATTCCCACTCCTCTCTGGACAGGATGCAGTGGTTATTTAACTCTTTTTGTCCTCACCTTGACATCTTCCAAAACTCGCTCTGTTCATTTACATTGGATGTTCGTAGCGTTGTATTCTAAATAGTACTTTATCACATATAACTCCCACTTTCTAGCCTTAATTTTGTATTTACTTCACTTTTTGTTTTTTCTCCTGTTCAATGCTGTCTTTATCTTGAACTACTTTTTATCCGTTTCTTACTTATATTTCAACTTTAAACTTTATATTCGAATGTTACTGTCCCTTGTTCAATTTTACTTCTTTATTGTATTATTCTGTATTTCTTGCCTGTGTTTTAAGTACCATGCACTTGTTGCGCCTGGAATGGTTGTTTATTTTATGTATATTTCTATATTACTATAATCAATGTCAGTTATTTGTCGTTGTTTTTTTTTCTCTTCTATCTACCGTTCTTTTTTTTTTTCTTTCCTGGTGTGCTCAAAAATTATCTCACTGTGTGTATAAGTGATTCTACTCATTGTTTGCTTACTTTCCGTGAGACTTTTCGTCTCAGTTTCATTTCATGTATTATTTATTTCTTTTTTTTGTGTGTTCTCTCTGTGTGTGTAAACATGTTTGTGCTTTTTCGTTTTTGTTTTTTTTTTATTTGTGCTGCAGCACAAAGACCACATGGTTGTTCCTGCGCACATTAAATCAAGATTGATTGATTGATTATTATTATTACTATTAATATTGTTGTTATTGTTAGACTAATCCTACTCTTCTATCCCTCATGACATGTCCTGGGTCTAAAAAAACTCATAGCGTCATGAGAACGAACAGTGCACTGTATACTGCGTGAACGACACCAGCTCTTTGATGGACAGGTTCACCGACTTAAGGCGAAAGCGTTTAATGCCTGATCGTTGACAACAGGTTGTCAGTAGAGGTGTCACGCTTTAGAGAGCGATGAGTTAGAAATAAATTAACAAACCTTGTCTCCACTGGGAATCGAACCTCCATCCTTTGGATCCCCAGCCCAGCGCTTTACCAACTGCGCCACGCCTCGGATCGGGAAACGCTATTCATAATTCCCCTTGTCTACGGTGAGGATGATAGCGGGATTCCGCGAATCGCCGATATTGCGCCTTTCTTTTCCTGTAAACAAATTATGGAATGCCAGATAACTTGAAGCGTTCAGTGAAATGTGGGAATTGTGTTCGACAAGGGGCGCGGGATGTATCGTCACGACAGGTCATGACGTCACCAGGCGATTCATGCATATGAGCAGCTGACCCCGCCGGGGGTCAGATCCAGGTGTCCGTGCGGCACCTTTCCTTTGCCGCTTCCTCGAACGCCGCACCACACAGGAAACAGAAGCAGACCCAGATGTCTAGGAGGCGTTAGTATAGCAGGCTTCAGCGGCGTTTGAAATTGATTTACAGGATAGAAAAAAACAGTATCGGTTGTGGAACGACTCACCGTCTACACGTAAGCCTTCACGTGGGCAGGCCTCACAAATTTGTGACCTCGAAGAGACAGAGCGACGGCGTAAAAAAGAACAATATTGCAAGAGTGCTGCTAGTGTTCGGTGCTGACAAACCACATCTAGTTGTCTTCCTACGTCTCACTACTAGACCATGGAAACTTGACACCTCTAGTCACCTTGCAGCGAGAACTCCCGAATATCACCGGTCCGGTATGTAAGAGTAGGTGGATACATTTGCAGCTGCATTGCAGTCACACAGAGCACTTCTTTCGCAATTCCGCACATAATTAGCCCTAAGTGTCTTGATATAAAGTTTTTTTCCTTTTTTTTCCTTCTTAATTTCGCCAAGAATATCACTGCTTTGAGTTTGTTCCATGAACCACACTGCATGCTCTCCTCCTGATTCTTAACTGTGCAGCTATTTATTTTGCTTTCGGTAGATCGCTGCGTAGCCCTCAGTTTCAATTGAACCCTTTTTGTGCACATCCACGTTTCTGTAACAAAGAGTGCTTGCAAGATACGCTCCATCCCATTCTTATTAATATAATGTTTTCGCCCCACACGCGGTAGATTGGTGGTTAAGGCGCTCGACTGCTGGGTCCGAGGACGCGGGCTTCATCCCAGCATCGGCGGCCGCGTTTTTATGGAGGTTAAACGCAATACGGCCATGTACTGAGTGATGCCGTGCTGAAGAAACCCAGGTAGTCTAATTTATTCTCGGACCCCTCCATCACGCCATCATAATACTCCTTAAGGGATCCAAGGTCCCATAAATTAACCGCCTTCTAGATTTGATTTACGTGATATGTATATGCGGTGACTACCTTCACTATATGGACTTAAACATTTATCCCTTACAGCGCCTCACCGTTTATAGTGTACTGCTGTCCCGTTAAGTGTTGAGCAATATGTTTTGATCAATAATTCTTGGGCACATCCTCCTCCCCTGGCTGCGATTCGTCCCTGCGATTCGTCCACGCACTTAGCAATCAACGAAGGACAGATTACTAAGGGACTCTTCGGGAACATTTGACGCCAATTTTTCTCTCGTGATGTCTCCAAATACTTGTTTAAATAGCCATAGAGAGATTGTGTCTCCCTGCCAACTACCTTCCTCGACAGCATTTTATTTTACATTATTGACAGCGACGCTCGCTGCGCATTCGCAATAGATGCTCCTATCTTGCAATGTTTCTACAGAAGGCTGTTGTGCAACTTGGTTCCGCAATCTTCTACATGTCTTTCTTTGCTACCAACAGTATAAATTGCTCTTAACTACTGCCGGCCTTTATCGTCTTGTTTACTTCTGTTGTCTAAACCTCTGGCTACATTAACTGTCTTGTCGATATAAGCAGTGGCATTGCCATTCTTTTCCAGAGCACATAACTAATTTTTCACCTAAGCGCATTTTCTCTTCACAACTTTATATTATACAGATTATATATATTCTACATATAATATTTCTTTTTAAGTTTGGGTAAGAGCGGTCAACGTCTTTATGTAGGCTACCTAACGGCTACCTTTAATAGTTTTTCCAACAATGTTGCGCCACTGCGCTGGAGGCTTTCATGCGCTACCATTTAACCTTGAAAGCATTTTCAAAGCGGACAGAAAAAACCAAAATAAAAAACCTTATATGCTTGACATTTACTGGAGTCATCTTAGGAATTCGGAGCAATAGTACTATAAGAGAAAATGCAGGGCCAGATAACCGCGTGGCAGCCTCTTCATACCCGTAGCACAGACTGAACTTGCAGAAGTAGAACTACAAATTGAAAAAGCACGGTATTAGATTGCCTTGACAGCACATTTAGCGCATGCTTCAGCTCGCTGCTCGCTCAGCAACTCCGGTCGGAGGGTGCCTAGGCGTTAGAGAAGTCGCTGATCGCCATCTTTCGCATACGTTCTCAAGACCATTACGTCCCCCCCCCCCCCCCCCCCCACACACACACACACTGTTTTATTTCTGGGGCTAGTCATTAAGACGAGTACCAGATGCCGGCGTCCGCAAATAACTTACTCCACCCCGAAATCAGCGCGGTCATTTTTTTGCCGTTGCGGTACAGGTCTCTCTTGCTGTCGTGTTAAAGCATTTACTTCCGTTAACGCAAGGCTAGAAATGATCATTGGAATTATATCTTCAGAAATTTAAATCGTGTGGTGCGGTGTTAGGTTGGGAATTAGAGGAGAGGAGAGGTAACGAAGTCATTTAGAACGCTTAGCTTATACATTTTAGCTTTCGTTTCTCAAGGCGCACTGCTGCGAAAACCCAAATGAGTGTCTGTAGCTGAACTTTGGCAGAACGAATTAGGAAAATTGTCGCGTCGTAAGAAGAAAGCGTTAGCAGGTAACACCTTTTTCCTCCTCCTACTGTGGAGGTTCACTCAGTAGAAGGAACTTTAAGATACGCAAGCAGCCAACTTCTTAAAATTTATGATTACTGAATACTACACTTTTATTTTAATTTCTGGCTGCACCAAAGCGCAACTTGTGGTTTCGCGCTCGATTAAAGCGGCACGTTTTTCAATCAGAGTTGGTTAGCACAGGACGCTGTCAGCTTATACCTGCCTTCGGGGTCATGAGGCGTCTGCATTTTGCCTGTCAATTCACAGCGAATGATGGGCGCAACTCGTAAGGTCAGTCCATAGCGTACTTCCTGGTCCACTCCTTGGCTATGGCATTGTAGGCCTCTTTGTCCGTCTTGTACACATTGGCCACCTCTGGCACGAGTGGGTCGTCCGGGTTCGGGTCACACATGAGGACCATTATGGACATGAGCACCGTTGCTATGGTCAGTGAGGGACACCACTGGGACTTGAGAATGTCCAGGCAGATGTAGCCATTGTTGTTGATGTTTGGATGGTAGATGCGAGTGTTGAATTTCACCTCGGGCGGCTTGAATGGGTAGTCTTCTGGAAAGCGAATTTTCAGCTTGAACACTCCTGTGAACAGAAACAAAAGGCGCATGGTCGTCCACATGCACTGCGTGGAAATAAACTACAGCCTTTCGTCAGCAGCACACTTATATACACCCTGGATTACTCTCTTAACTCGTAAAAAAGGTTCGAGCCAAGACCATTACTTGCACCGCATTAATTATTTTCTATTTATGCACGCACCAGCTAGCGAGCCGATTTATTTAAAATTAATACAAGGATCAGCGACCATACTTTTACACCTATAATCGCAGCTATGGTAACTGAAGGTTACATTCAGCACTTTCCCCAAGCACATTGGTGTCTGTCTTATGCTATCATATTTCGCTAACACACGCCTTCCGTTGCAGGCAACTCTCGGCTTAAACTGAGTGCTAGTGCAAAAAGGCCGCTTGAAGTCTCCCACTGAGGCCTGTCTCTTCAGGCCTCTCGCATTTGGTAGCAGACATACAAATCGCGGCATAAGCTCATATGATGCGGTGAGCAAGTGCAGCACTATGAAACATGGCGAGTGTGTCTCTCTGCTCTGCTCTCTGCAACAAATTTGTCAGTGACAGCCTCATCCTTGTTCCCAAGCTTACTTAACCTACCCAAAGGCACCAGTATGTATAGCGCCAGACTACCTATATCCTGTTGCTCAAAGTACAAGTTTGCAAGTGATCTCTAAAAGTTACAGTTGCGATGCATCCCTCCTGACCTAGTTACTACAAAATAACGGCGATGCAATGCTGTGGCCGGCCAAATAAGCAACAACAATGTGGAAACCATCGCGTTCTCGGCCGACAGTTATCGTTTATCGACTGGGAAAAGGAAGTGCGCGCAGTGTACGCACCTTTCTCGAATGGCGAGTCATCGGGCCCGACGATGGTGGCCTGCCAGAGAAACAAATCGCCGGGGTCCACGGGTCCTGCAGAACAGTTGGTGGGCGGGTCGCGGCTGATCTCGCGTAGTTCGCGTTGTATCTTGGCCAAGGCCGGTTTGCCCACCACTTTAGACATGGGCGCCGCTGCGCCTCACGGCGGCGCTGACCCTTCGACCCACAGCATTCCTCGCGGGCCCAACTACAGCCGCCTACGGCGACTCCGCTGCGTCCTCTTCGTTGTCCTCTTTTACGCATTCGCAGGAAAAGGGTCAGCATGCTACTGAGGGCACATACACACGCGTCATCTATGAGGGATTACCAACCGGTGAAAGTGAAATTGAATAAAACAGTGCAAGTCTACTGCTGGTGAGAAAAATGCCCTGATATACATATACAAAAACAGCCTCTCTTTTCCGTCTTCTGTAGCGCAGGTAACGCTTCCTACTATATTGCCGGGAACCACTGAATGCTTTTTTGATGTTGTTTCCAACAACCAGCAGCACGCGGCCTTATCACTGCTATCGTAGCGTGCGGAACGATCTTGTTCATACTGGTCATCGCGATACACTTTTGTTTTGTTTTTTTGCGATGTTTATTGCCTCAGGGCACAAAAAAATTCTAAATGACGAAATGCGCCGTGATTTTCTGAAGTAATCGCGGCTGAACACAACTGTTTCCGTATCGTTCAATACGTTCCAAGGTTCCTTTGGCCGGCTATCTAGATGGTTCTTCGCTAACTTTAAATTAAGCAGTGACGAATGCAACTGCCATTCTCTGTTTCACGACCAGCTAGCTCATTTGCTGCTATCGGTGTCGCCGAAGTGCTTCGTTCTTTTGTGGACTCAAGCAAGCCGAATAAAGATTTGATTCCAATTTTACCTCTATTAATTCGTTTGTCGTCTACGGCATTGTCAGTTGTCACCTCGCATGACAATACACTATCCGTAATGATAGGTCGAAGGGCGCAGTACATCCACGCTGGCGTAATCATGCCATTTGTTGCATGCTTGCGAGGTGACGGTTCCAACCGCCTTTTTGCTGTCCGTGAAGCGGTCCCGCGTTCAGCAACTCAGACTGATGGGCAAGTTGGTACGACATACAAAGGGGATACGGTAGACCTGCACAAATGCAAAGGAAGAAGGGATGAGACACAGAGATGATTGTTCGTCTTTAGTGTCTGTGCAGGTGCGTTGTTACACCCGCGTCTTCTGTTGAAGTTGCGTCTAGCTTACAGGTGCAAATGGCTGCGTGGTCTTCTTTTTCGACCGATTTACGCGTGGATGGAAGTTGATGAAAACGACGATGTCCAAAGCACAGCCCTCAATTTTTTTTTATAAATACTTTTTTACGAGCCCCAATTGCTGTACTGAACGCTGGTCTTACCACACTGGGTACGTGCCTTGCGAACAGAGGAGAGAAGAGAAAAAGTGTCACCTTGACAGGCTGGTTTTTGGGCTGCGATGATTGCATAGTAAAGTTGTGCTGAGGTGGCACTGTATTTCTGTCGCGTCAGAGAATAATGAAAAAAGAAATGCGGGGATGTAGTAGAATAATACATTGCTAGATTATGCGCCCGTCATGTGTTACGCCATGCCCTTATCAGGGGAATCACCTAACGGGCTGTGGCATATAACCGGCTTTTTTTTTTTTTGCCATAAAACCATAAAGCTGTTGCCCTCTTTCTTTCTCCTCTGCTAAATCGCTTCTCACAGCGTGTGATTTTACAGGCTTAAGAATGCAGTAAACAGCGGATACAGTCAACAAGAACCGCATTAGTTAGAACAAAGAGCGGTAGCTATTTCGAGGCGAAATAATTATGTGCCCTGTTAGCATTAATTCAGGAATCGTGAGTGACCGCAGTCCAGAGAAAGCTTGTGGCGAGTGTTGTTTGGCCGATGGCATGAATTTCAGACATGAGGTGGCGATGTATTCTCGTGAGCCGCCAGGAGAGATGACTCATATACCTTGGTGTTATACCTTTGACGCTAATATAGCACACGTCGCCAGCATGCCTCTTTGCTGGTGACAAAGCCCGGCGCTGACTGATTGATCGGCGGTTTGTGTTACGTCTCTAGATCTCGTGTCATGGTGGAGCTTGCAGGCGTTGCAACTTGGGCAATATATTTGAAATGGTTTTTAAACCCACCTGGACTCTGGATCCCGTGTCAGACACAGTATACTCTCAGGCCTCGAAAGCACGTACGCACGTCAAGGTTAATGCCGAGCTTTGTACACATGTCGCTTCTTGGCAACTTGGGAAACATACATCACTGTCCACCTCACAAGACTGTCTCTAGCAGCATGGTAATGGAGAGATGACATGGTCGGACACTATACGGGGACGGCAGTAGCGTGGCTCAACACTGTGCAAGTAACGTACTGAAAGATGTACAGTATGCACCACAAACATTATAGTCAAGCCTCATAGTCACTGTTAGGACTCATAATCCACGCAATTCCTTCACGCTCTCACACCTAAGTAGTGTTAATTGTTTCAGCCGAATTTTGAACTTTTAACACCAGCAGGGAAATGAATAAAAAAAAAAAGTCCTTACCATGGTTTTCTCCGCTCTTCTTTTATGTGAGGTTTGATAGGACACAAATACGCTACTAAAATACTCGCTCTAGGACAGCGGATTGCGGTCACATCCAGAGGGTTTTTTTTTTTTTTTTTTTCGGAGACGATATACCAGACATTAAAACAGCACGGCTGCGTTTTAAAGCAGGAAATAATGCTTTCTAGAAAACATCACTGCCTCAGTATTTACTGCTCGCAGAAGGGCTGCATGTCTCGACGACCAATAGCAGCATCACTGAACACGAGATGCCCGCTTATCTGTTACGGACACCGAATGCAATGGTGCTGTCTAATTTTAATAAACGACAGGAGATATGATGGTATGTTCACCATTTAAAACACTGAGAGAGCTAAATCTCAAAACGACCGCAAACCATTCGCTGAGCAGAGCTCCGATAACGTGCCCTGTTCTCTTAGAGCCTGTACCGTGAACGAGTAAGAAGCACTATACCGCTTCGAGTACTGCTGTTACGTTTAAACGCACAGTCGCACAAGTGAAATATCATTATGATACTGAGCATTTCAATTACATTTCCCAATCTAATAACCTACGTGCACTTTTCGTGTTTTTAAAATCACGAAAGAAGATTCCTACCTCAGAAAGTTTATCCTCATGTGTTTCGACTCCTAAAGAAGCTCTCAAAACAGTAGACATAATTGCTAAAGGTTTGGAAAAGCGTTTTCTGTGAACACTTCCCATATCTCCTATGTGTGCAGGCCCAGTAGATACGGTTAAGGATTCCCCCAAAATTACAAATTTAGAGCTTTCTCTGATAGTGATGACATTTCCAGCTGCTGCTCCTGGCCCTGATTGAGTAACATCAAAAATGTTAAAGATCCTCTTTGAGGTGTCTCCAAATTTCTTGTTAGAGTTGGTAAATTACTTAATTATCCATTCTTGGATACCAGGTGATTAGATACTAGCCAAAGTGATTCCTTTACTGAAGCATAACGGTGGTGGCTATACCAATTGGACAATATCAGACCAATATCATTAACAGTAAACTTGGTAAAATTAATTGGAAAGACCGTACTCCAACGGGTTACAGAGTTTGTGGAACAAGAACATCTTTTTAGTCCCTCTAGATAGGTTTTTCACTCAGAATGTTCCATATGGAATGCGCATACCCACCTTGAGAGTCAAATTCTCATTGAGCGGCGCCAGAAAAATAATGCTGCTTTAGTGACACTCGATATAGCAAAGGCTCATGATAGCGCATAGCCCTGAATTTTATTGCGAATATTACAAACTCTGCGGTTTCCACAATATTAAATTGCGTGGATATCAGCATTCCTACAAAACAGACAATTTTATTATTCATTGAAAGGTGTGCAATCTAGCATCATCATCATCATCATCAGCCTGATTATACCCACTGCAGGCCGAAGGCCTCTCCCATATTTCTTCACTTAACCCGGTTCTGTGCTAGCTGCATCCACTTGACCCCTGCGAACTTCTTAATCTCATCCGCCCACCTAACTTTCTGCCGCCCTCTGCTACGCTTTCATTCCCTTGGAATCCATTTTGTTACGCTAAGCGACCATCGGTTATCCTCTCTTCGCACTACATGTCCTGCCCATGTCCATTTCTTCTTCTTATTTCTACTAGAATGTCGGTAACTTGAGTTATTTCTCTAACCCACTCTGCACGCTTTCTATCTCTTAATGTTACCCCTACCATTTTTCGTTCCATAGCCCTCTGGGTTGTCCTCAACTTAAGTAGAACTCTCTTGGTTAGCCTCCATGTTTCAGCCCCATAGGTGAGTACAGGCAAGATGCAACTGTTGTATACTTTCCTCTTGAGCGATACCGGTAAGCTGCTAGTCATAATCTGCGAGTGCAGCGGTGGCGTAGCGGTAGAACATCCGCCTCGCATGCAAGAGGACCGGGGTTCAAATCCCGGTGCCGCGCAATTCTCCACCGGATGAAAAAAAAAAAAAATCCGCGTGTCGATGGAATTGCATACAAAGGTTTGGGGTGCGACCTGATGCCGGTGAACACCTCCGGCAACGCACTCCCTCACCAGAACAGGAGTTGGCCACCCAGGTGCAGTAATTGGCCGCAACCTCCTATGATAAGCTCCATTCTAGCAGATATCAGCAAACCAGAGGTGTTCCTCAAGGGGTAGTTCTCTCGCCCGTGCTCTTTAACATTTTATTGAGCTCTATTACTACTCATCAAGAAGTTCGCACTTATGTCTCTGCGGATGACATCGCGTTCTTTACGCCTGCACCTGACACTCCAACCCGCAACGGGCGCCTTCAATCGTACCTGCATGAGCTTCCTTCAGAATTGGTTACGTGACTTAAGATTTAAATTAAACGTAAAAAAGTGCGCTTTCCTTGTTTTCCAAATTAGGAATCCGGTAAATCTTTCTCTAACATTTAAGCAGGAAACGATTCCTCAAGTTAAGTCTTAAGTACCTAGGGGTCATTGGCGATGATCATCTGACGTGGAGGGATCACATGAAACATGTTGCAGGGAAAGGGGCTCGTGCTGTGTATATATGTTGCGCAGGTTGGGCAATCCCAGGTCTGGAATGCAGTGAGACGCTCTTTTAATGATTTATGTTATGTATGTTAGGCAAATTCAGGAATTTTGATTGGTGTTGTTTTCTGGATCTCCTGCTAACATAAATCATCCGATTATTTTGTTTAGAAACGGAAGCACTCACTGCCATCACCGATGTCGAAAATTTAAAGAAGACTGCGGCTGATTTTGTATGCCCCTCCTCTCTGCAATGCCTCCGGGCCTTGAGAGTATTGAAAATAAATAATATATATTGAATTATTTAATAATTATTCAAGCGTTGGGCACCCCAAATTCGTGGCTAACAATGTACTATACCTTCAAGTCCGAATACCACCGTTGTTAGCTAGATTATAATTCTTGACTATCCAGACGTATCTAAAAATATATGAAATTTGATTTCATCACTCCCTGTCAATTTTTTGTTGCGAGCCGGCCTCCTTTTTTCGAGTCAGCTGGCCTCGGGTTTATACCCCGCAGGTAATACTAGTGCAAAATTTGTTACAACCTTTGAAAGTGGTCTTTTTTAACATTCTTCCAACAAAAGTACGTGGCCGGATCTTCGGTTCAAATTGTCTATGATGATATTTTTCTCAATAACTCAAAACACTTACCACCTCGAATTTGAAATGATTATAAGATCATTTACAAAGTCTTCCCATTATCATAATGATAGCAACTAACGCCTCTCAATTTCATGAAAAGGCAGGCGTTGGAATATGCTGTCCGCTTCTTGACTGGGCTTTTCCGGATTGCACCCGAATTTTCCAGGCGGCGTTGCTGGCGGTGGTGCTTGCTCTGCGCAAACTAGACCCACCATACTCAACAATGGCTGTAATTAGAGACTATTATTACTTGTGCTCGTCGCTTTCTTCGAATACAGATTTGCCAATATTAAACACTTTCCTTTTATTGCTCCTCTCACATTTGAGCCTCATATATATAGTGTGGGTACCAGGCCACAGTAATGTGACAGTCAGTGAGGTTACCGACACACTAGCTAAAGAGTATCTCAATGGTCTCGTGTGGCCTATCCTCGCGGCAACAGCATATATAACGACAGCGCGATTTTGTAGGCGCTCCTTATTAAGCATGTAGACTGGATCTATTTTAACATCGGATGACTATACCTGCATCTCAAGTATTCCTGGTGTAGTAAACCGTGTCAATCAAGACAGACTGAAGTCTCTCTAACCAGGCTGCGCTTCCGTATTCCGCCTCCAAGTTTCTATATGCACAGGTCTGGTTTGGCGCTTACTCCGTCTGGGCATTCTGCGGGGAACCGGAAACAATAGAACATTTCTTGCTATTTTGCCGCCGTTTTACCATGATGAGGAAGCCGTTGAAACAGCTGGGACTTAATTTTAGCAGCTAGATTTTATTATCGGTCGGTGCCACCATTCTTGGGTACAGAGTCAGGTGTGTTTTTAACGCCATTCAAAACATATAAAAGAATCAAAACGTCTCCCCTCTAATATTTTGATTTTTTTTTAGTCTGTGAATACAAATCTCAGTGTTCTCCTACTGCGTGCGTTATTATTATCCCTTTTTGTTTTGGTTTTTTTTATATTTTACTTTCCTTCTCTAATCCCTTGCAATCATTTCTTTTTTTTTTTTTTTGCGATGTAATTATCCATCTCAAAATCAAATATTTCTGCACCCCAATCCTTGGCCGATCCCCCTGTAAGGGTATGTGCCATGAAATTAAAGGAGAACAACAACAACAACACTCGCCTGGATTTGAAGCAAACGCTACTCTACTAGGCTACGGACAGGTGCCAGGAATGCGTCAAGTACGACGAACAAGATGTTTTTGACATCCTAGTCCCCCGAGGGTGTTGAATCTCGTCTCTGACATCTTTCTTCCAAGGCTTAGGAACAATATGCCAGTGAAACTTGCTGTTTAAGTAGCTTGGAGCGATCATACTGACAGTGAGTTATGACGGGCTCATTTAGTTATATGGGCGCACGCCTGCTGTGTTTATCTACCAACGCCCTGTGTTTCTTGCCCTGTGATTATTTCATCTGAGGCGCATATCTAATTTATCACACAGGTTGTGACAACATAGGGCGACTTCTGCAGCTCTGCCCTAAACACGGAGGGTTAAAAAGTGTCTTGTTTGAACACATCATTGCATCTTGCGTCAATGACTACCGGTAACCAACCGCACAAAAACTATACACAACATTCCCCCTTATAGCTCACAACTATATATACGTGGCTTAATCATCTGCATCCTCTTCATACATATTGATTTTCATCAAGGCGGACCGTATAATATAGCCCTTCCTCTCTTCCTCTTTGCGCAGTCATCCGCTCCGCTTACGAGGTGACCACATCCGACGTGTTCGTGATCCGTGGCAACACCGCCGCGCTCCGCTGCGAGGTGCCGGCCTCAGTGCGCGACTTCATCCACGTCGTCTATTGGGAGACCGACGACGGACTCACGCTCCACAGCGGCACGCTTGAAGGTGAGACGCTTGCTGCTTTTGACGCGCCTCTAGTTTGGTTTTGAGCTACGCACTTAAAAGGCTGCAGCGGAGAATAATATGCAACCTGCATATTGAATTATTTATTCAAGCAACGACTATTTCATCGTCGAACCCAACCAGTAGTAAAAACAAAAGCTCAAAAAAACTTCCAGCTTGCGCGTTAATAGGCTTTAATTATTTTTCTGGTCACAGAAGCATCGGCCCGATTCCGATATAACTAGTTTCTAAGCTAATTTCCATGTCATGAGGCGTAAGACGCCTCTTCAGCGTTGGTATGATGTGTGAAAAAGTGATCTAACGCTAAAGCTGCATGCTGTGGGTCGTTCTGCGAGCGATAAGGCTCACTACCGCGCAAAGCATCAGATAAATCTAGCAGAAGACAGAAACTTCAAGATCAATTCACTTTAAAAACATTACCGGCGCTGTGTCCGTCACCATTACAAAAGCCAAATTTAAACAGCTGCAGATTTACCTCTGCGTGTTTTTTTTACACATACGTATTATTTTCCAACCCATCTGACAGCCTTCAATCACTAAATCTGGTTCTTGTTAATGACCACTGGCTGTCACGTACAATGTTGTACATCGAAATCAGCAATATTACCCGCGTAAATTGCGGTGCATTTTGAATGTGTAAGGTATCTCCTATGAATGCATCCTTTTCACGCATCGCATTTGTGAGCGCTTATAGCCCTGTATACATGGACTCGACAGAGTCGGGTCGAGTAAGCCTGTCGAGTAAAAAACCAGTTGTCGGGTTCATGTATACCCAGTCGGGTCGAGTAAAATAGCCGCGGAGCGGGTCGCGTTAACTCGCTTGCAGGGGGTAGGTTAACTCGCTTGACCCGCTTGTCTAAAAGCATGTAGACGCTGTCGAGTCAGCGAGTCGAGTTATGGCGAACTCTGGGATTAAAAAGCAACCGGAGCGGCGAGGAGTGTCAGCGAAGTTGAATGCTTTTTAGCCCTCATCAACGATAAAAAAGAATAATCGAAGCTCTCGATAGTAAAAGGCAACGGAATCAAATACGAGTAAGAAACTTGCACAATAACTACAAATCTCGACGCTACGCGCCGCTGCGATACTTACTCGCTAGAAAGCGAGTTCTTGTAGACACCAATCGGGTCGAGTAATTGTGACCTCGCTTACTCGACGCTTACCCGACCCGGTGCTGTCGAGTCCATGTATACAGGGCTTATGTGTTTACACTCTCTCATAAAGATGAGCCCGTCTTTGCCCTCAGATGGCACCAAATGTGAAGAGAAGCATACGTTTGCTGCTTTAACGCTGAGTTGTGGCTTTGGTGAAAGCAAGGAACCTGAACAAAACAAAGCTATCGACCCCCTGAAATTGTTATCATAACTGTGCAAATTGATCAATTGAAATGAAAATGTATTTACTATGCTAAATGCCGCTAATATTTCTGCTAGGCTTCGTGTAATGTTTTGCCATAAAGCAACTTTAGCGTTTCGCGTTAATTTTACGTCTCAAAAATAATATAAAGCTGCAAAACATAGGCAACAAAGTGAAGCCAACTGTTCGCACTTCCCTACTTAAAGTACCCGGTTTCACAAGAATATCATGGTTTGTGCATGGTGTTTTAAATATAGAAAAGGAAAGTAGGATTGAGGAGCACCTGGTAATGCCCTACTCAGTACGCTCAGGGGCACAATAAGAGCTAGAAAGAATAAAGAAAAAAGAGCAATCGCTAAAACTTACTTTACACATGCGCACTCTCAACAACTGTACGAAACACAACAGTGGTGTCAAAATCTTTTGAGCCGACGAGTGGTTGGAAAGGCTAGTTCCCACCACAAATCGAAGTTTTGGAGAAAATGGTGCAAATGTAATCGATGGTCACAGCGGGTATCACAAAGCAGCAGCAGTAGACACAGCATTCAATACTGATCCCCCAGCTGCCCCTCCTGACCCCTACTGATCATTGACTCGGAATATTTAGAGAGCTGTATGAATTCGATCCACGATACTCATACTGTTGCTATTATAGGAGATCTACCATTCATTCTTATGTTTACTGTTGGATATTACTGTAGCATACAATACCATGGCAACATACGTGGTCGACGGTCTTTCCGCAACTGCAAGCGTTGCAGCGAACTACAAGAGTGGAGGGCTGTCAGAAAGGTCGGTTAACCTGAGGAAGCACGCCAGTTGTTTCTTGTCAGCTAGCGAATACTATGAATGGTGCATGGGACCATCCTTTCAGGTCATGGCTTGTGTTGCGAATATTGCGAATAACAAAGGGTCTACCATCCTTCTTCCCAAAGGAGCCAGTGGAAAAGAACATGGTCGATGTTTTATGTTGATCTCCAAACATTGCAGACAACTGCATCAGGTATCACAGTGCGACAGGAACAAACTCATGTGGAATTCAGTTGAGGCATCACTCGGATACAAAGAGTTAATGCAACTAAGACTAGAGCGAAAGCGACGGCGGCAGTTCCATGTAAGCCCTCTCCACTCCTTTGCTAATTGTGTTGTCAGCCATGATGGTAACAGCCAGTTCCCTCTAGTTCTAGGTGAAGTAGACGAAACGATACGAAATTATCGCAAGTACGCTTTTATCAGCCTTTATATCACTTAAATTTTACTACTGTACAAAGAAAAAAAAATCTCAAAACATTTTTATTAGCTTTTATGCTTGATATATCTATTTTAAATTTCTTTGTGGAAGTAAAGCAAAAATAATTAATAGGAGTACTATCATGGCGCTACACGAGTGTAGCACAACCTCCTCACCGCGCTGTACCCCCCTTCTCGAATATAAGGGTTGGTCGCAATGCTCATGCGAAGTCTGAACGGAGACTACAGCAGCAGCAGCATATTATTCACCCAGCAAAGTGTTCTGGTGTTAACACACGTCTTCTATGGTTCGATGCATAAAGACAATCGGTATCAGCACCTACGTATCATCGGTGCTCTTTTGTTTTTCTGACATTTGCGCTACCATCTGCGGTATTGGAAATGAACCGCTGGGTAGCTCCAAACTTAGATTATATAAAACGAAGTGTCTAAAGGTACGTCCGACGGATCCATTCGATTCTCGTAAAGATACGGCGGACGTCGATATACAGGCTCATGGCTACATGCACGTCGAACGCGGCCCCATTCCGCTTGCTACGCGTGAATGGATCTCATCCTCTATGATATCAGCTAGCCGCGACTCTCGATGAGGTTCTACGAAGAGTGCATCCGTTCTAACATAGATCACGGTCTTCACTTAGGGTTGTGTACGGCAAACATCGCTGTCAAGCACGTAGCTGCAGGCGATATGCTACGTACTGCACCAGCTCCACCAGCTGGCATCGAGATACGCACATTCACGAGCAGCTTTCGCTTCGCACTAAACTATCACCTCGATCTGCCCGTAATGCGAGCGAGCTATTCCTAGCATTTACGCTGTCTTAGGTCCTGCATCGACCTCTGAAGATCTAGCGCCGGTACAACACACACACACCTCGTCGTGCAGCTGAACATTCGGCAGTCCAAAGTATGTATGTGAAATGGCATTGTGCTCGTTCCTCACATGCAGACCGAGGAAACAGGATGTTTTTAGCTAAATTCTTCGTTTAAATTCTACCTCAGAGCCGTGGCAGTAGACATGCCGAATCTACTAGAGGCCTGCACATCGACTCGTCGAGGCGAAGACCTACTGCACCGCACCGCAAGAGTGCACAACCGGAAAGCCGGAAGCGTGAATGATCCGAATTCCCTGTGAACAGCAATGTTCTTTGGTATATAGGGGATTACTAGACTAAAGTGCTTAGGCTGCATCTTTTTCTTGTCGTTGAAGTTTGCGTACATGTAGTTTAAACCCCCGCATGCTCGAGGTTAGCGTGACCCGACTGAACGGCCGCGCAGCTTTGAAACGATCGGGATCGATATGCATGCATCGCCGGGCTTAGGTACGCGGTAGAAAATGTGCGCTGCACATTTCGTTGAAGAAGCTGACTCTTGGAATTTTGCAGAGTGTGCCATGCAAGCGATCGTTGCTACAACCACGCATCCATGTTCCCACGGCTGGCCTACCCCGAGGCGCATAAATGTTCAACCGTGGACGTATCAATGATCGAAGAGAGGACAGATTTTCACAATATTGGGCGCGAAATCGATAGCTACCAGTGCTCAGTGTTAGAGAAATTCTGCCTTGATCATGCGCAATTCAGTGTTTCAGGTGTGGTCAGTAGCTATATAAGTTTGAACAGTTCGCCTTTCAAGTCAGCGGCGCCAGCGATGGATCGGCGGAGCGATTTTCCACGCTACATCGCTGTCTTGCTAGAAAGCCTATCTAGGCGGCGTTTGACATTCACCTGCTTTTTGTTGGCCCCGTAATTGAAAGCAACGCCTTCAGAAACGCGTTAAATGTTCAAAAATGTATTCTCTTCAACAGTTTCACTCCAGGCTGTCAAAGCAGGCGGACGTTGATAAAACAGTTGAGCACTCCAGTCTTTAGAAATCTGTACAATCACCTTCAGTTTGTAAAATTATTGGAATAGGTCACTTTCCGATCGCTGGGACATAGACCCTCATGACAGCGCTGTCACGTGAATAAGGACCACACCAGGCCGAAAGCTTGTCTCATATAACATAGCTAACCAAGGTATACCTTACTACAGCATTGTGTTGATTTTTATGGTGCCTAAGCGACTAATGCTGCCATGCACCAAGAACAAGGTTTAATGTATTTATTTTGTGTGTAATGACTAAAATGTTCTTTAGGATGTAGCTTGTTTAGGAACATTTTAGGAAACCAAAAATGCAGGAAATTTGCACGTCTCTCCTAGGATCATGCTGGGATGGAAATGGATCTGTTGGAAATTGTACAAAATGTTTCCTCTTTTCTCGACTCTGGCGCATGTGTAAGATATGGTTTATTGTTAGTTCATCTCCACACTCCTTGCATATTGGTTTGTCCTCTTTCATAAGTATGAAGCTGTGTGTGAGGTTTGGGTATGTGTTTTGTGAAGATGACGTAAAATGTCCTCCATGTTGTGTTTTTGATTACTGCATGATTTCCATTCCTTAATGACAGGTTTGACAAGTATAGTTTGTAGTTTATTTCAATGTTTCAAAAATCCTGCCATTTCACTCTCACTTTTCTTTGTACAAGCTTCTTGGTATCTTCATGCAGCATATTCACCCTCTGTAATTTAGCATTGCGTCAAGGTAACCTGGTTATTTCTTTTCATCACCTTTCAAGACTACTGTCCCGATTTCATAAAGTTTCTGACGACAGGAACTCCTTGGAAGTCATAGAAATAAATGAGATCCACAATCATGAGCTATCTAGGGTATGCATATACATGTCCATCGCTCAGTGGAATGGCGTCAGTACGCTGTTAGAACAGGTCTTGAGATAACAACAACCATTGTCTGAGGTGGTCCTTTAATGGGCATTGAAATGCTATGTAACTACAGGTACTGATAGAACTCTTGATCATGTTATGTGATGATGCGATCCTTGCATGAATATAGGTATACATTTCAGAATCTGCAGTGCACCACTTGACCATTTGCCACCAGTTTGTGTGAAAATGTATTTTTCATGCATGTTAACCAGTGTTTAACAGATGACCCCTGTGCACAAGCCAAAAGTGCCACGAGCCAAATGTCACGAGGCCACACGACATGGCAGGAGCTGTTAAGCCAAGCTTACAAAGTTATATTTGAAATATTTCATCTTCAACGTTTCAGCTCCAATTAAGAAAGGTTGAGGCTTACAGAGGTCTATGCCAGGTTGTCTATCACCTAACAGGGCAGCCTACGACCGTATGCTAATGAGTATATCTGAGATAACAGAGACATGAATTAAGGAATTGGTAGTAATGTTTGTAGCAAAGGGCATGTAAATTAATGAGAATCCACAGTGGGATCTGCAGACAAGAACCATTAACGCTGGCACACCATACCCTTACAGGTGGAGATTAGGAGTCTCCCTAATTTTTTGTCTGCTCAAAGCTTGTCATTTCCTTCGTTCTTCCAGATGAGGAAGATGTGAAAATGATAGCATCTAAAATGCCAGAGACCATCGTTAACAAGGATGCTGATCCCAACAGCGTAAAAAGGAATTTCAGAAAAGATGGGTGACTAGTAATGCTGGCAACAGTTGAAACTAAGTGGAAAGGCATGAAATTGAAATGCAACATATGCAGAGATATGTTGCGAGACGACCAGTCTGTGGTGTGCGACATCTGTCTCCGTTAGTTCCATCAAGTGATTGGCCAAAGCAGATGGGGCTTGTGGTTTTGTGATAAGTGCAGTGTAGTAGCATAGATGCAACCTTGCCCATTAATAATTCGAGTGGAGTAAGTGCATTGTTTTGTTTTGTTCATGGTTTCCATGAAAACATTATGAGAAATTTTTTTCTAGAGAATGTTTGCTGAAATGTGAATATAATGTGCAATAAAACTAGTGTTTTCTTGCTGTTTACTTTTCCTTGTATACATTAGTTCTGTGAAGAAAACCACAGGCTAGAAAGAAATGTAATGGCATGCATTTTGATACTTGGCCCCGTTGTGCTGGCTCAGTAGTTAGAGTGCTTGGCTGCTGAACCCAAAGATGCAGATTTGGTTCCAGCCACAGCAGGGACATTTTAATAGAGGCGAAACAATAGGCCGTCATGCACCGTGCGGTGTCAGTGCATGTAAAAGAACCCCAGATGGTCGAAATTATACCGGAGCCCTCAACTATTGTGTTCCTCATAGCCGTAGTTATTTTGGGATGCTAAACCAGATATATATCACATCATACTCTGAGTAAGATGCTATTCATGGTCAGTTAATCATACACTAAATGATCAATTTTTTTTCTGCATGGTACAGCAGCTGTTGTACAATTTTACTTTAGCCTTCATGAAGAATATCACACTGGCTCCACATGGCCTTCTGTTGACCCTTGATATGCGTCACAATCACACACCCGAGTATGTATTTGTCTAAAGGCACCTATGCATGCAAGGAGGGGACCGTTACTTTCCACTTGTCAGAACTGAAATGCATGATCCACATCATTTCAATAATTCAACTGCTTGCTATTTGAACTGTCCAGCATTGATGCAAGTTTCAAAGAACTGCAATTAGCAAATTAATCTAAGCAGCAAACCATGCCAAGAACTGCTTCGGTTTCATCTTTAGCAACTGTTTGGGAACTAAAATTAGCCAAATGTTGCAAAACATAGATGAGAGGTTACAAAATCTAAAAAACAATGCAGCCTACCTGTGGCATGTAGGGTTTCACATCCTAAAGTGACATATGTAGCTATGAAGAATACCGTAGTGGAGAGCTCCAGACTAATTTGACTGCCTGGGCTTTGTACTTTGAATTGACATCTTGCAGAAAACAGAAGCATTTGCATTTCACCTGCACCAAAGTGCGACTGCCATCACTGGCATTAAACATCATGACCTTGGGGCAAGCAACCGAATGTGCCACTAAGATGTCGCAGCGTGTACGTACATGCTATACATGTCAACCTTTCTAGCATTAAAGCTGTCACATGCATGGCAGATATTCATGTTCAGCTTTGGACTGACAAGTTTAAAAGTGTACTATTTGTGTTTGTCTAGCATGAAAAACAAAGGAAACTAAGGAAAAACGAAAAAAAAAAAATGAACATAATATGTTGAAAAAGCATTAGTCATTAACACATAAAGCATATTCGTTCCTTTATTAATGATAAAGTGGCCTTCAACAATAGTACAAAGCCTGAACATTTAGAAAGGTGCTGTGCCAGGCAGCTATTTTACAGAAACCTGAACCATTTCACCTGTAGCAATACGCATCCCGGCGGTGTGGGCTGGGCACTTATTTTTCGGTCCACTCCAACATGCGAAAACTGCATCGTGCATTCCCATTTTCCGAGTTTTGAGCTCTGTAGTACAGGCTAACAAATTGTCGATGACTTATTTTCGTCTGATTGTTGCACAGCGCGTGTAAATAAATTACCACTGCACCTAATAAACACTGACATGCACGTGCAACATCGCCGATCATAAACGGACACACTGATGTCCGTCCGGACATCGGCGCACTCATCACAGCACTCTTCGTAGTCTCACACAGCACTCTAGTAGGACGTAATCCGTAATCACAGCATCCCACGGTAAGCACAAACCACACCTCCAGTTGTACAACAAACACGAATGACGCGATGCTTGGGCTAGAGACACGCCGGCGGTGCCCAGCTTTTTCAGCGCCGCTTGTACTACGTAGAACTTGCAGCACCAAACCTCAATGCGAGCAGAAAGCGATGCGTTACGTGACGCATCTCATCACAGATGGAAGTGAGGAAACTTTGAAGAATCAAAACTACATAATTACATAACGACCGTCGTAGACGTTAATCCACATAATAACGAGGACCAAATGAGCGGGCGTGCGTGCCGCGGGCTGGCCGTCAACACCGCGATTACATGCGCTTGCGCTCTGGTCGTGCTTGCCACCCTGCCGCGGTCCAACTCACGTAAACCTATCATCGTGCCATCACGTAGTATATCACCCATTCTAGGCACTATTCTTGCCACTGTACTATTCTTTGTAATTTCACATTTCACGCATGCAGTATGTAGTACATACTTCTTACACCTCGCACGTACACCTCATACCAACTTCGATTTGGCTACATATGGCTACCATGTTGTTGCTACAACCACATCTGAGTCCGGCTTTCCCGACGGATCCCAAGGCCCATATCGGAGAAAAATGCGTTGGGTCCGTCGGAAGAACCCTACCGATCGGGTCCGTCCGCCGTACCTCTGAAAAATATTTCCCGGATCCGTCGGACGGATCCCGAAGAAAAACGCACCGGGTCCGTCGGACGTACCTTTAAGACCATTGATCGGGTCCGTCCGACGTACCTTTAGCCACAGCCTATATAAAAACGTTCAGCTCAAATTTTAGTCTACAAGATCACTGACGTCGTTTTTTTTTTTTTTTTTCATTCGAAGGCTTACCATGGTGGCAGAGACTGAGGTTGTCTTTTAACTTAAAGGAAGTCAAGCAGCCTATTTTCTTCAAGGAATCGGAGCAAGCTCCGGTTCTTGATATTGTCCATTAGCCACAAGTGTAAATGTGCCTCCTTTGTAGCCGAGAGTCCAACTTCTTGTAGTTGTCTTATTCTTTACTTCTGCATTCCTGGGCATGTCCATAAAAGTTGGCGAGGATCCACCTCGGCAGCTGTCCTTGGACTCTGCACTGCATCCTCTTCAGAGCCCCATCGGCAAATCACCGACGGAGTAAAGGCCGGCCCAGCACTAATCCTTATCAGGGACACCTCCTCCATTCTCGTTAGGTTATGAGGGAGGGGTTAAGTGCGCTGGATTATAAGGGCACGTGCACTTTTCCTTACAACAAATACAAAAACTGGGGAAGTGGAGCGAGGATCAAATCGGGGGCTTGTGGGTGAGGCACTCGTATTAGAGGCTTGGTGCGTACGCGTATCTGGTTTTTAATGACCTATGTCATTACCGTCTTCTTGTATCCAATGTACCTGAACGCGTTTTGTTGTTTTCTTATTTTGAGCATGTATCCCCTGGGTAACGCTTAGGGATTTTGTAACTCTCTTCAGCTGTTTATTAGCCGCTAGAGAGTCGGCGTAAATGTGAGCTTCGATTATAGACGGTATGGCAAATATAGCCACCATGGCATCGCGGATAGCATACAACTCCATTACAAGTGAGTCCGGATGGTTCGTTACGTACGCCCTATGTTTGAATAACTCTGCATGTGTGGGGCTTATAGTTGCCGTTCTTTCACCACTTTGAATCACTGATGCGGCTGTATAAGCTATACATATTTCGGGACTTATGTCAACCACTGGACGTGTCGTCGGCTGTGCTTTACGATGAAGCTTCGTAGTCTTGTTAGTCGTAATTGTTGTGTAGGCCCAGAAATAATTTGTGGTGTATGTGCCGTCACCTCATTGTATAGAGGTGACGAGGTATAGAGGCAACCAGGCTCAACATACTTTCGCTTTAAATTTTTTATTTCTTCTCTTTGTTGAATAATTTCCATCAGAGGGTTCAACTTCGATCTATAACGTGTAGTACAAATTCACTTTGATTTATAAAACTTTTTGGCTCATCAAGAAGTAAACGAAATTTAATGCTCAGATAAAACTAAATCCACTGCTGTACGCAAAGCAGCGCACGCGATAGCAGACGAGTAACTAACAACGGCAAACTAGCGAGTATTTAATTAAGAATGACGTGGTAACCTCGTATAATTGAACTACAAACCTCAACCGCTTACGACAAAGAGAATTCGCCCTGGTAGCGCTTAGACTAATTCCCAAGATAGGGGAAAAGGACAAAAGAAAACAGGAAGACCACTTCTGGATGCCTAGTCCGGGGACGTTCTCATGGCTCGGCTGGTCTCGGGAGCTAGCGTTTCTTCATCAGCTGGGAAGAAGAAAAAAAGCGAGCGGCGAGGAGCAACGATCGAAGGAACTACCATGGCCCCTTGGAGTTTGTTCCGCCGAGAGGAAACCGTTTTGCCAAGTTCCAGTTCATAAAGGGACCCCCCAAGAATGAAGAAAAGAAAGCGAACGTAGAGAAATGAACGGCCCAAAATAGGAGGCCCGCACGACGTCTGGTGATTTGTCTTCATATATCATCAGCGACTCTTTTGATACAATCACGCCAGGGGCGGCTCTCATTTCAGCCTAGCGGCGTAGCTGTTTGCTTTATTTCTGTTGACATTGCGAAGTGTCCGGGACTTCTTTCATCTTGCGGGTACCCTTCTCCCCCGGCGCTAATTTTGTTTCAGCTTTCCTTCTCGGTGACTAATACTGCCTCCAGTGTCCGCATGACCCGTAATGACGAGTTCGTTGTAAGGCGAGGCTGAGAAACGAATAACACGCTCCAGCGACGAAACTTTTACGCGGTCGCAGTGTTGTCGCAATTGTGGCTGCTTCTGTATTCACAAGGGCCAAATAGGAACGGGGCATGAGGCAGTTCCTTTCTTCTTCCCCGCCTTATGTATGTAATTTTTTTTAGTCGGCGGCGGGTCATGCTCAACGAGAGGTGGTTAGCATTTCAGTCTCCCTAAGAATAATCTATACTGAAATTTGATCTCTTTGCTGTGGCTTTAAGGGGCTGCATCTCGGCTGAAAATTAATGGCTTCCTCGGAGGAGCATGCCACTAGCCACTTAGCGATCTTTATATTTCTTGTCTTCCCTTCCTATAAAGTTAATGCCTTCAGTACTTTACGTTCAATGCGCTTCTTGTACGAGCTTATATTCTCAAATAGGATCAAATAAACATAGGAGAAGACCTCTCTGAACGTTTTGCCTTACAGTTATTTGTCCTTACCCATTTACTTCGCCAGCTTTTCCCCATGAACCATGAGGTATTGTGCAACTGGCCTCTTGTTAATGACTTTAGTGTTTGGTTCGCTGTATATTTTTCTAGGTCAAACAACGGATTCTGCTTCAATAAACTGCCCACTTGTTATTATTTTTATTTTCAAAGCTCGGTTTACGTCCAAAACTACCATTTATTATCATATCTAAGAAAACTGTCAATACTATTTTGCTTTGCACGCAAGTTTCAACCAGTCAGCTAAATTATGACTTAGGCGCGAGCCGCTATTATAAATAAAAGACGAGCATGCTTGAAAATTCTGGTGTTAAGATAGTGGAAAATCTAAACCGAAAAGAAAATCTAATGTATTAAGTTTATCAGTGTTGCTTTCCAGTAAACAATTTTCTGTAGCTTTGCAATTTAAGTTTTTGTGAATGAGTTTTTCTTCTCTAGTAATACATTTGGCTAAGAATACTCTGTGTCCCCTCTCGTTTAATGTTTTTATTCAGACTGCCTTCGATGGTTTTGAATTATTACGGCCATGTAATTGATTTATTATTTAATTATTTACGCAGCGTTTATGTTTAGAGAAAGATGAGTACGGTTTGTTGTTGGCTAGTGAAGTATGCGCACCTTAATTCATAAGCACAAAGTATTACCCATAGACTATTTATCAAGTTTTTTTTTTTTTTTTCAGTTTGTTCACCTGAAGATGAAAGCATGCCTTAAATGGCACACACAGTGTTTTGCACCTACAAGTAAAACCTAGCATTGATGTTCAGTAACCTATATCCACACCTCACCAAAACAGTGGTTGTGAAAGAATGCGATTTCTAGGCTTCACGCTATGCGGCGCTTCGCTACGTGTCCTGAGGTTCTCTGATCGCTCACCATGGTCAATAAAAAATTACGTTTCGGGAGCGCTACGGCTCCCTTGTTCGCAATGAGCAACCTACATTGCCGGCTTTTGTCGCAGTTAGCGTCGTCTTTAGAGATTTCGCATACATAGGGTGCAATGTTCCATCGTTATTGTTTATTATTTTAGGCGTAGTCTGGATGATTAGCGACTCGAGATTTCAGTTGGCTGATACATTATTTTCCGTTGTCACTGTATCTGCTTCGTCCCACTTAATTTCGTGGCCAGTTTCTCTCCCATGCTCCGCGATTGCGTTCGTCGTCACTTTTGTTTTACGTACGTCGTACTGATGGTCCTTGAGGCGTCTCGTAAAATTTTTAGTTTCGCCCGTATAAACGGATAAATAGTCGGCGCAGGCAATTCTTTAAGCCACGCCACGCAACTTGGCACGAGGGAGCTGGTCTTTCACATTTACAAACTCATTTTGTATCTTTTTTGTTGAAATATTGCAACATGCACGCCGTACTTGCGGAACATCCGCGCAAGAGCCTCGCTGATCCCTGCTACATACGCACAGGGGCTCGTTTCGGTTTCGTTGCGTCATCATTTGCGCTTTCCCGGGCAGCAGGCTTATTCGATGGAGCCAATGTTCTTTGCGTGTTCCCGATGAAGGAAAGCGGATACCCGTTTATTTTCAAGTCATTTTCGATTATCGATTTTCGATTTCACGGTTTAGGGCTGCGTCTTCACTGCATACTACCTTGGCACGATTTAGAGATGCAACCTCTGACCGCTTATGAGTACCTATTTTTTTCTATGCCTACCTCGTCTCTTCTTCCTTTATATTGGATGTTTTTGTGCTATTTATAATTTCATTATTTTATTTTCTTGGACTCCGTCATCAGAATTTACTGCGACTTCCTTGCCGGGGGAAATTATGTTGACATTAGCTTCGTCGTCGGAGCCTATTGCGACGCCTTGCTGACACATCTCGCGGAATCTCGCAGTATTTCGCTGAGACATCTCGCGAACACATCGCGCATACGCGAAATATTCACCATCACCCTGGAAAGATGTTCGCCTTAAAACTGCAAACTTTGCGCTGCATATTCATAAGCACAAATGGTACTTGAGTATAAAGGGGATATAAAGGGCCCAAATGCCTTACACATCATATGCGAAGCTGAATTAAGCAATCGAACGTCATCTTGTGAACATTTGAAGTGTAGATAGGACGTGCAGTGAAAAAATGACGGGCAGTAAAACGTAGCTTATAACTTCCGTAATAATAAAAGTTGGCTGTGGTTGAGCTCTGGTGAACCCTAGTTGAATTGCGAAAGCAACGGCTGCATAGCTACGCTTGTGGTTGTAGCCATGGAGGTAAGAAAAACTAAGGAGAGAGCATGACGTCAAGCGGCCAACCTTCCTAAGCCAAGTGCCAAGGAAGTCATTCCCTCCACCGTTTTTTTACCTTTCCGAGTCAGTCCCTAATGGTTTGATGTCGGTATGCTTTAGTGCGCGCGTCTGCCCTGGCGCGGGCGCGCGGTGTGCGGCGGGTCACTGCGCGCATTCCCCAGTGCTGCGCGCGCGGCGGACCCCGCGCGGCGCCGATTCGCGCATGCGCGCGCGCAGCGGTATTAGATATCACCGCACGATATAATGGGGACTAATCACGTGGGAACCGACTCGCTCTCTTTTAGTTTTTATGACTAAGCGTTATGGGTATTGCCGTGCGCTCCCTCCTTAGTTTTCCTACCTCCATGGTTGTAGCTTGTGGTTAAGCGTTTGGTTTAGCTCTATTGTATAGACAGACAAACTGTTCAGGTAACAACTAGGCTTTTATTTTTTATATCAATGATGACGCTGCGATGATCACTGAAGTAGTGGGACTTGGTTTCCACTCTGCTGACGACGTGCTCTGTATCTCCCGAGGATCTGGGTAAACCCAAGTTTAAACTGCTTCCCCAATGTTTGATGGTTAGTGGTTGGTGCTGGCTCAACTCCAGTAGAAACCGCTCCTGTGTAACTTGAACGAAGGTTGAGTTGATGTCTCTATTAAAGTCCTCCATCACAACAACAAACTCCTTTCCAGTTCGGTTAGGCATTCCTGGTATCCAGAACGTGCAACGCAGTTTCAACGCTGGCCTGGGGAGATATATACACCGCAGTGACTACGGCCCCTGTCTCGCACTGTTTTACACAGCGACTGTAGCGGCGTCGCGCGGCGTTGCCCTCTGTTGGAGCGCGTTCCGGTGAACGCATCAAAGATCAGCGGCGTTTTAGTTGGTAGTGGTAAAAGCGTTCATTGCATCAAAATATGGGGGACACGTAAGCTCCGGCTTTATGGGTATGATGCGATAGCACAGGCTACCAGCCCACATATAAAGCCCCGCTTTAACCAAGCCACGTGAACGTGCCTTAGTGGCCTATCGGGGTAAGGCGAATACCAGGGTCCTAGCAAGCTCATTCTGACATAATCGTCTCATGTGAGACGAGAGACCCAAGTTGGGTGCTCCTGCCACGGTTTCGTTGTGCCTGCCATTTGTCGATACGGCATACGATCATACGCGACGAGTCGAGCTGGCTGGCGCAGCGTTGCTGACGCAAAAAAAAAAAATAGTGAAACAAACCTCGCATGCGCTTGTCTTCATGCGCTTAGCTCCACCTCAAATGCTTAAAATGGCATTATTGGGGAATAAGAAGACGAGCTATATTTAGAAATTAGGTTCAAGTGACATAAATGTCTCCTCTTATATAACAGCTGTAAGCCAAAAAATTGCATATAAGTAATCTACACATGACGTGGCCAGTCACAGATACGGCGTTTGGTGACGAGCCTACTTCGCTTTCTCCTAAAAAGTTATTTCGCCATTCCTCGCCATTAGGTGGAAGTCACCATCAAAACAAAAGAAATCCAGCTCGGTGGAGGTAACCTAAAATGCGAAGTCTAGTATTTAAACCGGCGCAACCCAGGGCACGGACAGAAGGGCAACGCACTAAAACGAGCGCGAAATATTTTTATATGCGTTCTATGAGCTCAGGATACTTGAAACCATGGCATTCAGTAGTAAAACGACAGTTTGAGCGTGTTAGTTGAGCATGTTCTTACAAAATAACGCATAAAGCGATGTGCGTCTTTTCGTTCTTCTTAGTACTGTGCCCCCATGCGCTGTTCTATAAGAAAAAGAACATTGCATACAGTCCTCAACTCCAAACTCCCAGCCCCTTGCAGACTCAGCTGAGCTTTTCTTGCCAGGATGGCATTGAAGCAGTTTTGTACCCACATCATCCGTCAGTTTGTACCGTCATCATCCGTTGTACAGGCGTTCTAACCTTGTAAACTCTGTTGGTTTGCTTCCTTGTGTCCTTATGTTTCCTTGCGTACGTGCTGATGCAAACACGGGCGCGCATACACGTCATAAAAAGGTGAGGTGCGTTGCCAGGATGTAGTCTTATACTTTTTCCCTGATTTCCTTGCGCATGCCGTCATGCACTCCATGCGTGAAATAAAGAGACTCGATGTAGCATTTTAGAGCCTGGATTTCGAGTACTCACTTTTCACCGCAAAGCTGCAGCACATATATCCGATATACAGCCGGATTGGTTATAACGGCAGGTGCACTTCCCGGAGAAAAACAGTCAACTATAGGTTAGGTGTATTCTTAGAGTTTATGCTTGCTTCCCCTGCTGGCATCTACCGCAAGAGGGAGGCACAGAAAAGTGGCGCGAAACGTGATTTTTTCTGCTTGCAATCGAAAAGAAGCAAATTAAATGCATAGAAATAGCAAGCACCGCAGCAGAGCCAACTACAAGTGCGAACAATTTGCGGCCACAGTTACTGCATAGTTATTAAACGTAACGCGATAATTGAACAGCACACCGCGCCATTTGATGAGATATTTAAGTCCGATCTTCCTCTCTAACGTGGTGTCCAGTGGAAGACGTTTAAGCACTTGAAGCTACCGTGGCAGTGCAAGGCGACATTGTCACTGATACATGCGGAAGATTGATCGACAGTGATCGCTTGTCTGCGGCCTCCTTGCCGGAGTCGGGACCCAGGAACGTAAACGACTTTACGTAGTTTTTAAAAGCGAGAGCTCTTAGTGCACCCTCCCTCGCGTGTGCGTGGCTGACCTCGAATCGAGCGGAAAACATGTGGCAGCTATGACGTCACTCAGCCGCCGAACCCGACGCAACCACGCGCTCGCCTCTGCCTAGTTTACGTGACAGCCATGGCGTCACTACACCGCCTTAGCCGCAGAGGTCCCGGCCCCGTTCCTGAGGCCTGTGCCAGGAGCAAGGAGTAGGAGGCCTCCATATAAAATAAAGTTTTAATCAATCAATCGGTATACGCTAGAGCCGTGCAGCTCGCTCTCTCTAGTTAGCCTCCGCAGGCTGTTGAAAATAAAGACAAGCACTCCTTAGCCCGAGCTAGCGCGCTCGCGGATGGCTTCCGGAAGATGCTTCCATAAATGGCATAGACCAGGCGGTTTATTGCGTTCTGCTTTGATTCTGTCATATCTGTTAGTGCCGAAAACCGGGAACGAACCAGAGATCTTTAAATGTCAGTGTAATTATTGTTAAAGGCGCTTAGCCGCGGCAAATGTATAGCAACAACCTTGTACAATTTGACGAAATTCTAACAGCCCACAGGAAGACACACATTCGAGAGAACACGACAAAGGACACGCGCGACTTCTGTCGAGTGTGTGTCTTCCTGCGCGCTATTACCTTTCGTCAAGCTGCAATGCACCATCTAGCCCGTATTTAGGTTTTATTAAACTATCTGTACAATTTAACGGCAGCAGTCGTCAAGAAATGGTCCAGGCGAGACGCCTCGTGAACTGTCGGCGTCTCAGAGGTTGCGAAGACGATCGACAAGCCGAATGCGATCATCCACAGTACCTCGCCGAGAGGCTGCCGCACAGAGACGAAGAGAGGTGAGCCGTGCGAAACGTGCCGCTGCCTTCGCTTTAGTTACTTAGGTTGAGCAAGGTTAAACATTTGCCTAATGTTTTCCTGTAACTTTCTGTTCTGTCGGTGATTTTCTAGATCGGTTAGATTAATTCGGCTTCATGGTCGTTTTCATGCTGGGTAGATAATGTCCTGTGTTTCCCGAAAAGGGGAGCGGAAAGCATTTCATGATTAAAATTCATGCTCCCAATTTTAAACCTCCAGTAGAGACTTTTAGAGCAAAGTATATAGCAGCGCTTGCTTTGGAGGTATTTGCTTATTATTAAAACGAATCGCTTACTTAAATAAATTATTATTAATATTAGAATAAATACCTTTGGTTAATTAGGTTCGTATACAGACAACATTAATACCCAATAAAGTAGCAGGTGGGACAGCGGCCGGTGCAGTTCAGTTGGAAGAGCACCGGACGCGATATTCGAAGGTCGTGGGTTCGGTTCCCAACATCGGCACATTTGTTTTTCCTTCTACTTTGTGTTTATCTTTCCCCTAAACAGATTATATTGCTAATTTATGTGATTACCGAAGTTAAAATTTAAAAAAAAAAAGACAAAGTACAATCCTTAATGCTTTCCTTAGCCTCGCCGACTGTTGGCTTCTTTCCTTCATGTATTATATCGAGTACCCTCATTTGCCCTTCTTTATATATATATATATATATATATATATATATATATATATATATATATATATATATATATATATATATATATATATATATATATATATATATATATATATATACGCAAAAGAGAAAGTGCGCAATACTAAGCTCAAATACATCCGTTTCAAGCTTCGCTTCCTTAAAGCCTGCATCGCCGACTCCTTATTGTAACGAACGTTCTGCCAAGAAAACATGGCTTTAAATTACCTTCATTTATTACATGAAGGTAACCACATGAGTGAGACCTGGTTACATGAGAGAATTGGTAACGATAGCATTTTTTCTCCTAGCTACCACGTGTTTAGATGGTATAGAAATTCTAAAGGAGGGGGTGTGGCTATTGTCACGAAAAGCACAGTATCTGCAGTCGCTCATAACTGCAGCCTTTGTGAAATGGTATGGTGCAAGGTTTCTTGTGGGAACGTTGTGCATTTAGTAGGTGTTGTGTACAGGCCGCCTTCTACATCTCATGAATTTTTGGATGAATTGATTTTGTTCTTAACTCTCATGTAAATGAGAACACCAGACTAATGATGGCTGGCGACTTCAATTTGCCACACATTAATTGGGAAACTTTGTCAACAGGAAATGTAGAAATAAGCAGTGCAAATAAAATGATGGAAATTATGTTTACGCGTAACCATAAGCAAATAGTAAAGGATTTTACAAGGGTTACATCACGGTCGCAGTTATTGTTGCACTTGGTTTTCTTATCCAGTAAAGTGGCAGACCACACTTTATCTGTCGAGCTGGGCTTATCTGACCACAAGATGATCTGATTAAATGTGCTGTTGAACACTCCAGTCAGTAAAAAATTGCATGCTTTAATACGTGTCAAAGATTACAACCGTGCAGACAACACGTTTATCTTAGACGTCTTAGAAGCAAAATTAAATCAGTTTGCAAATGCATCACACCGTGAAAGTGTAGAGGAATTGTGGCAACGCTTCACGGGAATACTAAGATATTGCATTGAGAATTTTTCCTACTCGCTCAAAGAAATCGAAGCAGCTCAATTCTTGGATCACTAGAAAGATCATTCAGTTAAAGCGCAAGCTAAAAAGGCTACGAAAGAAGAAAAATAGAGGGGCAGAACTTTCAAACACTAAACTGAAGCTCAAAACAGCGTTACTAGATTCGAAGAAAACTTACTTCAATACAACACTGGCCAACTTCCTCAAAAGCTCACCGCAAAAGTTTGGCGATATCTTTCAGCTAGGAAGAACGCAATCGTTAGTGATGAGGTGAGTGATAAAAATGATATTGGAAATATGTTTAATGATTTCTTCCAGTCGGTCTTTAGTAGAGATACAAATGACATTGAGAGAGGCAATACTACAATTTGCACGTTGCTACACTCGATGCACGACATTCGCATCAATAGGGAGGGCATATGGCAGCAGCTGCTGTCTCTGGACCCAAAGAAATCGTGCGGTCCTGAAGAAATACCGACGGAACTCCTTAAACGGTATGCTGAGTGGTTGTCCTATTACTTGCAAATTTTATTTGAAAAGTCATTGCGGGATCATTCTTTACCAAATGACTGGCGCAGCGCAAAAGTAGTTCCGGTTTTTAAAGGTGGTAATCGACTTCTAGTAAAGAACTACAGACCGGTTTCACTCACTTACGTATGTTGCAAGGTTTTTGAACACAAAATAGCTAAGCACATATTTTTAATATTTTGGAAATAAACGACAATTTGTGTCCGTTCCAGCATGGTTTTCGGACTGGCCTTTCGACGGTGACGCACTTGTATGAAACAGTGAACGATTTTTGCAAGGTTATAGACGAACGTCAGCAGGTAGATGTGGTCTGTGTGGACTTCGCGAAGGCTTTCAATAAAGTTCCGCATCATAAACTTCTTTTTAAACTGCACAGATTAGGAATCAGTGAAAATATAGTACTATGGATTCAGGCGTATCTAGGTAACCGCTGTCAAGTTGTCAATATAGAAAGCGCAGTATCAGATAAGCGTGAAGTTCTGTCGGGGGTACCACAGGGTTCCGTTTTAGGTCCGCTTTTGTTTTTGTTATATAAGAATGATATTTCTGTTATCATTGAATCGCCTGCAAAATGAAACTTTTTGCTGATGACTGTTTAATTTATACTCCTGTGGCTTCCCCGGAAGATCAGATGAATATAAATAGGTGTCTTCAGTCGTTAAAATCGTGGTGCCTGAAGTGGGGCATGGAAATAAATTACCAAAAATCTACTTACATTTATGTAACAAGGAAGCAGAATGTTATGCCGTTTCAATATAATATCGGTGAAAATTATTTAGATGTAGTAAAGGGTTTTAGATACTTGGTAGTGACACTAACACATAATCTGTGTTGGCGTACCCATATTGAAAATATCTATTTTAAAGCCTATCAGAAGCTTTGTTTCCTGCGGAGGAAGTTGCCGAATGCGATTAGAGAAATTAAATTGATGGCGTACAAGATATTCGTGCGGCCATTCATGGAGTACACAAGTGTGGTGTGGAGTACACATCAAAAGGGTTTAAAACGAAAACTGGAAAGATTGCAAAGAATTTCGGCACGTTTTATATGTTCTAATTACCGGCGTACTGAGTCACAGAAATGCTAAACCAGTGTCAGTTAGAATCACTAGAAATGAGAAGAAAAAAAGCAGAAATTGAAACTTTTTTTTTTTCTGATAATGAATGATAAAGTAAAAGTTAATAAACAACACTATGTTACACGTCCTCTGAAGCGTTGCCCACGAAAAAATCACAGTAAGGTTTTGCAACCTATTATTGCACGTACTGATGTATATCGCTACTCCTTTTTTCCCGATGCAGTAGAAATCTGGAACCAACTGCCAAGCGAAGTTGTGGACCAAACAGAAGTAGAAAAATTTGAGATAGGTGTTAACACGTTCTTGGAGCATTACAGTGCAAATCTATAATTCTGTTGAACAGAGTGTATTTTACTAAAGAGAATTGTACTTGTATTGTATGTGTTTCCCTCCCTGTAATTACCCTCATATAGAGGGTTAACAGTATGAATAAATAAAAAAATTTACTTTATTCGCACAAAAATTTCGGCTATTTCTTTCCAGGCATAGCAAAGACATAGCCTACGGCAATAGAAAGTGTTTTACCTATCAGAATTCCCTCTACAATAAAACATAGCATATTTGAAGTTCGCTTTAGCGATATGACGCTCAAGCCGCAAAACTGTTTCTCATGCTCTACCTTGCGTTGATTGGATGATTCCTGTTTACGCGCACATGTTATAGATATTTACTTCCCGTCTTTGCATTGCTAAACTTGATTTCCATTAGTCCTCACGCAGTTCACCGGCGTAGCTAAAAATGAAGCTGATTACCGCACGAGAAGAGCGAGAAAAAAATCAGCTGTGTTGTTTTTGTTCCGCTCTGCAACAGAATGAAATTAAGCACCTCGTCTGAAGGAGTCCGAGCATCCAAGTAAAAGTTACACTAGGCGCAATGTGGAAATCAAGGACCGGGCGCGGAGGAACCAGAGCGGAGAGTGAAAGATGGGAGAGATCGTTTTTATGCGCCGCCTAATTAACCCCGGCTTGTTTACTTCATCACCTTCGGGCTGTAAAGGCGATCTTCTTGCGTGCGCACCGCCCGCTTAACCAGCAACGTGAACCATGGGGCAGCAACGCAGGGGTCATTTATAGGAGAGCAACAAGATTGCTACAGGCCACCGAAAATACTCGCGCCTGGCGTCGCGGCCGGTCTCGAGCCTGATAAGCCATTAGGCCCGGTCACATAAAAGGCTTCGCCATTAGGCAGCGGCTATGCCCGCCATCAGGGCAGACGCTGCAATGCGAGAGGCCGCGTTTCCTCCTCTCCAGAGCTGCCTCTTCGTATCAAAGTGCCGCCTTCTTTGCTAAGCCAGGAGTAATTACCCTGCGGCCCCTGAAGTACGTAGGTAGGCTTGACTTACGTCTGCTCTTGTACGTGCGTATGCTGATGTTCCTGTTTATTTTGTGCCGCTTGTTTCCTCGCCGTTATCACTACACCAATGCGTATTATTAAGGCTAAAAATATAGCTCGTAGTATTGAGTACCGGACTAAAATGGAAGAAAGAAAAGGCATCGGCAGCCACAATGCCGGTGTTTATCAAGGATACACAAAGTCCGGTCTTAAAAGGTAAGATTCATAGCTCTAACAAATACACACACAGAACAGGCTCTATAGCGTCTATTTGTTAGCGCTGTGAATCTTTCCTTTTAGGAATTAATGCACCAACTAGCCCACCAATTAGTTTTCCTTGAAGTCTCGTGTAGTTGAGAGTGGCTGGGATACCGCATCGAACTTATTTTCCAGATTGTGTTTACGATACAGCGGCTCATTGTTAATAGGGAAACAAGGAGTCTGTGTTGGAAAGCAAGGGGACACCAGTATCACAGTTGCACTCCAAGTAACAGATCATTTTCTTTTTTACCTGTTGAGCTTAACTCAGCAGGTTGCGCATTGCTCCCGTGATGACCTCGCTGGTAGTTAGTTGGTCCAAAACGAAGTTTCTTATTGCTATGACACGGTATTACGACGAAAGCAACTCCTCTGGAATCTCCTACGTACTATCGTGCGCAAAAGTCGGGAAACCACGGCTTCGGCGGCCGAAGCGGCTGCAGGGACGCAGCGCATCGCTGCTATCTTGCGCGGCTCGCTCGCTGCAAGAATACCCGTCGTGACGCAAGAGTTTCCCTCGCTCTCGGTATGGCGCTTATCATGACTGACAAACTTCTAGTGTGGCATGTTAAGCGCCAGCCCGAGAGTGAGGGAAAGTCTTGCGTCCCGCCAGTCACTCTCGAAGCGAGCGAGCCGCGCGAGATAGCAGCGACGCGGTGCGTCCCCGCAGCCGCTCCGGCCGCCGAAGCCGTGGTCTCCCGACTATTGCCCACGATGGTACGTCAGAAATAAAACTAAAAGCCTTGATGGTGCAGTAACGAGCAATATACGACAGATTGCGAATACGAGTAAAATCTGCCAAGTACATAGGAGCGGGACAATAGCCTAGTATCTGTGCCTTGAAACTACAGTCGACGACATTGTTCCCCATTTGCCCTGACGCAGCTAAACGAATATACTGCCCGCATGCCAGCCACAGCCATGAAGCCTGGTTCAGTGCATTTCAAATAGTATTCGAAGGGGAAGGAAGCAGGACTGCTTGGCCTCGAGTGAGAAACAAGGAATGAATGCGTCATAACTAAATATACACAGCCATGAGAGACGATTCCTTAATTTCATTCTGCGTCAGTAAATAAAGAAATGGACTAGCCAGAAGGAATATTAAGGGAGTGGAAGTTCGACAAAGGTAAGACACAGTTCCCCTCGTCCTTATTTGTGGCCTCTGTGCTTCCTGATTACGAATGCCATACGGTTTTACCCCTCTCCCGACCAGAAAGAGTTTGCAGCATTCAATTTTCGTCCTCTTCTTTCAATTTTTACCTTCCTTTTTCAAAAGTCTTAGCAATTACCTCTCAGATTTCTTCAATCCTAATCTAATCGTAAGGTGTTTTTTACACAGCGAAATAAGCAAGCCGCACGAGTTATTCTGGTCAGTGTTCGCTACGAGTTATGAAGGCATTAAATTGCATTAGTTAGCAACATAACAGCCTGCTTAACCTGTCATCTGACTTGGTTTTAGTCTCTGTATCTCTTATTGTTTTTGCCAAATACAGTTATGATAACCTTGAACTGCCAAAATAAGGTCGTTAGTAATAAGAACTAGACTGTGCGTCACTTTAAAGCAAGAATTCAACGCAGTAGAAGAACAATTTGTAATAGAAATAAATTGCGATTCTTATCTTTTATTATGATTGCTGGGAAATTCGCGAATACATGACAATCGTAGCGTATATAGAGGTGAAACTAGCCCACCTTGTATTACATTGAGAAACAAGTATTCCAACACGTCGCTCTCTCGTCGCGGGAAGCAATATCTTCCCATGACGTCCACCATGAAACTGAGCAGCAAATAAACAGCTACCCCAAAGCCACGCTGAAGCCATGGATAGCAGCGTTTGCAGGCTTGTTCATTTCATATTGCTGCAGCAGAGGAGACGCCGTTGGCCACTGCTACCGGCCGAAACTTGGATGTGCAGCTGATTTTTCATTCTTGCCACCGTATGGAAGCACTACTCATACATTCTAACAATCGCTGCTTAGTCCCATTACTTTCTGCACTAATCACAATAAAAGCATGATTTAATTGTCCAAAGGTACAAGCTCTCTGGCACTATGCAGGCGCTAGTCGCTTCTTTCAGATTCCTGACATCTCTCTACATTTTCATCCGAAAGCGGCAACAGCAAATACTGCTATTCTGAAAAGCAAATATTGCGCAAAAGGCGACTGTTCGGCGAATTATAGAAGAACGTCGCTGAACAATGCAGCACTTATAACCGTGACCGGTACTCGAAAATCCCGATCTAAACTGAATGAGCTTTTGCTATCTCGAACTGGTTTTCTTGCATGAGGAATATTGTATCGATGAGACGATGGCGATTCGCCACAACTCAGTCACTGGGCTGAACAGAAACGAAGCGAACTTATGTACGAATGCCTTCATGAATAAATTCATTGGATTGTTGCCGAAGAGACAACGGCCATGCATCTAAGCTGGAAGGAAGAAGGATCCAGACTCAAAGCATTAATAATTCTTTCTGGCAAAGTCAGAATACGATGGTATTTCGGCGACCACGAGTGTGACGCAGCCAGCTCCGTTTCGGACGTTGTGATACACGCACCATCTCAGTTTTACCTTGCTCTCCCAACGGGCAGTCGGGCTCGGAGGCACGGGGAAGGAGAGGAGGCTATTCGATAGATTGAGGCTCATTCTTCGCGCAAGGCATGCGCCTGCCTTAAGCTCGTAATGCATGCTACCAGGACGGGCAGAATAAACAAACAAAACGTAAAACCCTATACTAGTTCGCGTTCTGCCGTAGCCGGGCCACGCAGATCACTCAGCGTTCGCTGCGAGATCTTTTCTTCGATGCCGCCTCGCGCGAGCGCATGCATGCATTCAACCGCACGCTGGTGTGCTTTATACCGAGGAGGACCGCACGCCGTGGACAGAGGCGCGGAGGCAGCATTCCCAGCCATGTGTCCGAGATCTTTATGTAAGAGAAAGAGGAGCGGGAGGCCTCCCTCTTCCATTGGGGCGCGTATATATGCATGCGACTCGGTGTGAAACAAGAGAAGCGGGCCTGATGCGAGCACAAAGGAAAGGAGGTAGAGGGAAGCCGAGGGAAAAAAGGCGAGCTGCCGCTCCACTGACGGATGGCATTGTTTGTGCTTGGGCCCGGATCGGAGCGTTCCTTTGTCGGCGCACTGAGCGGCTGAGCAGGAGGCTCGCGCAAGCAGCAGCGGGCAGCTGCCTGCTGAGGCCAAAGATGTCGGGAAGGAAAGAACGGAAGAAGCGAGGGGGGCAACCCCCCTCGTTGGCTGCGAACCTTGGAGACATGTCCACTGTGCCTGCGGAATTGGCCGGTCGTGCGGAACGGGAATCCGAGCGTGCACCATGGATATGGGGAGCCGAAGCAGGGAAAATGGGGAGAACGACGGAGGAAACCGTAGAAACAGGGAGCTGGGGAGAAGATATTGGGAAAGAAAGAAGGAAAGGCCGGGTGTAGGCGCTCTCTTGCTGTTTGCTCATATGCCAGCGTCCGATTTCTCAGCCGGACGCCGCCCGGCGTCGTCTTTCTAGATATATCAGACCTGGTTCCTGCTTTATCTTCTATTTTCATTTCTTTCCTCTGGGTTTCTGAAAGGCTCTCTATGTTTCTTCCGCTGACTCCCGTCCTCGCAGTACGTCCGCGCCTTTTCTGGCCTCATTTTACCGAACCTCAATAGCCTACCCCCGCCTCGAACCCACGCCCACTCCTCTCTCTTGTAGTCCTCACTCTCCCTCTGTCTGCTGTCTCAGCTGCCGATGTCGCGTTGCGCTAACCGTGATTGCGCGCGAAACTCCAGTCGCGTTGACGTTCCCAACTATGCTAGCCGGTGTTATATTTTCTTCTTGCGTAAGCCTGTTATTGACAGAGTAGCGCAAAATTTGTAGTTTATGTGTTTTCTAGGGCAAAAGTGCGAACAAATGGCGGCCTTATTCGGAGCACACAACCGTGAGTGAGTGCCTGGCTGTTACTCCTAACTGACCTCCCGGAATTCCTGGCGACTAATGCTTTCTGCAATTTTACGAGTCAGTTGAAGCAACAGTAACGACGCAGCGGCATTTCATACGTCGCCCTCCACTCAACACCGATCTCGAAATTAAGGGAAGGGATTATCGCCCAGGTCTACATGTCTTTCGATTTCGATTATTATTAGTCGCCTCTGCAAATTATTTCTATTGCTTTCTACGTCTGCACACATAAGAACAAGTTTGTCGAACTCTTGGGTTGTCGAAGTTTGGTGACATCGAAATTCTGTCCTCTCAATGCCATGCAAGGAATACTTTTTCATGTGCCCCTTTGAAAGTAGCCTCAGCTACTTTGGCCAGTACTAAGGAGATGTTAAACAAGAGAGAAAAAGGTTGGGGGTGTCGGCAATTTCGTAAGATCCAGCGAGTAATGAGCAACAGTGATGACAGTCAGGTAATGTTGCGGAGAAGCAACTAACGCTTACAGACACGTTGCATCATCAAGTAGCGTCGAATCTCGGTACAGATCGCTCACAGGAAAGACGAACTTGTGCTGCTGCTCCAAAAAGAAAAAAAAATTTGTTCTTTTTGTTTCTTTTAAATGGAGTAGCGATTCGTCTCTCAAGGACGAATCGCTACTCATAAGCAAGCAATTTTACAGCTCGGGAGCTCACGTGGGCAATCGATCCCCTCCATGTTTTTATTTTTCTTTTTAGAATCCGAATTTATTCGTGCGTGGTGCATTTGGATTTGAACGAGACGGTTTGCGCAAACTAGAGAGTCACAAGGCGAGACGAGACTTGTGCATACTTACAAATTAAGTTTAGTCGGACTGCCTGAAGTACGCGCGAAATTGGCGACAGGAGTGAAGCAGGTTTTGACAGCGGAAAAAATGGGAGGGTAAGATAGAAATAAAATCATATCAGCCTTGCTTCTAGGAAACGCGTAGGAAAGGAGAAGGGTACAGATAGAAAGAAAACAATTTCAACCCTACTTGTAGGTGACGCATTTCGCTCTAATGAAGAGATAGTGACATGTCGCAATTCGTTCTTTTCTTAATGTGTTACAAGACGTGGCCTTGCAGTGGCGTTTTTCTACCTGCGCAGAAACATACCGTCTTCTAAAGCTGTCATTGATTGCCTTATCTCAGGGAAGGGGGGAGGAGGCTAAAGCACTGCACTGACGTGGTTGCTTAGAAATATACTTCATCTCATTTCCTTGTCAGTCACACACCTTTCTTTTTTCCGTTTCGCTCTTATGTTTCAGTAAGAAGATTAAGCATAGCCTCTGGAAGTCAAAAACTTGCATGGTATTCGCAAACCACGCAAAAAAGTGCAATTGATGAAGGCGTTTTCTGAAAGCAATACAATTCTGTCATTTGGCCATATGGCCATATGGTCATATGGCATATTTTTGTGTATGGCGCCCTCTTCTTTTTAATGTTAGCCAAAGTTTGTTTTTAACGCGTATATTCTTGCTCTTATTTCCCCTCATGGCACCGACACTGGTTTCTAAATCAATGACGAAAGAAGCGACAAACAATCCGGGTCTGGTCGGTGCGTGGCGCTTATACCCGTACAGTACGGCCAATTCATATAGACAACGTTACGCCAATTGGTCACATTGGTTGGCACAGTTTCTCTCCTAAGAAGATTTTAATCCTGGAAAAGCTCGCCAGGTGTCTCAAAGGCGCCTTCATGCAACTGGTGGTCCTGGCGGAATGTGCACCTGACACATTTTACAGGTTAGTACGCTTCATTAACTTAATTTTGCCACAATACGTGTGACGTCATCCCGCACTGCCAGTTTCACAGGGAGTGGCAACCAATGAGAGAGGAGTGAGTGAAACAAAATTGCAGTGACTCGCTCCACACTACGAACCTAAATCGGCTTGTCTTGGCAAATAAAGTCATTTCCTACAAAAATTTCTCACACTTTCTACTTCCTCCAGCTCTTGTTAGTACAGCGAGTATAGTGAGTGAAAAAGCGAAATGTTTCCTAACGGCGTGCCACGGTAAATAGGCAAGCTAAATTTGGCTCTCTTATTAACAGCAACAAGTGGCTGTTACGATGTGAAGGCAAAAAACCCAGAGTATGTGTGCGATTCCTCTGCCCGAGGTAGACGCAAGACACACATGCAGCGGCCCGTGAACAAACTTCTTTATCTCATAGATCAGGCAGGTCCGTCAAGGCAGGTCCGGAGAACAGGGGGTAATGATCGGGAACCAGCAGTAGGAGCACCCGCATTTAAGGATGCCGGTCAGGAAGAGAGGCGACGGCGTGCGCTCCCCTTTATAGCCCCCGGGTCGAGACCGGTTATCTCGTCGGCGAGGGACGAGAAGGGGCAGTAGTGCCTGTGCACTGGGAGTTCCGGGAAGCGGCGCGCCCTTGAAATGGGGTTGGCACGCTGCGCTGTCTCGTGCGTGGATCAGGGCCCCCACATCTCCCCCTGCCCCTCAACGTCCGACCCGGGGTGCGGCAACAGCCGGGGCATGTCTGAGCCCGGGTCGGCGCCCAATAAGCAGACCTGTCACCTGGCTTTAACGGGATGCCCGCTCAGCTGGTCCGTGCGGCAGGGAAGCAGCAGGCGTGACGGGATGGTTCTGTCTGGTCACTCTCCGGCAGCGGTCACTTCCTCGGGGTCATAGCGCCGCTGTGAACTCGGCCGTTGATGCGCCGTGCAGCTGCCCGGAGCTGCTCATCTAAATCGCTGTCGACCCCTTTCCACGCGGCGCCGTGCAGGATCCTCCGGGACCCCTTTTCAGCAGGCGTTTCTGCCCCGGGCACACCTGGCTCCCTGAGGCCCGTACTCTAGGCCTGGGCAGCGGGCTCCAAAGCCAGCCTGTTGAAGACGGCCAGCATGGCCGCGCTGGTCATGATGATGGGCTACAAACCACGACAAACTAGGGGGGTGCTCCCCGTTTAAGTGGCCGCTCCTTCGACCATGTGCCGGGTGCGGTTTCCCGCTCCAGCGACGGTGTTCCTCTCTGGCTGCTGCAAAATCGTATTAGAATGCATACTGAACGAACCAAAGACGTTACACGAAGTAGTGCACTACCTTGGTTTTAGGTTATAGCGTCGGTTGCGAACCTGGTTGCTACCTGTACCCCTTATATTGATGGAGATCGCTGCATCGCCTTGAGCTTCCACTCCTTCGCAGTTATTATCTTTGCGATGGGGGTAAGCCTCTGCGACGTGCACCGAACCGGCTATTTCATCGCTTGTCAACAACCGCAGCGGGTAGGTGAGCAGCGTAGTTCGAGCCGCAACTTCGAACGGTCCAATCCACTTGTGCGGTAGCGACGCGGCAAAGCCGCGCGCTGCATTACTAGCGGGTGCGTTCTTTTCAGTACCATGTCTAACGTGTTTAAAACGATGTGACGTCGACCTTTGTTGTTCTGATCCGCCTGCTTCATGCGCGCGACGTCGAGGTTTTCATATGCCGCGCGCTACGCTGCCCCAAGGCGCTCGCGGAGCTTGCCGCGTACTGCATCAGCGGAGGAGGCGCGGGCCCTGCGCGTCAAGTAAGGCATTCTCTAGCGGAAAAGCGATTTCTTTCCCAAAAGTCAAGTAAGCGGGTGTCATACCCACCGATCTGTTCACGGTTATTCTAGTGTGGGGGTTGGGACGGACAGCTGTCCGTCCCAATCCATGCTCTGCTCGGTCGTCACGACCAGCAAACTCTTAACATTCCGATTCACCCTCTCTGTAATGTTGCTCTTAGGGTGGTAAGGTTCGTTTTCTTGTGGCGAATTTGAAGCGCCCGACAGGAATCCACAAAGACTTTGCTTCTGAAATACGAAGCATTATCTGTAATCAGGTCGGAAGGGAAACCGAAACGAGTGAATGTCTCCAATAATTTCTCCCAAATTTGTTCCGACACAAGCTTCCTAAGGGGAATACCTCAACCCCCTTGGAATATGGTCCCTTATTACCAGAATAAAATGGTTTCCGCGCGCGGACTGAGGGAGGGATATCATAATATCGCACGCGACCACTTGCCACGGGGATTTGCTAAATACCGGCTTCATCATCCCAGCGGGCTTCCCAGCCCTAGGCTTGGCTACCTGGCAAACAGGACATATACGGGTGCAACCCAGCACATCCTTTCTCATAGCTTCCCAGGTCGCGACATAGCATAACCTGTCGTAAGTCTTACTGCCGTTTCCATAGCCTGCCAGCGCTGAGTCATGAAAGTACAAGAATAATCGTTTCCGCAACCTTCTCGGGAACACGACTCGGAAAAATGATGTAATCGCCTCTTCCTCGTCAAGTTGGGGGATGTAGCATTCTCGGTGCAAGCTGCACTATTCGCAAGCTCTGTCAGCACCCGCTGGTATAGACCGTTCATTTCTGGGCCTCAATCAGTCCTTCTGTACTGACCGGTACTCCCTAAGACAGATTTCTCTCTGTCTCGCTCCTTGAGAAGTGAGCAGTCGCCGCCACCAGCTGCTGCGCATTCTCTCTCTTGCAGCACAGGGCGGGACCTCTGTCCACCTCCTTTCTCTCTTTAACTAAGCAGGGCGCGACACTCACGTCCGCCCTCTCTTCCGCTTCAATAGCGGCGACACCGCTTTCAGCAGTGCTGGACTGCGCCTCTGATGCGTTTCTGCCAGCTTTCTACGGTGCATGCGATAAAGCGTCGACCACGTTATTCGTTCTGCCCTGGCGGTACTCAATGGCGTACGCGTAACGTTACAACGTCAGCGCTCATCTACACGAGTCTGCCAACGGGGTTTTAGCCTCTTTAACCACGAAAGTGCCTGGTGAAAACCGCTCCGTCTAGGTACATGTCGAACTTTGACAATGGGAACATTATCGCCAAACATTCATTTTAGGTCACGGAGTGATTCCGCTCCGCGAATGTGAGCGTGCAATTAGCGAACGTGACAGGGAGCGGCTTGCCCTTATGTTTCTGCAACAAAACAGCTCAACACAGACATCACTAGCATCTGTATGCAAGACAAATTGCTTGTTCATATCGTGGAGGCGAAAATTAGCGGTATTTGCTATCGCGCGAGCCAAGGCAACAAATGCGTCATTCTGTTCCTTGCCACAGATCCACTTGCAGCCTTACGCAACAGCAGGTTCAACGGCTTTGCGAGCTCCGAACAACGAGGGGTGAATTGCCTGTAGAAAGCAACCATTCCCAAAAACCCGTGCAAACGTTTCCCATCCATCGGGCAGGGGTAGTTCAGAATTGCCTGCAGTTTGTCATCGTTCGGTCTCAAAGTGCCATCATCAACTACAAATCCCAAGAGGTTCACTCTCTTTGAGGCCAACTGCACTTTCTTTGGGTTGATCGTTAGACGCATACGTCTCATTCTTTCAGGAACGGAATTCAGGGGAAAGAGTAGATCTTCGAATGACTGTGAGAATATCAGAACGCCGTCGAGGTACGCCATTGCGTATTGGAACCTTGCATTGCCCAGCACGATGTCCATCAATCGCATGAACTTCCGCGGGCCATGAGACAAACCAAACGGGAGTCGAGTAAATTGGAAGAGTGCGCGGTGGCAGGTGAATGCGGTTTTCTGATTGTCACCTTCAGCCACCTCAATCTGCAGGTACCATCTGCTTGCATCCAGGACGGTGAAGATCCTTGCGATCCCTAACGCGTACCTCACAGCTTCGATCGACAGGAAAGGTCCGCAACCGTAGCCGTCAGTGAGTTGAGCTTTCGATAACCAACACACCGCCAGACCAAACTATCTATTTTTGGTGCTAGAACCACTGCTGATGCCTTGAGACTTTGCGAGGGTCTCACCGCGCTGGTATCAATCATAGCATCAAGGGCGCTGTCGAGAAGCTGTCTCTTATGCGCGCTTAACAGCCGCGGGTTACATCTGAAAGGGCGCGCATCATGCACCCGTTTCAATCTCGTGTTGAAACACATCGGTTCTGCCCGGTTTCTCCGTGAAGCAATCCGAAAACGGGAGTGAAATATCCGCAAGCCTTCTGCCCTTAATACCGGATCCTGAGAAGGATGCGACAATTGCTTCTAATGGGCTACTGTTTTTCAGCGTCGCGGGGGAGCCGTCTGCCACACAAGCATGGACGCCCACCCGCTGGGCTGTGCATTCCTGCCTGGGTGCGCTTACAAAAGGAATGAGGGGGGTGAAGGGGCTGTAGCGACAGCCATTCTCCCCCATGTCGAGCACAATGCCTTCGCTCGAAAGAAAATCCCTTTCCAGAATAACTGGTATGGCCACGCCTGGCATATAGATGAATCGATGTCTCCGCTTTCTGCCGTCAAAGCGCACCACGAGGCGCACTGCTCCCTCCGCTTTTGCCGTCCCGACTGCTAAGCTCAAAGAGGATTCGGCTGTCCTGACACGGATGTTACATCTGCGGCAGGCCTCCAACACGTGGTCACCGACCAGTGACAGCGTTGAGCCTGTGTCAACGAGTGCAGAGTAGTTTTGACCAGCTAACCGAACTCACATTAAACAAATTCTCACCCTTAGAGGTGCAAGCTGTCCCCGGGCCAACACCTTACATGACAGATGGCAAGTAAGGCATGGTGGTTAACAATCAAGGGTTTTCGGCTGTGTACCCTGCATTGTGTAAAATGGAAGAGGGGCATATAAAACAAAAGCAAAAGCGAGAAATGCGGTCTGAAAGCCAGAAATCGCTACAGCAGTGTCCTGAGCACTGTGATGGTTAATGCGCGCTGCGGCCTCAATAGAACACGGTATCTGCTTTTCGACGCCAAACAAATGACATTTGTACAACGAATCATGTTCCACAGTGAAGAGAGCCCTGCTCTAAACAAAGAGTGTTACCATGGGGACAGCACTACACATTTAAGGGTGAGAAATCGTTTAGTGTGTAGCATAAAAGGTCTTGAGCGCAACATCGTTCCTTTAGTTTTACAGGCGAGGAGAACAGAGGCCTCTGCGCGGTCTGTGCGATGGCCCGGTGGGGCGGCGTGGGAGTACCTTTCCCATTTTTCTCCGTGTCCCCCGCGAAATTCTCCCGACGACGGCGATAGGCTGGTGCTACCAATTATCGCCGCCGGCGGTCCGCGTTTCCCTGTATATGCCTTGCCTGACACTCGCGTGTCACGTGGCCTGGCTGGTTGCAATTCCAGCAAAGCTCATCGTTCACTTGCTGCGCGTTCGAGGGATCCCGCATAACTCGAGGCCGCTGCTCGAACGCGTAGGGGTCAAGAGCGTGAGGAATAGCGGCGCCTTCGGCTGACCTTTTTCGCCCTATACCGTCATTACGTCTGCACCTCTTAGCGCGGCGCGGAGTCTTGGCCTCCGGTCCAGGCGAATCGCGGCTCTGGCGATTCGGCTGGCCTGGGGGTGGCTGGTAACGCAATTCAGCCAGTAAATCCGTCTGCACTACCTTGGCTTCCTGTGCTAGGGCCTCGAGGTTTGAAAAACCCCGTCCCCATAAATACGGATTGAAGCGCGTATGACACAGCCTGATCACGCGCGCGACCTGATCAAGATCGGTGGCCGTGGAATCTGCCCTCTTGTAGAGCTCCAACATTGCGTGTACATACTCGAGGAGGCTCTCCTATGGGGGCTTGGGTGCGCAACGCCAGCTCCACGAGCATCCGGCGTTCGTAATTGGGCGGCAAGGGCTCGGCGTGGAAGCGATCTGTGAAGTCTGCCATCGACTGGAAGGCCGATTTCCAGCGTCTCCATCGCGCCGCGCTCTCAACGAGTGCTAAGGGAAGCACCTGCGCTAGCACCACGTCGTATGAAGAACCCAGTGTCGTCTGATACTCCTTGAGTTCTTGTAAGGACTCGTGAACTGACTACACATCCGTGTAGCTGGAAAAGGACGAAACCTCTACGTTTATCCATGAACTCGAGACTGTCGCCGCAGCTGCGGCTTGGTTGGCGCTAGCCATCAAACCGATTTGATGGGTTAACACAGACAACATTGCGGTCATGTAGTGCATCAGATCGGCGGCGTCGGGAACCTGTGCGGGCTCTGCCCCATCCCCTCACTCCCGGATGCACCGGCATCCGAAACGGCGGTCCTATCTGCGACGTCTTTCCTCGGCGGCATGCCTCATTCAAACTGTGGCTAGTCGAAAGACGCAGAACAGATCGCGCGCAAATACTAGTTCGCGTCAGTAGGCCGGTCGCAAAGACTAATCGCGGCAAACACCTTCATGTCTTTGCCTTCGATATGCCAAAAAAAAATTCAAACAAGAACCACCCGACACTAAATAACTCAAGTTACCGACATTCTAGTAGAAATTAAGAAAAAGAAATGGACATGGGCAGGACGTGTAGTGCGAAGAGAGGATAACCGATGGTCGCTTAGGGTAACAAACTGGATTCCAAGGGAAGGAAAGCGTAGCAGGGGGCGGCAGAAAGTTAGGTGGGCGGATGAGAAGAAGTTCGCAGGGGTAAATTGAATGCAGCTAGCACAGTACCGGGTTAAGTGGAGAAATATGGGAGAGGCCTTCGCCCTGCAGTGGGTATAATCAGGCTGATGATGATGATGATGATGATGATGATGATGATGATGATGATGATGATGATGATGATGATGATGATGAACTCATACTAATAGCTCTCGATAATATGGAAGTATTTCTCTTCATTAGAGATACTCCATTACGCTGAGTAAACGAATCGAAAACTCTAAAGCCCCCTAGTTGCGAAGCACGCGATGTAGTTCACTCTTAAGTTGAAGACTCACTGGTAGCCAACAGTATCAGCTTTATCAGTGTTAGCGAACAGAGTGGCAGTCAAATAGTGCCCTCCTGCTTAGTTATGTGATTGCGTTGTACGTGGAAAATGCTGGCGTCGATGCCGTAGCTCAAGTCAAGTGGAGATATGAGCGCAGTGATGTCGTTACCTCTGACATTTAACAACAAAAAAATAGGTAGCGAGAACCTTAGCTTATCAACATTCACAATGCTATAGATCGTCGGGCGTTGTCAAGCAGAGTATGTGTGAAATAAGAGGATTTCTCGATTCTAAAAATGGTGACACTTCAACCAAAAATGGTTTAGTTTGGTTTCTGGGGTTTAGCATACCAAAGCTACTCAGGCTATGAAAGATGCCGTAGGGGAAAACTTTGGTAATTTCTACCACCTGGGGTTCTTTAACATGAACTGATACCGCACAGCGCACATATGCCTTTGTTTTTCGACTTAATCGAAAAGCGACCGCAGAGGCCGGGATTGGATCCCGCATCCTTGGACACAGTAGTCGAGCTAACTACTGCGCCACACCGGCCGAGCCAACCAAAACTGCCCAGAAAAAAGTGGCTTAAGCAGGACGACAGAAGAGGCGTAAAGCGACGCGAGTTATGCGATAGTACGAAATGTCTGAGCGGCCCATCAAACATTGCATCTTGAGCACTTATGACGCCAAAGAGAGCTGTAGGGAAAGCGTACGTACTTAAATAAAATCACATCTGAAGAACAAGAGCAAAAAGAAACCGAGCAAAACTCGAATAATACCCGACCATTTGAATGCAAAACTAATTATTTTAAACATTTTTTTCTTTCCCAGAACGGTGGAGGAGTGGAATAGTTTGCAGTTTCTGTGGCTTCTATTTTATGTAATGACAATTTATTTTTAGCGCTGAACGCCTAACGCTTTATTTACTTTGTAGCCCCCTTTCTTGCTAATTATTTTAAAGCAACGTCTTAAAACTTAGCTGTCCTATGTGCCGCGATATTGAGACTAAAAGTGTGCTAGATTGTCATGTATTGTCAAGAGGAACTGTGCTGCATGTACAATTTGATTTTGCTTGGATATATCCCCCCCCCTCCTGCAATACCTAACGGTGCTGTGGGATTATGCATAAATGCATAAATTAACTCGTATCGTCATGTATACTGCATAGTCAACTAAAACAAGGTCTGTAACTCATTACAGCAAAAAGTTGAAGGTAAACCAAAATTTGAAATGCAGCCTGCGCTGCAAATCACTGACCACTAATCCTCTTAGGTCCTACAGAGCAATTACGACCTCCTGCACTTTTACATGTTCATTTTGGGATATGACAAAAAAGAGTTACGTCGACATTTTCTTAAAACAAAATCGCGTTATCTCTTGGGAGAATAAGGAATTAGCAGTCCCGCTGACCCAAGCAATTTTCGTGCCCCCTTACTATTTCTTTTTCAGTATAATACCTTATTACGTGGCCGAAATCAATAATTTGCATAATATAAGTGAGTGCAAACTTTAATCACAGCGCAAAGCCTTGTCGAAGAAAAGGAAAGTATAGAGAAACTTCATCGTATTCAGAGAAACTTAATCCCTTCAGAAAGCGGGAGATCGATACAGGCACACTGTCGGCGGGTCGTTTCGTTTCATGTGAAAGTCCGTTATTATATGTATGAACATAATTACAAAGCCGAAATTCAGAACCACTGGCGAAATGCTCATAATATTACCGAAAATAACAAGCTTCGAACTGTTTCTGAGAACGAACTGCGAACAGTTTTCGATAATGTAGTTCAACACAGTTACCAATGCCTTAATTAGAAGATATCTCGTGAGCTATGAATAACCTCTGGCATGTGCAATACCCCAATGTGTATACAACAACACTGATTTGTGCAGACGTAACCAAGCTGCGGTGACGCGGCTGTCGCCAGGCTGGGGCGACTGGGGGTGAAAAGAAGGCTTAGCGCCCAAAGGAATGCATGGAACCAAAATATTTCGAAGCTGTTTTCTGATTTCACATTGCGCTATCGTGTTGTCTTTGAGTGGAGAGTAATTATGAATATCTCAGAATATATTGTGGGAATATGGAGGCCCATTGCAAAGGCGGAGTATCTTTAAAACACCGCGAAACGTACGGCGATCCAAGTTGCGAGCACGGCTCATAGAAACACATCCAAGGAAAACTTACCTGAACAATTTTTCGGTTTCTCAGGGCACCAGTAAACATTGCAGATGGTTAATTGTTAGCGAATGTTTTGAGAGAAAAAAAAAACGTGTGACAAAATAAGCTACATCGTTTTAAAGCTGATCAATTTTTAAAGTGCATGTGCATTGTAAAGACGGGCATACCCCTGGAAAAGTAGCAATCCGATGGGTGCTTCTCGAAATGCAATAGCTTCTCCTGTTGTACGACATGCTGCGGCGCAGGCTACATTCCCTCTTGAACACTGCTTCTCAAATGGCTCAAACAAATAAGGCCCGTCCCTACCTGCAACTCGCGTAGGTCGTGCCACCACTTTGGTCGAGAAACGACAGTCGCAGGATGTTCGACCACTGCTCGATTTTCCAACTTTGCGACTGCTGGTCGCAAACCGGTAACGGATCAGCAGCTGTGCTGAAGTGAAAGTAGTTAGTTTTACTCTGTGTGCTGAAAAGTCGAGATAGCCAAGATATGGAAAGCTAGCCGCCGGTCACATTTGCAAATGTGAACATCGGTCGAGTTGCGAGGCTCACTAGTCGCATGTGCCAGCCGGTCCCACGCCCTTGTTGTTGTTGTGGCTGTAGGAAGACAGAAAAGAAAATGCACGGGCCTGCTACTGGCTCTGTAGCTGAGCCACCTCCGCTGCCTCGTGCGGACAGAAGAGAGAAAGTAGAGAAGAAAGAAAGAGATGAGGGAGTGATAGACGCACGCCGCAACAGCCGGCGCCCACCATCGAAGCGGTAGCGTGTGCAATGACGGCCTACAACAGATAATAATTTGGTGGCTGGCTAGCCACCGCCACAAGCGCCGTTGACCTACCGTCCCAGCCCCGTAGGAACAGCCTTGGCCTACCGTCCCAACCTCGTAGGGCCAGAAACAGCCACCCTTCACCGCACGCCCTTCGGGACTCGCAAATGTGAATACATCTTTAACCTCAAGGTAGTCCTCAGAGAGCACGATAAACGCACCATACGCAGCAGCAGATGCCTAAGATGTCCCACCTGTTCACACACAAGCTGCGTTCACGGATGCCAGCGTTATCCGCGCTCGAATAGAGCGCCACCGACTCACAGGCAACCTGCAGGTTATTTCTCGCAGGGCGAATACCTAAACAAGTATCTAGAATTCCTACCAGAACTAAAAACCTAACTCTGATCGAAAACACAACATTACCCGGAACCAATTTCATGATGGCTCAGAGGGAAACGAGGCAGCGGACAGCTTAGCTCGAGGGTACACAACCCTAGCGTATTCCGCTACAGCTTGATCTTTCCAGGTAAACACGAGGAGTGCTGTCCCTAGTGCGGGGACACACCGACGACATACCACACTACTTGGGGCTGTGTCGAATACAAACCCCTAGAACTGTACATAACTAAACCAGAGGAATAGTGGAAGGCAACCCTGATCAGCTCAACCTTGATGGATAAGCGTCAACTGGTCTCCCAGGCGAGGGTGGCAGACATAGCCGCATGGGTCCGGCACTGAGGACACCGCCTTCCTGTCTATCCCCCCCTCCCTTTTCTCTTATCGAGAACAACTTTTTTTTTTCATTAGATCGTCTGCGGCATCTCCTCATATAGAGGGCCGTTCTCTTTTGTTCAGTTGTCATGATGTTCAAGAACTAGATTTTGAATGCAGTTTTCCCTAGACTGCGCAACTTGAGCGACCATTATTAGTAAGCGAATTCAGTGAATATGACAGCATATCAGGCTACAAGAGAAGCTTGGAAGGTGCGGAGAAACGCCTAGCGGATAACGAGTATTTCGGCAGTACGGCTTGCCACCGCATATATTTAGCGGAGTTTTAAAAACTGAGTGCCTCCGGAATGACGTAGCATACTTTGTCAGGCATTTCTTCAGAACTCTCGCCAACGTTTAACGACCGACCACCTCTTCTTAACGAGGAAATTTTTGTGCTGGCTTGCATTTACACGTGATTCAGTGTCGCGCTCCCAATTCACACCTCAATAACTTTCGCGGTGTTTAGACATACTTCGTCTGTGAAATGGCTCTACATTTTCTCACAATTTGTTCCAGGATGTTAATGGCTGCTCTGTACCAAAACACATCATAGGGGTGCCGTGAAACTAGAAAACGACTTTTAAATATTTCACTGAGCCGCTGAGCCTATTTTTCACCCCCAATCTGCCGCGGACTCGCGAGCGCCCCCTTTGTTCGTAAACGCGATATTTGCCTATAGAAAACAAAATTTTGTGCTTGCGTCGAGTGTTATGTTTCATCCGTCTTGTCGTGTGGCTAGTGTGCACGGCACCGCGTCGGGTGAGGAACAACTTTTATTCCCGATAAGAAAGGCGTATATATACAGTGTGCTGACGTATTGGGTCATGCGCAGATTAGGTTAGAGCGACCGACGTCAGCCTTACTCAGATCTGCTACAGCTAGAAGCTCATAACTCTCCAAATGTGGTTAACAAACTGGCCCCTGTGTTAGCATTGTTAGCCATGGGCTGCACGTGCCAAAGGGTGTCATGACCGGCGCGCCATTTTTAGAGGCCATTAAACTGCGACGTGTCTATTCGCTCAGCAAGGCGAACTGTCACCTCTGCTGGCTTGCAAATGACGTGTTAAAAACTGCACATCGCGTCGTTGCGAACCTAGGTTCCAGGTTAGGGGCATTTCAAGCAGAGCTGTCTTGCGACACTAAAATTGCAAAACATTCTCGCTGGGTGTGCTGTTATGTTGCGAGTTTGCGACAGTATTTGCTCAACCTTCTGTAACCCAAATTAAGCAACTGATAAGCTTCGATTTACAGCTCGATAGAGCCTGTGGAAATCTTCAATCGCCAACTTGACGACTACCGCCACTGGAAATCAATGCTTCGCAGCCACGCCAGTTTTGGATTTGGGACAGTTAATAATGCGCTCCCTCTACAAGATGTACCATCAGTTAACGGATTTTATGAGCTGCAAGTCGTATTGCGTGCAATAAGCAGCCGGCTACATTTTGCTGTGAAGTGGTTGCGCGGACAGTGCTATGTCCCAGAGCAGGAAAATACCGCGGCAGATTCCATGCGCACTAACGGCTCCGCTGCGACCGTCCATGTGGATTTAACAATTCCATAAACCAATATACTGCACGCACCTGACAGCGAACCTTATACTCCACGAGCCAACGCGCGCATATACCCCCGACGGCTATCGACATGGCGGGAAAGGCGTGACGATGCTGGCGCCGTCTGGCAATACAGCCTCAGTGAATGCCCCCTATATTTTACAGTCATAATGACCATGCTTTGTACCTAAGCACAGCGGTGTGCCTGGTTCGGATGGATCATGGTAAAGGCACATGCGAACCAGTTTTAATGAGCTGCGCTGAAGGTTTCAGCCTGTCAGCGGGCACATCTTCTCGACCGTTGATGTCTAGAGTGAATGTTTTCGTCGCACGCTGGAGAACGCAGAACGGTACGTCATTGGCCGGGGTTCGAGGAGTACGGACGCGGTCACGGCTAACGAAAACATGGCTGCAGGAGTCCAGATCCTGGCTCACAAACACAGTGCGAGCTAAATGGAAGATATGAAAATGTTCTGAAAGAAAAAAATGGGGGGGGGGGGGGATGGGAGACGGGTCATGTAATGACTGCAAGCAACTGCAGACTTAGCGCTCCATCTTGTATCTGAGCATTTGCGCGCCTAAACAGAAACGGAGCACCGCGTAGGATTGCGTGCAAGCTCCTTTGACCGCTCTACCAAGCTCCTTTGACTGCCATTCTGCTTCATGCGCATTGGGAGACAAGACTTATCTACAAACATTGAGTTGCTGTTGAAATCACTGCGCCCAACATCATTGAAATACAATAGTATTTTTAGCTTTGTGTCATGCTTCTATAAAACAAGAATGACCGAAACACCAAGAAGGGATAAGCGTGGGAGGTGAGCACTGCGGGCAGACTTTCTCAGCATAGGCGGTCTTTGTGCAGGCGTTGTAAAAAAAATCGAATGGGAAATGACATATTATGTGTACTTATTTGTTTACTTCCTTACTTTTTGTTTATGTACCCTTAAAGCCCCGGAAGGGCATTGTAGGAGAAATGGGAAAGACAAACAGGATGAAAACTATGTACAGGATGAAAGATGATGTTATCTTTCATTCTGCACATTGTACAAACATTTCAGTTCCAAGCAATACAAATAATGAATCAAGTGGAAGAATTAGTCGAATTCAACTGCTCAAAAGGCAAATTTAAAAAGCAAATCAAGGAAATGTTAATACGGCAAAATCTGCATTTCGGAACTGAACAACTGCTCAGATTTCACAATCTCTTATGTGATTCATCTTATGTGCGCTTTCAGGCAATGCAGAACGTGGCTTTCAGAATACAATCCGTATATCTTGTTGTATTTAGTACTAATTTTTTTAGTGTGTACAGCCATTTCAGTAGGTTGTTTTTCATAAGTTATAGGAACTGTTCATGTGTATTCATATCAGTTTTATTTTCTTAAATTGTTCCATGTAGATGAAAATGTTTTGTGCGAAACGTGTGATTTTGAGATGAAAATCTTTCTTGTGAAATTAGTATATGGTAGAAATAATTGTAACCATTTTTCACTGTAGGTATTATGTGCGTTTTTATCCTAACAGTATGTGAAATGACAAACTGTTACTGATACATGTTTTTAATTTTTAATGCCAGAATCTGTGTGGGGGGCAGGGACCTCCGTCAGGCTTTCACATAGCCTTTAGTCCCTGCCTCCTCTCGCTTATACGAGAAATCAATAAACCAATTCCAATTCCAATCTTAAAAAACCGTTATCAACTTGATTTGAAAATAGAGAAAAATAGTGCTGAATTTTATACCAGAACTGTAATACATATGGGCACGCAGACAGACCACATGGACACACAGCAGGGGTTCGAAAAGACCAGCTAGAAAAATTGTACATAGTGCATGACAGCTTAAGAGAACGAACATAAGGTACCAAAATCAAATGGAACATAATTGCGCAGAAACGCGAAGCTAAAAAACTAGATAATTAAATTGTGCTGATATCATCAGATCAATAAAAACGTAGCTTTTTTTTTTATTTTTTGATACTGTTGGCCCAGGGACCGTTACAGGGTGGATATATATATATATATATATATATATATATATATATATATATATATATATATATATATATATATATATATATATATATATATAGTTTTTTTTTTTACGAGCACAGAAAAGGGGGGGGGGGGGAGGGGGTAACACGCACTGTACACAGCACATAACAAATTGTCACATAACGCATAAAGGGCATTTTGAATAAAAATTTTGCATTGCAAGGAAAGAAACTAGTGTCGCAGAACAAATGTAATGCGCTATGAACAACAATTGTAATGCAAGATAACAATGTGAAAAAGAGTGAACAATCGGGGATTAAAAAGGAACATTTTCCGCAAGGTAATTCAATGTAGCCTTTTCAAATTGAGATGCAGTACCTATCTGAGTGATCTCACGTGGTAATGAGTTCCATTTTCTATCGTATGAGGGAAAAAAGAATATTAAATATGTCAGTCCTTGTAGCTACGGGCATGATTGGTAGGAGTGGCTGAGTCTGACTGAGCGTGATGACCTTTTTTGAATATAACGTTCGGTCTTAAAATTGAAGTAATTCGTATAAATGGAATGGCGGAACTTTAACCTGGCCGTCATTCGCCGCTGGGATAATTTCTGTAATTTCAAATTAGTAGCATGGCTGTGACTGAATCAGTTATTTTGTATTTCGACAGGATAAACATTGCTAATTTCTTCTGAATTCTTTCGATCTGATCAATTTAGTTCTTTTTATGCTGATCACATATAATACTAGCGTACTCTAACGTGGGACGTACTAAGGTTTGGTAGGGTGTGAGTTTCACATTTGGAGGGGCATTTTTTAATTTCCGTCTCAAGTACCATAACTTTCTTTCGGCTGAGTTGCAAATGTTAATGTGAATTTTGCAGTTTAAATTTTGAGATATGGTAAATCCTAAATATTTAAAATGTCTAGTTTGCGATATCACTTTTGCATCTAATTCATAATTGAAGAAAAAAATGTTCTTATTTTTCCTCATTACTCTCGTACACACTGTTTCGACACTGAAAAAGCCAGAAAAAAGTTTGTGCAGTGCCTGACAAAATTAAACATTATAATTATTGAGCGCCTGATTAGCTACCAATGCTTCTTTAACTATGATAACTCGAAAAGAACAGCAATATTATGCGGAAAGCCATTCAAATATTTATTGTTCATATTAGCATTGATTAGTTCGGCATTTCTTACATTACGTGTAAAATTGGGAAGACTTTATATGCGAAGGCTAACCCGATGAGTTATGAAAAGCGAGAACAGGACGGCAACAGGCAAATTACGAACTGAATTAAGGTATGAAAAAAAAGATTTTCGCTCTCTTCCCAAGAGGCGATAGGTTCAAATTTTCTGCAAATAATGATGAGCTTGGATACCTGGAATATGATGATGATTCATGGAATCTTGCTGCTTGATTCTGGATAGATTCGAGAGGTGGAAAGGAAGTCCTGATGAAGACCCGATTATTACACGCACATTCTAGACTAGTCTGATCAAGGGCACGAAAATTTGATAGCGTGTGAAAATTAGCAGGGTGTTACGCCATCTTAGCATGCCAAGCTTCATGAACACTTTTTTGGCAATACGAACTAGGGGAATTTTTAAGGAAAAAGTAGCATATCAGAGCTAAGCTATTTGGTGCCCGTTCCTGCATTTCGCGGCGTTACCGTCGGCGTTGTCCCTCGTACCCAGCTTCATAAATAAATAAATAAATCCAGTTTTAGCGGGAATCGAACGTCCATCCCTCGGATCTCCAGCCGAGCGCTTTCCAACTGTGCTATGCCCGGGATTTATTTTTTTTCTCAGCATGATATTTAAAACAGGTCTTAAATGCAGCAAGGAGCTATATACATTATTTACACAGTAATAAGCCTGTAGCCGAACAAGTCCAATTGAAATACACAACGCAGTACCAGACAACTACAACACATCTTAGCACAACTTCGCTGAAGTGGTGGTAATTAAAAACAACACATCAATAACGGGAGCCAGTCCGGTTGATAGTCACTATCATCGCAAGTGTCTCTCAGCTGGTTTACCATCTGGCTGAAATGATTACTGGGGGAAGAGGCTCAACATTCGGTGCAACACAAGCGTTTTCCACAGGCTGTGCAGTGCAAGGTGGAAAATGATATCAAAGGGTTCATGATTATGTTGAGTGGCCATTAGGTAACGCACGCTGTGGGAATTCAAGATAAAGAATTTCTTGAGTGTTATTTGTACAACGCCCCAAAATAATATCGTATCGTTGCAGACAATAAACCAGTGTTCGATGGTTTCAGGTGTATCACATAACGGACAATTACAGAAGAAACAGATTTTGTTTTGTTTTTTTGTTGTTGTTTTTTTTCTCTTTTTTTTTTTTTTGCGGAGCCACACTTTAACTGGAAGAACTTCGGCGGCATGAAGTTTAAAGAAAATCATTTTAGCACAAGGCGAGATCGGCATTTTACGTTCTTTCAACACGCCATACCCCATACAATTAGGATAGACAGCAACAACATAGATATCAAGTCTTTCTGTGAATTTTTTCGTGAAGCAGAGAATAAATGCTCATAACAAAAGCGAATTGCGAGGAAGGGTTCTGATTCGTAAACTTCTTTCATAAAATCAAAATTATAAAGGCCGATCGGTAAAATTGGAAGAGACCAAAAAGTTATGAACAAAGTTCACATAATAAATTTGATGGGATGGTCTGATAATTGGCTTGCCAGGACCTATTGTGAAAAACGAAGAAACGAGCAACTAACTGTCTGACATAGAGATGTGTCAAATTTAGTCTGCCAGCAGAAACATGCCTGAGTAGGTTATCGCTCCGCATTTGCTCAAACCTGGAGGTATATATTAACGCCGCAAACGTTCGGTGAAAGCTTTGGATATAGTGTCGAGCGCAATATATAGTACCTGAAAAGCATAATAAATGTTTGTTGCCAGGAACATATCACAGGCCTGCTTGATTGGCGGTGCGGAACAAAAGTCTGAGCATAGCTTTGAAAGGCCTTGACCCGCTCTCCCCAGTAGCGCCCACTGGACTTGAATACTACTTGAAAAGGAACTCCAAGGCATTTAGGAATCGTGAAACCGGATCATGAAACGCACATCATAATTCTCCTTGTCTACCATGTGGTTAATAGTAGCGATGACAATGGCGCTGCAATTAGTGATAATGACAATGTTGACATTAGCAAGGATAATGACGGTGCATTTAGTTGATAATGATCATGAGAGCAAACGGGATGCACCGAGTGCACCAGAAACGCTCAGGCTTTCTCATTTCTGCACTGTTTATTCCATAGTGTTCTCCCAATTTTAGAGCACAGCGCTTTGGAATTCGTTCCTGCGTGTCGCGGCGCCGTCGTTGTCCCTCGTAACCAGCTCCGCAGCCGAGGCGGGTTTCGCATGTGCACGACTCTGTGGGCGCTGCAAAATAGGAACTAGTTAGTATCTGGGAAAAATAATAGGAAAAAGAAGCCACTTGAAATCTTCGAGACCACGAACCAGTTCACAGCGGTTTTGCCAACAAAGTTTGAAGCAAAGAAAAGGCACATTATTGTTTTGTATACTGTGCGCTCTTAGATATTGCTAGGCTTGCAGAGCACAGTGTCCACAAAGTTTTGAACACAAACTTCCGCCTGCAGCTGTTCTGTTTTAAAAAACAAATATCAGCGAGACGCAGCATGCAGAATTCGCGCGTGACAGAAAACGTCCGAAATACATCTAGTTCTTCCTTCAAGGGCAGCTCATGCAATGCTGCTAGAGTGGTGGTTCTTAGATGCTATTAACGTTACGTAGGCGCTGCTACACAGGTGATAGGCAGACATGAAGTAGCTATGAATATGAGCTGTTCCCATGAAGCAGTCCACGCTTTCTAACAAACGTTGCCACGTGAATTGCATTCGTTTTACCATAGCAGTGTCAGGTTAAATTCACTGCCGTCTCAGTAACGCAGCAGTCGCAGATTGGAAACGTACACCCTGCATCTTTCAAAAATAAAATGGTATTGGGAAACGTTTGTACACGATTGAGGGTTTATCAAGGGGCCTGAAGAGAGTAAGATATAAAAAGAAATAGCGCTCAGGCCAAAGCGGTAGACCGAATCTCGGATAACAGGGATGGACGAACCCACAGCAACAGGAGGCGCGCGCAACAAATGAGGAAGCGAGTCGCAGTTCAGTTTGTAGATCCTCCGCGGCGTTTAAAATACACACGCTTACATCCCTCGCCAGCACAAAGTTTTTTTTTTTTTTTTTTTTTTTTTGGACGTCACACTATTAGCTTTCCTTCAGCATTCGCCACACAATACCTGACTCTCGGGCCTCCTCTGCATGAATATGCTGTAACGTACGCCAACGCTGATATAATAAAAAGTAAATAAATCAAAGGGAATTGAAAACGCCGTTTTTCTTCGTTCAAGTTCCTCTATCGTCCATGACATGTGCTGAGGGCAAGTGTCAACACATGATGCTCAAGTCAAAGCATTTCTACCGTCACCGCCTAGACAGGCGATAACGCGAAGATTAAAACTAAGCGTAATCTATTTAAGAAGGCGGGAATTTAGTTCCAGAGGCGCCAGCTAAATCTAGATTATCGGATGCCAAATGTGCACACATCCTCGAGATTGGCGTTTCTTTTCCCCGCGTCTTTACCTCGCCTTGCCAACATCGATTCCTTACAGATGTCCATCCATCCACGCATCCATCTGTCCATCGGTCCGGTTCTGCCGCTCCCCAATAGCAAGATAACAGCACCCACTTGAAGGCAACACGTTTAGTCACTAATTCGATGTTTACCATGGCTTACAACGCAGGTTGCACAGCGAACACAGAAAGGTTTTAGCCGCGCCAATAATCTGTTCTAGACGTGCATCACTACTCGCAGCCATTAAAGCGATTGTATCATCAAGCATGTGCAGACTCACGGTTAACGGTCGATTAAGTTGTATTTTTGATGAAAGCAAAGTCTGTGAGAAAAAAAAAAAGACATGTGTACGTTCCAAATGTTTTATATTATTTGAATTCAATTTTACGTTTTAATTACTATTGCAGAAGCATTGGTGTCACTATTTTTGGATTTGATCCAGAAAGCAACCGTGTTTAAGAGTGCATAAATGAAGTAGCCTACCTCACGAATAACTTTCAGGCGTTTCAAGTGAAATTAATACGCACTTTATGGGTACATTTTGCCATGAGCTGACTTTAACTTGTCATGTGAAATCAGTGCGGGAATATAAGGAGACAATGAACGATCAATTTATATCCACAAACATGCGACTAAGACGTATTTGCAGCATTCAAACATAAGTTGCTACTAATTCTACAGCTAGAATAGCAGCTTGGGTATACATTATGCATCTTGAGGTAACAGTGCGGAAAGTGGACAGAAGCACAAGATTAGAAGACGACACAACGAACGCAGTTGTGTCGTCTTCTAATCTTATCCTCCCGTCCACGTTTCGCGCTGTTACCTCAAGATAATTCTACAGTGTAGAACGTTCTTGTGCGGCCGCTTCTTGTGTGAGATGAACCTTGGAAATCGACTTGCCTGATCGGATTTTTTTCTGAGCGGGAGGGAGGTTTTAGACGGACAGAGGGGAGGGGAAATAAAAAGACGAAGGGAAAGAGAAATAAGAAGACAATAAGAGAAAAGGAAGGGGAGAGGAGAGGGAAAGAGGAAAGGGGAGAGAGAAGAGAGGATTTAGTAGAGGGATAGAAGGGATGGAAATGGAAAGAGGAGGAGAGGTAAAGAGAGAGCGCCTCTCTTTCTCTCTAGAGAGGCTCTCTTCCTCTTTCGCTCTCTTTCTAGAGAGGTTAGAGAGATTTTCGCTTCCTTTCTCTCTTCCTTAGCACTGACTTTCATTATCTGCCACCAACTATAACTATCTGTCACAATAGACCAGAACCCTATCAATATTCCGCGGAATTCCGCGGGATCTCGTGGAAACATCTCTGCACAGATTTTTTTTTTTCGAAGAGTTTGCCACAAGGCATAAGTTGAGAAAGGGGGAATGGGATGCAGGAGATAGAAAGTTAAAAGAAGGAGTGCAGTCTAGTTGTGCTTATGTATTCGAGAAGGTTGGCAGTATAGCGATTGTCCATTGTCCATTTCTCATAATCACTATCGCGATTCCACCGCAGGCCCACCTTCATGATTATCCGTTGCCTAATGTGCGTTGTTGATGGACAAATCCACAACAAGTGACGCACATCGCAGACGTCAGGTGGAGTCTCACAGTGAGGGCACCTGTCAGTCACTGGTAGATCTTTTTCCCGCCATCGATGTCGAACAGATGGGGTCAGAGCCGCCCCTGCCCGGATCCGGCGCACTGTCACCTTCTCCTGCCGAGTAAGACTACGGGGGAGAGGGTGCGAACACGGAGGAATGAGAGCGCGTGTTCACTGGCGCAGAACTTGCGAATCGGAAACGTGGGACAGGAACGGATCTGGGGGAAGAGGGGAAGGTGGTGGATCGTCTGATGTGTTTATATGCGTCATAGCATCTGCTTGTATGTTATGTGGATCGCGAGCATGGCCGCGAATCCAGTGTATGCGAATAGGATATGGGTACTTTGGACATAGCAAATGTATGGACTGTGTTATTTGGAATGTGCGTCGAACGGCCTTAAGCTGTTTAAGGGCAGTGAGAGAGTCTGTGTAAAGATGAACTGCATTGAATGTAGGAACTGGTGGAAGGGAATGTATAGCATTGTAAATTGCTTGAAGTTCCAGTGCCAGAGGGGTGCACGTATCCGCGGTATATGTCACGTGAGTGTTGAGATGCGGATGAGAGGGACTATACACAGAAGTAACTCCTCGCTCTGCAGTATGTGATGCATCGGTATATAATATGCACCCTTCAGGCAGATGTGCGGATGATACCGACGGGGAAGCAGTGGGGCGATTGTCCGTGAGCTGGCAGTACGACCATGGAGGTAGTGTCTTTAAATGATGTAGTTGTAAAGACTGTTTGCGAGCTCTGTTTGCCATCCGCTGATCAACGAGTTTAGTGAGCGTATTTAGCTGGGCATACTCCTGAAGTACTGGTATGGGTGTTAGGCGGGGAAGATACGTTATTGCACGCATAGCCTCACGATTGATGGCCTCAAGGGAGTCCCACTGTCTGCGAGTGAGACGTTGAAACTGTGCCTGGTATATTATACGTGGCTGGAGGACAGAGCGAACAAGCTGGCGGGCCGTGTGAGCACGCGCGCCGCCAGAGCGCATAGCTATGCGACGAATGAGACCTAAAGTAGCGTTAGCGGTCTTACGGCTGGCTGTCAGCCACGGGGTGCCAGTCCCAGAGGAATGAAGAAGACCAAGAATGCGAACGGTTTGTACCTGAGGAATTGGGGTATTCTATCATAAAATTTATAGTGGGAACTTTCCGTAAGCCAGCTTTATTTCCAATTCGAATGAAACAGGATTTTGTATGCGAAAGAGTTAGGCCCAAAGGTGGGAGGCGAAATGTCAATACATCCAGAGCATGCTGGAGAGCCGCCTGATGGACAGACATATCTGGGTGACAGCACCATAAGGTTATATCATCGGCATACGCAAGCACGCGTATAGAAGGAATGACCTCTAGGGCTCGAATAAGTGGAATGAAGGCCACATTAAATAATGTAGGGGCGAGAACGGAGCCCTGGGGCACTCCTCTGTTTGAGGGGAAGTGACCGAAGGGCTTTCCATGGACACGCACACTGAATGTTCTATTTGTTAGAAAGGCGTGAATGGCGAGGAGAAACCTGTGAGGAAGACCAAGAGTTTGTAGGGAGGCAAGAATGGCTGAGTGAAGGATGGTATCATATACCTTTGTTATATCTGTAGCGATCACAGTTCTAACAAGATGACTGTGCGGAGAGTGGTGAAGCACGTCAGCAGCCAAAGTAGCAAGACCGTCCTCCGTTCCTATTTGCGGGCGGAAGCCAATTTGGGATTCTAGATAACAATCATGGGATTCCAACCACCACGATAAGCGAGCAGCGAGAATGTTTTCGTAAAGCTTGCAGATTGTTGGCGTCAGGGAAATTGGACGAAGGGCCGAGAGAGATACTGGAGGATGACCTGACTTCGGTATTGGAACAACAATAGAATGCTTCCACTCGTCCGGCATGACAAGAGAATTCCACACGTCATTGAATGCATCAAGCAGGGCCTGCAAAGCAGTCCCTTCCAAGTTGCGGAATAAGGAGTTAGGTATGCCGTCGTGCCCGGGAACAGAGTTAGATTTGAGGCGTTCAATGGAGGCCAGCAGCTCTGCCATGGTTAGGTCAGAAGTAATCGCATCGGGGGGTTCGGTAACCGGTAAGCAAGGTGGAGAAGTTGAGGTGGAATCATAGTGGGGAAAAAACTGTCTGGCCGCCTGTTTTGCAAATGTGTCCTCATCTACATTCATAGCAAGGTGAATGCTCTCTGTGTAATCAGAAACTTGAGAAGAGCGCTCCATGGCGTGAAACACTCTCCAAAGTTGTCGATTACTCTGCTTGGAGGACAGGCGCTCACACCATGAAGCCCAACGTTGCCTTCCTAGACGCTTTTCATACCGCCTGGCACGCGCGGTAGCCCGGTGAAGAGCGGGGATAGCCGATGGGTCATCGGGGTTACGAGCAGCATAATGATCTGCCTGGCGACGCAGAGCCCAAAGATTCAGGAGGTGGATGTCCGGGTTTGGCTCGTCTTCATTTACAGTGGTGGTAATCGTGTGGGACGCAAGAACAGCAGAGAGAGTAGAAAATGCTGATTATGGGGTGAAATCAGATAAGCGATTGTCTGCGCGTACAGAGTCCCAAGATGTTATTCGTACGCTACGGCGTATTTTACGTATCCGCGAAGGAGTGAGAGAGATAAAGATAGGACTGTGATCTCTACCCCAGGTATCTCGTTCAACAGCCCAACGAGGGCTACCAGGGCCTAACCACCAAGTCAAATCAGCTGAATAAGGCCCACCTCGTGGACGGGTAGATGTATGCGGGTGGTTTAAAAGATGAAAAGAATTATATGAAAAGCTTCCCTGGATGTGTGCACCCCTGGGAGAATCCGGTGGGTAACCCCACGAGGCGTGTGCACCATTGAAGTCCCCACCGACTAGAATAGAAATACCCGAGTAGGTAGAACGCAGAAAACGAACCCATCCAAGAATAGGAGATGCGGAACCAGGACGGCCATAAAAGGAGACTAGTATAAGTGGCGTGCGTACAGGCTTAACTAGGAGTGCTACCACCTCGTGGCGTGTGTTACACCAGCGTGAAAGGTCGATCGGTGTGTGGGGAACTGAAGTGTGAATATAAATTGCAGATTTACCTGGGCTGTAGGAAGAGGTGACACAACGGCGATCAGGAATGGAAAATGAATGGTAAGCGCAGAATCCTGAAAGGCGAGGAAGTGAGTTACGCTCTTGAAGTAAGAAGGCCCAAGTTATTTTCAAAACGTGCGAAGGCTTGGGGACTGATGGGCTTCCCTGTACAGCAGGTGTTCTTGCTGTTTCTTCTGCTGCCTTCGCTCGTACCGAGTGGTGTTGGTGACCACCGCTGCGTCCGTGGCTCAGTGACACATTGCGGTGCGGAGATGACGACTTCTCTTCTCGGACTGTACACGTTTATTTACACTTTTTACAACTTGGTGTATTTACACAAATGTCGTCGGATGCGACATCAAACGTAGAGGGCTAACTGCGACTGGTGAACGATCTGAGGTCAGAGGCTAGCAGAATCAGGCCTTGGCCTCCTGCTACACTTTAGGCCGGAGTCCCTTGAGATCTCCGTCAGCCTAGCCTCCCTCTCGAACAACCCGTCTGCCCTCCACTCACGTCCGAGCCCCCCTCTGCTCCGAGCCCAACTGTCTCAACCTCGCTTCCTTAGCGCTCAAAATTCAAGTCTAGTCCGTTGACCAATCAACGACTAGTCACTCTGTGGCCAATACCATTCAGTGTTTCAAAATGGGCTGGCCAATCATCGTGCCACATATACCCCTCTCCTACGCATGTCAAATAAAACACACACAAAGCACGCACTAAGCGGCGAGTGGTTGCGCACACAAACACATACATCTGCAACTTTTCCCTCTCCAAAATCCTCCCACGCAAGAGGCGCCAAACAGTCGCAAAGACTAACGGCGTCGACGGTTACACTTCTGAAAATACATAAAAACACACACGCGCAAACCTCAGGCCCAAACATTCCGATCCCTGCTCTTGGTCGGTTGCGCGCGGGCGGTGGATTCACAGGGACACACAGGCGTCTTCCCGGGAAGACATGTCAACAGCGCGTTCTCCCCAGGCCTGTGTTACGCCGCGTTTCGGGATTTATGGCCTCCGCGCCCTCTCCACTCGAACCGGGAGACACCGCAGTTAGCGCCGTACCCACAACCACGTGCTTATGCTGTGCGCTCTAACTGCAGTGTTCTGCCTCCCTCGCGGCACGGGACGGAGAGAGCCGGCGGCGTCGCCCGCTGCCATGTGTTCTGGGCTTACTTCCGAGAAGCGGTCGCCCGCGCGACCGTCATAAATCTGGCCGCGTCAAACTGCCCATTGACCTTGGCGGCCCCTTCGGAATCTCGCTTCTGTGCGAAGCCCGCAGACTTAACTCCTCCCCATCGAGAATGTTGCGCGTACACTTGCTGTACGCTCAACATAAAACTCCTCTAACGGGGGAAAGGAGGGGGTGGAGGGGGATTGTGGTGTAGCTTACACCAACCGAAGCACAAACTCAGCATGCAAACAATAGCGCACCGCTCCGTACGTAGGCGTGCGCGCTCTGAACGACAATGCTCCGTGTGCACACTCGCAAACGGTAACTAGACCATTCGCCATACAAGGCAACACAGCTTGGCATACATATAACCAAATCAAGCAATAAGCACTGCATAATCAAGCACAGAGCAGAAGTTCACACAATACACATAGTCCCGCACAGGAATGACTGTCCACTCTGTGCTCAAAGTCCCTTGGACGAGTCAACGTTCCCCCACTCCCAATCACTGCCTCAGCGCGTGGTCGAGCCACAGGGGATCTTTACGCCTCTCACAACTGGCAGTGGCAGAGTGGGTGAAGACTGCGAACATTGCTCGGCGCTTACCGCCAGGATCAAAAGGCTGGACGGCTCGCACGACACAGACGAGCCGCCGCATGGAAGATAATGGCACGCGCCGTGCTTTTTGGCTGTGCCGCCTTCCTGCATCGCACACAACGCTAGCTGCCTGCGTGCACGACACACGCGCTTCCTCGGAAGCACGAACAAGAATGCACCCAAAAGGCGCCTCTGAGACTATTGTGCCTGTCTCAAAAAGCTCATTCTCCGGAGGCTCCGCCTTAGCGATCCTTCCCTTACGCAGATGCGCCCCGAGGTCCCAACGCTGGTCGTGGTCCATCGCTACTTGTGGCGATATTACTTCGTTCTTTTCAACGCGTGCGACGCAATTTCCGCCGCCATCGCTCAGACCATGCCTGAGACTGCGCTCATCTACATCCTCACACGAACCCATGTTTTTCGGCTCGGGATCGCTTCGCCTAACCAGCTGTACGGCTGGCTCTTCAGATGCAATTCTTGATGTTGCGATTACTGTTTGGGCTGTGGCGCTCTCGACACAGCCTGCCTGACACTTTGCCGCTTCGGTCGGGAACCCAAGTTCACTACTCGTGCCAGCCAAACAATTTGCATCTGGACTCTCTTTTGCGCCATTAGAATCGTGAGCACTTTCCGCTGCTTTGCACGGCTCAGCCTGCACATTTTGATCGGTGACATTCAATGTCACAGGTGCCTCCGTCTCTACCTCAGGGGTATGAGACTGCTCCTCCCTCTCAACATCGGTTGATTCTACAACTCGCGTCTCCTCAACACGAACTTCAACTGCACTCCCCTCACCGACCGCCTCGATCAGCGTTTGATCAGTGCCATTTGCGGGAGTGTACGCCTGAATTTGTACCGGCTCCGGTGGTTCACGCGCTGCCCTCCGTAAGCGCTCCTCCTCCTCGAGCCTTTCCCTTTCCTGCCTTAGCTCTTCCTTGGCTATGGCTAACTCCCGCAGGCGTTCGTGGATCTGCGCTATTCTTTTCTCCCTTCTCTCCCTTTCCTCTTTTTCCTTAATTCGTTCAGCCTCTGACATCGGCGCATACCAAGCGTCGTATGCACAGTCATAATCACTCCACCAACCCAATGTAGCCATTATGCGTTACTTTACATTAACCCTGCGACTCATGCGCATACGCTGAGGCAAGTAAAGTGAGAGCGGAGGAACTCACTCAGTCGGCACTGTCAACCAGGGAGCTTGGGAAGTTCCCACACGCAGGTGCCGCGCAGAACGGGGTCCGTCGTCTCCCTGTCGCAGTGCTCCGTTCACTTTCACGGCGGCCTCTTGCTCGCCGGCGCTGTCCTGAATGAAGCCTTGGCTTCTGAGGCCTCTCACTTGGATGTCGCCTCACTGTCGCTGCCTCTCTGGGCCGGTAGCGTCGATTGCGGGGCACCTCGACGTCAAACTTCTACCTGGTCAGCCTTGGCTCACCGAGGTAGTGTGCCGCCCTCCGTGTACATCAGTCCGAGGCGTCGTCGATCTCTCGCCACTCCGCAGGAAGTCGCTGGGCCGATCCTGTCTCGACTGCGCCAGTTAAACAAAGCTGGCGAAAGGCGTGGGGGATAGATAGGACTTCCCTGTACAGCAGGTGTTCTTGCTGTTTCTTCTGCTGCCTTCGCTCGTACCGAGTGGTGTTGGTGACCACCGCTGCGTCCGTGGCTCAGTGACACATTGCGGTGCGGAGATGACGACTTCTCTTCTCGGACTGTACACGTTTATTTACACTTTTTACAACTTGGTGTATTTACACAAATGTCGTCGGATGCGACATCAAACGTAGAGGGCTAACTGCGACTGGTGAACGATCTGAGGTCAGAGGCTAGCAGAATCAGGCCTTGGCCTCCTGCTACACTTTAGGCCGGAGTCCCTTGAGATCTCCGTCAGCCTAGCCTCCCTCTCGAACAACCCGTCTGCCCTCCACTCACGTCCGAGCCCCCCTCTGCTCCGAGCCCAACTGTCTCAACCTCGCTTCCTTAGCGCTCAAAATTCAAGTCTAGTCCGTTGACCAATCAACGACTAGTCACTCTGTGGCCAATACCATTCAGTGTTTCAAAATGGGCTGGCCAATCATCGTGCCACATATACCCCTCTCCTACGCATGTCAAATAAAACACACACAAAGCACGCACTAAGCGGCGAGTGGTTGCGCACACAAACACATACATCTGCAACTTTTCCCTCTCCAAAATCCTCCCACGCAAGAGGCGCCAAACAGTCGCAAAGACTAACGGCGTCGACGGTTACACTTCTGAAAATACATAAAAACACACACGCGCAAACCTCAGGCCCAAACATTCCGATCCCTGCTCTTGGTCGGTTGCGCGCGGGCGGTGGATTCACAGGGACACACAGGCGTCTTCCCGGGAAGACATGTCAACAGCGCGTTCTCCCCAGGCCTGTGTTACGCCGCGTTTCGGGATTTATGGCCTCCGCGCCCTCTCCACTCGAACCGGGAGACACCGCAGTTAGCGCCGTACCCACAACCACGTGCTTATGCTGTGCGCTCTAACTGCAGTGTTCTGCCTCCCTCGCGGCACGGGACGGAGAGAGCCGGCGGCGTCGCCCGCTGCCATGTGTTCTGGGCTTACTTCCGAGAAGCGGTCGCCCGCGCGACCGTCATAAATCTGGCCGCGTCAAACTGCCCATTGACCTTGGCGGCCCCTTCGGAATCTCGCTTCTGTGCGAAGCCCGCAGACTTAACTGCCCACGCCTTTAGCTTTTTGTCGCGAAGACGGATGTTCACTTCAGAGGCCTTATTCACAAAGCCTCGACAATTCCACTGCACCACCAGAGACAGTGCATTATCCATTGCGAGGCCGAAGAGCTTCTACGATGAGGGAGGTCACCTGCTCCGTAAGGGCTAATATTTTATCCACTGTCGGGGTATTCGGGGTTAACGTGTTGTCTGCACGTGATTGTGGTTTGATGCTTATTGGAGGTGATTCATTTGAAATTTTATCACGAGGTATTATAGTTCTTCGAGAGGGGTGAGAGCGACGCTGTTCTCGGAGCTTGGTGAGTTCGTCTAGACGTTTCATCCACATGTGATTGGTGCACTGGCCGTTTTGGTGTACCATTTGATCCACGAAGGTGGGTCGCTTGTGCGTATGAACCATGCTGAGAAGACGTATGATGAGCAGGTGGGTCAAGTAAAGGAAGTGCAGGGAAGTCGGTTTCATCACATGTAAGAGCAGCGAAGCGTTTACTTGTATGAATATCTTCTTTTCCAGGCGGCTTGCGCGACGGCCTCATTCGCTTCTTCTTTGGACAAGCGGGGGAGCGCATGTCATGGTCCGCCGATTTGCATAGGGCACAAAGCGCTATTGGTTCATTCATGTCGGCCACAGCTGCCGGATTAGGGCAGGTACTTTGCATGTGCCCTTCTTTATGGCAGTGATAACAAAATATACGACGAGGTCGGAAGGGCTGTGGTTTGATAATCGCACCATAATAGGTTAGGTACTCAGACAAAGTCAGCGGGCCTTGTAGGGTGAGTAGGTATGAACCCCTGCGCCCCAGAGGCCGTGCTTGCAACACTGAGTAAGTTGAACAGCGAATGTTTGCTCGCACCTCCTCAGAAGGACTTCTGCTGTCAACATGGTAAACGACGCAGCGGAGGGTGTCAGGGCCAGAGGCAAAATATATTTGCACTGGGACATGCTCATTCGCATCCAGGAGAATTTGAGTAACTGCACACATTTTCTGGGCGTCCACCAAGGATGGCAAGTTCACCGTAATGGTGTTCGATGGGCGATGGACGACAAATCCAAAGTAGTTAGTAGAGCCTAGAACTTGGTCAATTGTGGCTTGGACACACCGGGGGGGGGGGGGGGGGGGGGATAGTCGTTATATCAAAGCGCAATGTAGGCTTGATGGTGACGCGGAACGAGTTAGCAGCAAGTGGAAGCGAGGCTCGACTCACTGGCGGCATCTGTGGTGGTGTCAGGGGCTGACACGCTGTAGTTGGTCTTGGAAGGGAAGACTGAATTGGTGCGACAGGCACAGTTCTTTGAGAGAGGGTTACAAGCACAGAGGCGGCGGAGCAATCCATGGGACAAGCCGAAGTCGTTCCATCCGAAGACGAAGCAGACTGGGGGCATGTAGGCGTTGATGATTGCGTGGACGTGGATGTTGCGCCAGATTGTAACACAGCTGAAATCCGCACAGCTGTCGTCGGCGGAGCAGAATCCATGCAGGCGCGTAGCCCAGCCTCGCTCGGCAACGCCGATCTAAGCCTAGCCTGCGCCTGAGGGATCCGGTTGGACTTTCTTACTTGAGAAAGGGCCCACCGAGGCGGAAATCGCTCCACAGGGGCGTCTTCGTCATTCGTTCTTATGGAGGGCACAGTCCTACCCACACAAAACGACAGTTAATAGGCAAAACAAGATAAAAACACAGAGCTCTAAGCGGACACGTATCAGATCAGGCGCTTCTTCTTTGTCACCCACGCACAGTCTCACGCACAGTTTCTGCGGGCACCACTCATGGGTACTGAAGGACTTTTGCCTTTAAAGTATGAAAATTCCAAATTGGCAATCGTCTGTACAGTATATCTCAAATAGACTAGAGTGTAAAAGACTTCAAATCTACTTGCCTCTACAGACCATCTGTACTATCTACACATAAAAGATCGGAAACTCACAACTGGCCTCCTTTATATTGTGAGCCCTCTACGGATCTTCTTTCATTTGTACATACCATGATCTTTTTCTTCCTCTTGTACATACCGTCATCATCGTCCCGCGGCGCCGGCTCCGGCACACGCTTGGGTTTTCTCCATCAGATTAAACGCTGACACGGCATACCTTACCTTGCCTTCACGACCTTGCCGTCTGGACCTGGTCTTCTTTCACAAGTGGTGGAGGTGAAATTCGATCCCCTTGCTGCCTTGTGCCCTGCCTCTCGCGGGAGCTACGTTCCGGTTGCCGTTTAACAACTACCATCGTCATGTCAACCGACAGCAGTCCCGACCCGGCTGGACCCTCTACCTCGGCTAAACCGCCGCCTCCGATGGTGCCCACACGACAACGCGACCCGCCGCTGTTCGCTGGTCGTCGCGACGAAGACGTCGATGACTGGCTTGACACTTATGAACGCTGCAGTGCCTACAACCGGTGGGATGATGCTTTAAAATTCCCCAACGTTCCCTTCTACCTTATTGAGGTCACCAGAAATTGGTTTATTAACCGCGAGCCCCTCCCCACAAACTGGTCCACCTTCAAGCAGCAGTTCCGACAGTACTTCGCCGACCCGACTGTTCGGACGGAAATAGCAAGAAACAAGCTCGCTTCCCGCCATCAAGGTCCCGATGAGTCTTATTCGTCGTACATAGAGGCTGTGCTTGGACTCTGTCGGCGTTATAGTCCTACCATGCCGGAATCTGAAAGTGTACATCATGTCTTGAAATTAATAAATTCAATGGCTTATAACACCCTAGTGTCCCAGAATCCATCAAGTGTTGATTCCATTATTAAGACCTGCCAACGCCTCGACCAGCTACAGTCCTCCGATTGCAGCCCGGCTTCACTACTGCCCCGACCTCTACTGACCTCGATCTACGAGCCATGATTCGAGCGATAATCCGCGAGGAGCTCCAAGCCCTCAGCCCTTTCTGCCGGCACAGGTGTGATCATTCGTCCCCTCCTTCTAACGACGCCGGCCTCCGCCACATCATTAAAGAAGAGTTGGCCACTATCAACCACCCTGTCACACCTGATCCTTCTCCACCTCGCCCAGCACCGACTTACGCTCAAGTCGCTGCATCCCCTCCTCCTTTTGTTTCCCCACCCCAAGCACCGCCGCCACCCTACTACGCACCTTGGCGCCACGCTCGCCCAGTGTGCTACTATCATGGAATCCGAGGACATATATCCCGCTTCTGTCGTCGACGCCTGCAGAACGAGCGGCGTGGCTACAACGCCTTCGAAAGTGACATACCTGCATATTATCAGCGACGACCAATTCCTAGTCAACCTCGTCGATTCTCTCCACCGCTGGTATCCTCGTCTGAACCAAGTGGGTCTAATGTATCCCGACGCCGGTCCCCTTCCCCATACCGCCGCTCTGTTTCGCCACTTCGACCAGCAACAACTCTCCCTGTCCGTCATTCGTAAAACTAAGCAATGCCGTTTCCGGAGGTGAAACTGCACTTTGCGAACTTACAAAAGGTCCTCCTCATCGCCCGTATAATATGATTTCCGTTTCAGCTGAAGGATTACCGGTCGAAGGTTTGATTGACACAAGGACTGCACTTTCTGTTATTCATGCTGATTTGTGCCACCGTTTGCGGAAAGTAATGACACCATATGATGGACCTGAACTTCGTGGGGCAAATGGCGCCCCTCTGCACCCTTCAGCAAAGTGTACAGTTGGAGTTGTTATAGACGGCGTCCACCACCATGTGCAGTTTGCTGTGCTTTCACCGTGTGCGCATTTGATGATTTTTGGATGGGATATTTTGTCAACCACTTCAGCGTTAATTTCTTGTGGCGACCGTGTCATCCATATGACAGACAGTGATTTTTCATCTGACATTTCTGCACGGCATCATTTCCTCATTGCCGCAGCTGATACCGTATTGCCTCCACAGTGCGAAACACTTATTACCGTTGTTTCTGAACACATAACTGACGGGGATGTACTTATCGCACCATCCCATCGTCATATTGCACGTGGAATCGCCTTCCCATCAAGTCTTGTACGATTCTGCAGCAGCTCAGTGATAGTAGCTGCCATGAACACTTCCCGTGAATTCCTTGCGCTGACTAAAGGAACTTCCCTGCCATGCATAGTGGATGCTCACCTTATATCCATGATGGTGCTCACTGCCCCACTACCTCCGCAACATGATTCATCGCAAGTCTCTCTTTCCATGCTGTCGAAGACAATCAATCCGAACCTCATGCCGCACCAACGCCAAGAATTACTGCAATTGCTTCAAGCCCACCAAGCCATTTTAATGCCACTTCCCCACCACTGGGACGGACTAGTGTTGCACATCACCGCATCCTTACTGAAGGTAACTCAATTTACGCCGACGACCTTATCGGGTTTCTCTCTCGGAACGAAAAGTAATTGAAGAAAATGTCAATGACATATGCTCCGTCTCGATATTATTCGTCCATCAACAAGCCCATGGTCCTTTAGTTAAAAAAAAAAGGACGGATCGGTAGGATTTTGTGTTGATTATCATGCACTCAACAAAATTACCTGCAAAGATGTCTACCCGATGCCGCGTATTGATGACGCCCTTGAGTAACTCCAAGGCGCCGAATATTTCTCGACCTTGGACTTCCGCTCAGGTTATTGGCAAATACCTATGCACAAGTACGACAAAGAAAAAAACGCTTTCGCAACTCCTGACGGACTTTATGAGTTTAATGTTATGCCCTTTGGCCTTTGCAACACACCCGCAACACTTGAAAGAATGATCGATACTGTACTTCGTGGCCTCAAATGGATGGCATTGTTATCACTTAGTCAACTTTTACCGACCATCTCACGCGCCTGAATGAAGTCCTCACGTGTCTTTCTTCAGCGGGCCTTCAGCTCAACACCAAAAAGTGCCACTTTGTAGAGAAGGAAATTAAAATATTGGAACATCTGGTTAGACATGACGGCATTCGCCCAGACCCTAAAAAAATAATTGCGGTCTTGAACTTTCCTCGTCCGCAACGGACTACAGATTTGCGCAGTTTCCTCGGCCTGGCGTCCTATTTCCGGCGATTTATAAAGCATACTTATAAAGGATTATAAAGGATACTATACCAGGCCCAATTCCAAAGACTCACGAGGCGGCAATGGGCAAAATTGGAAACAATAAATAGAAACGCAATGCGCACTATTACGGCCTTACCAAAACTTACCCCTATCCCTATTCTCCAAGAGTTTGCACAGATAAATACGTTGACAGAATTAATTGAACAACGAGAGGCAACAAGGGATATGAAGCGAAAGTACGTTACGCCCAAAGCATCCTTGTACAACGAAGTGGCAGTTCGAACACCATCAATGGCTGACCCCCCTCCGTGGGAATTCACTACTATCACGACAAACAAGACCACTCGGCTTCGTCGCAAAGAAAAGCTGGCATCTCGACCTCTGGTTGATGCACTTCCAGGTACCTTAATTGCATATACGGACGCATCAATTATAGAAAATGGCGGTAGAACAGCAGCTACTAGTCCAACACATAGCGAACTAAAGGTACATAAAGAATATCTTTTAGAATACCCGGACCCGCTTGTGATGGAACTATATGCAATCCGCGATGCTATGGAGGCCATAAATAAAATAGATTCGATAACAGAAGCACACATCTATACAGACTCCTCAGCCGCCATAAAACAACTGAAGAAAGTGACGAAGACGCTATGTGTTACCCAGGAAATCCACGCACTCAATAAAAAAACAAAGATAAGCATCCAGATATATTGGACACAACACAATGCTGAGAACGCTGAGCAGAGAAAAGTTGACCACCTCACACACGAAGTTCCACACACAAATGGGCCCCCCACCAGGCTCCCTTTCAATGCCCGCTCCGCTGTTTCCATTTAAGCATCCTCTTTAAGGAAAAGTACACGTGCCCTCATTCCCCCGTGTACATTCCCACTCCCTCGTAACTTAACGAGATTGGAGGAGGTTTCCCTTAGAAGGATAAGAGCTGGGGCGGCCCTTACCCCGTCGGTAAAATGCTGATGGGAATCGCAAGCTGACATCGGACCAACCACATGCCCAAAGTGTTCCACACCAGCTGCAGAAGTGGATGTTCGCCACCTGCTATGGACTTGTGCAGGGACAAGGGCATCAAGGACACAGATTCTGCGCGAAGTGGGTCTAACCACAACAAAGGAAGAGGACTTTTCTAAATGGCTCACCGACAACGCTAAGAGCGGGAGCCTGCTCCGGTTCCTCACGGAAAACCATTTACATGAGTTTATATAATATGCCTTATGGCAAGTTTGCGTACAAAAAAAAAAGCTATTGCTGTGAGCCCTCCACGGATGTTCTTTCATTTGTACATACCATGATCTTCTTCCTGTTGTACATACCATCATCATCGTCCCGTGGCGCCGGCTCCGGCACGCGCTTGGATTTTCTCCATTAAACGCTGACACGGCATACCTTGCCTTGCCTTCCCGATCTCGCCGCCTGGACCTGGCCTTCTTTCATAATATGTATATCTGAATAGACAAAAAGTTTTACGCAGTCTTACTGACGTCTTACAGACGTGAGCCTGTGTAAATGTTTTATATGCGCTAATTTCAAGCAGCAAGTTATCAATTAGACCAAAGGAAATACAGCGCTAAGTTTTTAGACGAACCACACAGAAAGACGGACGGGACAGGCGCTTTGGTTTAACGCAATGTCACACCAACTAGCCCAGCAAGAGATACTGTTGACCGAATTATCAATTAGAGTTCGAAGCAAACACAGCTAAACGGTTGCTAAATTTTATTTTAAGTTTTGCCTTTTCGTGAAAATATGCGCTCAAAATTTGGTGCCCGCGTCCAAAAAGGTCATATCATCAATCCCGGTGTTGAAAGCCTGCATTAACTCGTGACAAATATCTGCGTTTGTAATATGGCTGGGAATCGCACTTTAACTAGGCTCGGTCAAATTATGCCCTCTCATTTCTTTGGAAACAAGCCAAATGCACCATTAGAGCCTCAGCATTCGAGAAAAAGTGTAAATGTTTTTGCAAATCCGAACCCCAATAGCAATGAACGTTTTAGGCGCTCCTCCCTCTGTTCAGAATCCCTTATCCGCCTATTGTTGGGCCATAATGTTTAGTTCTTTCATTTTGAGCTGCAAGCAATGAGCCTTGTTTGCCCCACAAACACGCCAATTGTTTTCTTTTCTTTCCTTCAGCCCCACTTCTCTTTCACGGTACCTCGTCCTCGTTGATTGGACGTGCTCTCTAATCTCTGCTTCCGAGCGGACACTTCTGCTAATTGCGCACGTTAGAAAAGCGCCCAGCTAATATAGATGAAACTAAAAAGCTGCGTGCACGTTCACGGTCAGGCCCTCCAATCGACAAAAAAATAAGCTGATAAAATCAGAAATTACGGGGTAAATAAACGCCTGTAAAGCGCGAATCGCAAAGTAAGAGTACGGACGCCCCTTCCAAGTCGTTCCTGGTACCGGGAGAACGCCGCCGCCACCGTTTTGTTCGCACGCTTTTCGCAATTTGCGCGCAACAATGGAAAACCCATCTCGGAGAGTGACCGCGCTAGCTCGAGGAAAAGCGCCGGCACTGCAAAGTTATTTTTTTTTTTACAAGGGTAGGTGAGGGGAGGAGGAAGCACTGAAAAAAAAATGAAACAGAACAAAGAACTGGGGAGACAGAAGGGTAGTTGGAGAATGGCGAAGCCCATCGGCAGAGCTCGTGTGCTGTATGCCGGAGGAAGCAAAATCTGCAGACCTTGCGAAGAGAGGGAAATTGGCGAGAGATCGAACGAAATAGTTGAAATGTGCAAACCCACGGTGACGAAGATAAAGAAAGAAAGAAAGAAAGAAAGAAAGAAAGAAAGAAAGAAAGAAAGAAAGAAAGAAAGAAAGAAAGAAAGAAAGAAAGAAAGAAAGAAAGAAAGAAAGAAAGAAAGAAAGAAAGAAAGAAAGAAAGAAAGAAAGAAAGAAACACCAGAGCTAAGGACTTGGAAAATACATAGAAATAGAAAATCAGGGAGGAGGAGATAGGCCTTTGTCAAACAAAACAGCGTATACAGGGGGGAGGGGCAAACGTGGTGCAGACGGTTTGAGAGCGCGGAGACAACAACGGGCGGGGAATTCGCGTCACGTACTCGGGGCTTTTCTTCCCGCCGGTTCCTCAATCGGTGGGCTTGGCTTCGGGCGGCCTCGTTAAGGACACACGACGAGATGGCCTGCCGCCTCTTCTCCCAGATGAAAAGCTTCCCTTCCACTAGCGGCACTGTCACCAGCCTTGCGTTGAATCCGTGGCCAGAAGACGACTGGAGCGGGTCCCGTGAGGAGGAGTATAAGGTGATAGACAAGGGGAGGGAGGGTGGAGATGGGAGAGAGGGGACTCCTACAACCGCGGCCTTCATATTAGGGGAGAACCAATTAGCTGCGGTTCGTTAGTGAAAAAAGCCCTGTGTGACGGCGCCGCGCTTTGGCAAGTTGAGGCGTGGCGGCCGCTGCGAATGACGTTCAAGTGTCAGGGGCGCGCGACGTCTAGACGGGGCGTGCCGGAACTAGGGAGGTCTTCGCGTCACCGGCCACACCGTGTGCTCGAAGCTCGCTGCTCTGCCTTGCTGCTCAAGGAAGCTCCTTCTCCCGCATTTCACGTGCGAGCGAACCAGCAGAAGGTTCGAACCTGAAGCTTCCTGTCTAGCCACTTCACTGGAGGGTTAATAAGCTCCACAGCCTTTCTCAGTTGCTCGCGCAGATTCAGGAACTTTTTGGTGCGCACCGGATTTAGGCTGTATTCCTTCACATGGCGCTGTCTAAAGCATTAGTGAAGTGCACTGTACTTTCAAAACTTTTCAGCCATATTGAACTAGGTTCAGCACTAACTCGGGTCCGCTTTCTGTAGCACTGCAGTCAGAGGTGGATGAGGGAAGCGCTAGTGGTGTTCCGCCCCAGCGCCGGGCGGAACACCGGAAAAGACGCCGGAAAAGGGGCCAACTCGTGTACATAAAAACTTCATTTCTCTTTCGAGCTGAACAAGAAAACTGCGCTTCTTTTGTTAGTTTTTTTTTGTGTTAATTTTTGCTAATAAATGTGCTAAGAAAACAAGCAGGGCATAACACGGCGATCGAGACACTGTGTCTGCGACGACCGGAAAGACTAAACCATAATTTAATAGCCGGACTACTAGTATACCGTAACGCGACCATGCTATGGCACGAGGTTGGTTGCGAATGTCTGTCTTCCTTTGTCGCCTAACTTTGGCTAAACTGCAAGATAATGTTTATCGCGAGTTTAGCTTATTGATACAGTAGCCTGTTTTTCAACTTAGTAAAAAGTGGACTAGATACCGATAGCAATGCGTACGCAGCAGCATGGGGAGGCTGTTGAACTGTTTGTTGATTTTCTACTAAAAACTTGCTGACTGAAGTCTTGTTATGAACATGTGAAAGATTTTCCTTTCGTTGTCATTGTTTGCAGTGCACCATAAAATTTAGGGGTAATAATTAGGTGATTTTCATCGTAAGCTTATTACACTGTGCTTATGGACGCCACCGGTGCTTTTGGTCCTTCTTCCAGAAAGGAAACCATCGTTTGTTTGTTTGTTTGTTTTTTTACTAGGCTTTAAGAAGTTACTCAGGCTATGAGACGCCGTAGTGCCCTAAGCACTGAGTCACCACGGTGAAACAAACTATGTTGTGATAAATATTGTACGTTTATATGGTACTTCATACAGTTATGAGTGAAACTATAAACCTAAACTTGACTTTTTTTTTTTTAATTACAAGCTTTAGCTTACATATGCTGATTTTCTCTCGTAGAGTCTCAAGAGTTCTACTTTCCTCTTCTTTTTATACGACATCTTTTTGGGCAATGCAATGTTGTAATCCGATTGCATTTTAATTGCGAGCGAAAAGATTGTTGCTTGTGCAGCGTTTTAAGAAACGGACCAGCCCGAAAAGATAGCTACTTTCACCGCATCCTCTATGCGAAAAACATGAAGCTTGGAGAAATTTCAACGAGTGTTCCAAGGACAGAAAACTCTCAGAGAAAGCATGAAATTTTTTTTTTCTTAGATGGTAATGAAAAGAAATACGCTCATACCGTTACATAAGTGGAAGCCATTCGTTATGTCGTTCGTTTTGTTTTTTGTTACATTCAAGCAATGGCTAGAAAAAAACGAAAGCAGAAAACTCTTTACGCGATAAAATAAAGCAGCAAACAACTAGGCTGCGCTGAAGTACAGATTACAGTAAACAAACAAAAAGTTTCAAACACATCTATTTTATGAACATGTGGACACTTTGCAAGTGAAGCGGGCAGTTTCTGAGTCATTCTTAGGACCTTCACAGCTGTACTGTTACAGCAGATATCTTTGAATGGCGAAAGGCTCAGATCTTTCTTCCTAGACCTTCTATGTGTCCCCAAATCTGCAGGAATGGCGTACCGTCGAAGAAAAACCGGACAGCTAAAGCAAGTACGGGCACAATTTTGGCATCGCCTTTTCTTTTCAGAAGAAAACAAAAACGGGGAATAAACATTTTGTAGGCATTCAGGCACCGCGTTTAGGGGAGGATACGATATATATTTAATGCCTCCCGTCTGCGTGGATCTTGGTTCGCCCGCACGCGCATTGATTGTCACTGATCACTTAGTTCTTACTGAGAGGTGCGCAAATGCGCTACTTTTGTGATTTCCTCCCCTCAGCCTCACTTTTAAATCGGTGGCTAGAACGCCCTCCCTCATCTTGACTATTGAAAACTACAAAAGAAGTTATATACTTTGAAAAATGAGTAAAAAAATAATCATTTAGGATTAGAAATGATTAAGCGCGAAGCTGTTCTTTTTATTATTATTTTTTCTAAATAGCGCGCTTCAACAGCAACATTAATCAATGATCATGGCATACAGATTTGGAAACTCGACGAAAAATTCTGCGACTGAATTTCTCTCCCTGCTGAAAATGAATATGCTATCAATGAGTCTGCATCCATACACAAAATCGCTAGTCACGCGAGAAGCAAGCCATCGTCATGCTCAGTCGCTAAGCACTTATTGCACCAAAACCAAATATTTACTTTTCCTCGAACAACAATCAAGTAAAATCAACTGTCGTTTAATTTACTAATTAGTTCTGATGCCATTATTAGTTTTTATGTATTCTTTGTGTGTTTATTGGAAATTTTGCCACTGTGTCGTTTATGTATCTCATTTCGCATTTCCCATATTTGCGTTTATTTCCATGCGTGTGTGACCATATCTTTGATTATTTTTTTATTTTGCGTGCAACATGCTAATTACGTTTATTTTCATGTTGTTCTGCCCCTCCTGCCTGTGCTCACCAAGGCTGGCAGTATTGAATAAATAATTAAATATCTCCCCAGGCCTTCAATCTTGCTGATCTACGTTTGCTCGACTGTCCCTGACCGTTAACCCGACGATCAGCATTGAGGGAGAAACGCACAAATTGAGGGCACCTTCCCACCTTTGATAATAATGTTTGCCTCTATAACATAATACAAACTCGTTAACATGCAGTCGCAAGCTACCACGCTATGTGAAACACCATTCGGTAAAGATTTAAAGCCGTGATTTACCCAGACTGTAGGAATGTGCCTGTATAAAACCATTGGGGTGGCGAGTCTGACACCAAACAAAAGGTCTCTGAGTTCAATTACCCCTTCCCATCTCAAAAGAGTCACCCGAGTGGCAGCTCCTTCCGACCCCGCAATCAGTGCCTGGCCATTTCATCTGCTCACTCCCCACTAGGAGATTTATGCTCGTGAGTTTTCATTCATAACGCCAAGAGCTCCCAACTCTGACACCAAGCTTTCTGGAAAGCGTGGCTTTAACGTTCTGGCCTTTAAACACCAAGAACAACGATGCCAATTGATTCTCACAATGGTAGTAAAATTGATGGAGCTGCGAGAAGAACCACAACTGAGAGGGCGTGTTTTTGCTTAGTTAATAGCGACATGATTTAGATAGATGCCTTCCTTAAAATCCCTCGTATTCATCGAGGCCCGAGGATGCTGATGTTTATTGTGCAATGCAAATCATATCACACCTCTTTTTTTCCCTTTGAAGTGGGAGCCGTGCGTTTCGGCACTAACTGTTCTGCACCTAGTTATCTAACAAAACTTCGCAGGGAACGCTTGCGAAGCAGTTTTTTGGGTGACCTGCTCCGGCGATTGCTTCATAGCCGCCTTGCCAGAAAAGGGGATCGAATTTTCTCATCTTATGAGCCGTTTGAGCGCCGTGTGGCAAGCGTCTTTTTTTTTTTTTTTTTTTCTGGCTTAAGTATGGACTTTTTTAGTTTCCTCCCAGCCTCTCTGCTTCTTTCTTGTTTATCATTGTTGCAACGTCGCAAGAAAACCTGCTTCCAGGGTGAGCGGAAATTGCGACACGGCATCCAATAAGCACCGAGCGGGAAATCAACTCCTGCCTCTCGTAGGCGCTAATCCTATTACTGTTCTGCGTGATATCCTTAAAGAGCTGTGTTTGTGCTAGCCTAGCTTACTTTCTGTGTGTGTTCGCTACCCAAAACATTTATCGCTCGGGGTGAACATTGTATTGCCGACAAAGCGCATCTGCTAACTGCAATGCGCTTCAAAATAGTTTTAGGCTTTGCTCTGCTCCTCTTCTAAGCGTACACTTTTCAGCAAATAACCCTTCGGGGCTGGTAGGCCTTCTCTTCCTGCTGCTAGCTTGGTTGCGAATGATAATAGCGGCTCATTTGTCGGTGATATTGGTGAAGATAACGACAGCGGTCCGCCGCTACCGACATCTCTACCATCCCGCGGATCACCCTGGCCTAAATCGGGAGTCGTTTCTGTTACGACCGCCCAGCCGCCGGCACAGCCCGTATGTTGGCGAAGATTGCCTCGCAGCGTCGGTGCTTTAAAACGTTTATCTTTTCTTAAGCGAAACACGTGTTGAACGCGAATAAAACTTCAGAGCTGAATAGACGAAGACGGTAGAGTAGTAATGTACAGAGTGCTTAGAGATCGGTAACTAGCGCCCAGTGGGCTATCGTAAACATGTGAAATTTGAAGGAGAGAGAAGAAAGTAATAAGACGAGGAAAGCGGAAATCTGATAGAAATTTAACGCTAAAACGAAGAGATCGAAGAACACCCCGCGGTGTACAAAAGAGGCGATACGGTGCGCTGTATTAGTGCACGAAGAAGGGAAAGCACTGTATAAGAGAAGATAATGAGCCATTCTCGTTGCCTAAGCACGCTGCAAAGCGTTGTGGGTCATATGCTGTAGTAAAATGGATGCTGGGTGCTGTCTTAAAAGGCCTCGGGTTACAAGCATCAAGTGCCGTTGCGTGCACCATGCAGCTTCCTGCAAGAGTTTTACTTAAAAGTGAGGAGTTAGCAGTGGTTGAACAAATAAACTGAACACATACGCGCATGAATAATATGCAGTATAGATCTTGCCCAACACCATAGTCATCTTCAAGCAAGGTAAACATCCCGTGTGACACTTCGCGTAAAACTCAAGTCTCTTCCCCTCAGGCACGTACCAGCGGCGTCAGAATAAACGTGAACGGCATGAAACGACAACAATGAAGGGAAATTATTATAGTTCAAGACAATTCATCCATGCTTAGTTGATCTCACTTTGTAAATGCAATTGTCTCTCTTTGTACACTATCAATTCCATAACCATCCTTGATGTAATACGTATAAAAAAATATAAATCCTACCCAACAGCATAGTCATCTTCAAGCAAGGTAAACTTGCGTCCATCAAAAGGGAATCAGCAGCTATCGGATGATAAAAACACGAGTTCGCACGACATTTGGCTTTTATGAAAGCTATGCAGGTCGATGTGGAGGAGTTTAGGGGCAAAGAAATGCAAGCGAGCATTCAAAACCGTGCCTTAACACCTAGTGTGGGTGCTCAGCTACGTCAGCGTTGAATCACAAAGGAGGCTATGTTTAGGTCTGTAAGATCCGAACAATGGACGCGCAGCTCGCTAAGCGTCGCGCAGCAGACTAAAAAAAAGTGGAATCCTCGAGAGATTCTTCTTCCTTCTTCCCGTTCGTTTTGCGCGTGCACAAGCTTTGGAGGCAGCTGAGGAAGCGCGTAATTTGAAAGTAGGAATGCATATTTCACCTCGCTCGAGATGTACACACCCGAGCGGCCATAGAGACCCCGCTACCTGGAGACAAAGACCCACACTTCGCGTAAAAATCAAGTCTCTTCTCCTCAAGCACCTACCAGCGGGGTCAAACTAAACGCGAACGGCAGATATGAAACGACAGCAATGAAGTGAAATTGTTATAGTTCATGACAACTCATTCATGCTTAGTTGATCTCACTTTTAAAATGCTGTGTTCGCTCTTTGTAAACAACCATGGTCCATGTTTTAACCAGCTATTATTGTCTGTTTCTACTTTCATTTGCGTTAACGCCTGGGAATGCTTGCAGTACACGTTGAGAAAAAGAAAGACTGTAGGTTACCTAGACGCGAGGCTCTTGAATCGAGGAGGGATAAGGGGTAGATGAAATGCCGTCAAGCTCCTTTAATTTCTCTGAACTGCTGGCTATCACACACAAAATAGCTCAGGTCATCGTGTCATCAACTATCCCGCGCGCGTGCAAGTTTTACTGATTATTATTAATTTTCTTTATTTTTCTCTTCAACCAATGTGATTATTTTACGAACTGCTGCGCATCAATTTCTATTGACAACTGTGACGGAGAAAATTCAGAATGAATAGCCACAATACACACTCTATCATGGTCGCGAAGGCCGGAGATGCGTGCAATTTCCTAGTACGCATTCGTCCTTTATAGCCTCTAAAATCCCTAACCTCTCGGATGGTCGCGTTTGCGTGACCAAACTCCGCAGTGTGTCCCGTCTTTACCACTTTCGGCCGGGATAGAAGCTCATATAAACGTCCCAGAAAAAGGTGACAACTGTTAGAAGGACGAAGCAATGCTGAAGAAACAGAGGGAATCCCGTAGAAAAGCACTCGCGTCGTCGTTGAGAGGTGTGAAACACGCGCGAATATGATTGCCACAGTCAGGCTGGCTCAGAAATGAGGAGAGTATGGGACGTTGAAGCTGTGAGAACGAATGAAAGCCTCTCTTATTTTCTCCCTTCCACCGACGAACGACTGTTCCCCATTTCCTCCCTGCTGACCCTTTTTCCCGCTGGTCTCTGTGGTCGTCGCCGTCCCCCTAAAGCTCGTTTCCGTGCTACCCGGCGCGTGGAGAAAGCGAGAGAAAGCGGGCTGTTTCCCTAATCTGCAAATGAAGGTCCATCTGGACGAATCTTCCGGCTTTGCGCCTCCTCTCTTCCCTCGGCCAGTGCAGCGCCAGAGGCGGCTCGGCGTCAGAGAAGGCGCCCGAGTGGATTGAAGTGGATCCGAATGAGATTGGCCCTTGGCACGCACCGAGACGCGCGCCGCTCGGCACGTCGCTGGCTTCTTTCTCACAACGCAGCTTTCCTTCTACAGGCCTTTGTGTGTGTCTGCGAATGTCTCCTAGAGACGTGGCTTTTATTCGAATACGAATGTCCGCGCCTGTGTGCGTTGGGAGAGAGGTGTGAATATAAGTAGAGTTTTAGCAAACATAAGTGCAAACGACCTGCAGTTTTTTTATTGTTTTTAGTAGAGCGTTGTTGTTTGTCCGTGTCTCTAGACAGATGATGTGGTAGATGTTTTACAACAGTGGGTACTTTTTTAGTGCGACAACTTTCACATTAGTATAAAGCGTGTCATTGGTTACACGAATGCTTAACTGCACTTGTTTCACGGTAATTGAAAAAAAAAAACTCTCTTTAATTCAATGTTCAGGGTACCCAGGATACACAGCTGCGCACATATAGCGACATATAATTGTCAGTGGACGAAGTTTATGTGATTAATGACGACGTGGTCAAAAGGCTGAAGTTATTCATAAATATCCAAGCATCCAATCGGTCTTTCAATATTTGGCACCAATACGACTTTGCTGTCACCACCTTTTCCTTCTTTTCCTTCGACACGCAAAATTTTGCTCGTGATTTTTCATATTATAGTCTGTTCAAAACGGCAGATTGAGAGTTTCAATACGCGCAGAACAATAAAAATATTTCTTCCGGTTGTCGGTCAATACAGTATTTGCGGGCATTCATCGATAAGGTGGCGTATACTCCATTACAAATCACTCATTTGCAGCAACATTTTCAATCTCGGAAAACACTCAGGCACTTGGTCTTGTGTCTTGAGAACTTCAATAACACTCACAACGGCTTCGCGGAAATACTGCCGTAATTTCCTCGCATCAACATCTGCATGCCTGAAAGCCATTCTGGATCGCCAGGTACCCAATCGCCAGATCGCCAGCCCAAATCGTGTTTTAACCCATGATGTGTATTTCTCGCGTAATGTTATGTGTGTGTGTGTTTGCGTGAAGTAGTTCTTTATGTGTAAAATCTGATAATATATTAAGCAATAAAGAAAAAAAAAGCAGCGGTGGCGTAGCGGTAGAACATCCGCCTTGCATGCAAGAGGACCGCGGCTCAAATCCCTGTGCCACGCATTTCTCCACCGGATTAAAAAAAAAAGAATTTCCGCGTGTCGATGGAATTGGATAAACAGGTTTGGGGGGCGACTTGATGCCGGTGAACACCTCCGGCAACGCACTCCCTCACCAGAACAGGAGTTGGCCACCCTGGTGCAGTAATTGGCAACAACCTCCTATGATACGCTCCATAAAACCCCGGCCCTCACTTACCAGCGGCTGCGGAATAACTGCCCACGGCAGCGGTCAGATCTGTGACGCAGCAGGGGGTGCTAAGAATTCCTGGCTCCGTTGGACAGGCCGCCATTGGAAACTGACCCTGGCAAAATTTAACGTTAGAACCCTAGCTAGTGAAGCTAAATTAGCAGTGCTGTTAGAGGAACTAGAGGGTATGAAATGGGATGTCATAGGGCTTAGTGAGATTAGGAGGCCGAATGAAGCATCTACTGTACTGAAGGATGGGCATGTACTGTGTTATCGAGGTTTACTAGAGAGGCGACAACTAGGAATAGGTTTCCTTGTCAATAAGTATATAGTGGGCAATATAGATGAATTCTATAGTAATAATGAGAGGGTGGCAGGCATCGTAATTAGGCTTAATAAGCGGTATAAACTGAAGGCTGTACAGGCCTATGCACCTACATGTAGTTATGATGACCAGGCAGTTGAAAGCTTGTACGAAGATGTAGAATCGACAATGCGAAAAGTAACGACGCAATATACTGTAGTAATGGGCGACTTCAATGCAAAGGTAGGGAAAAAGCAGGCAGGAGACCAGGCAGTAGGTGACTTGTGGCATTGGTTCTAGGAATAGCAGGGGGGAGCTACTAGTTGAGTTTGCAGAGTGCAATAACTTACGAATCATGAATACCTTCTTCAGGAAACGGAAGAACCGGAAATGTACATGGAAAAGTCCTAACGGGGAGACTAAAAATGAGATTGACTTCATACTTTGTTCACTCCCCCATTAAGCAAGCAGTAGAGGTGATCGGGAAGGAGGAAGAGGAGGAGGAAGATGAGGAGGAAAGGCAGGGAGGTTAACGAGTAAAAGCAACCGGTTTGCTACCCTGCACTGGGGATGAGTGGATATAAAAGTTGTGAGAGAGGGATAGTTGAAGTTAGTACAGTCACATAACACACACGCCACATCACATCACGTCATAGTCATATCATAGTAAACTCATAGTCTTTCGATTAGGCCTGTGCTTTTCATAAAGCGGAGCAGTGCCTGGGAGGCCTTCACCGCAGATGATTGCCGTGGCCAGGGACCTAAAATCTTAGTTTCACTCAATGGGCGTTCATCTAGATGCTCCAGCGAACGGCACACACACTGCCTTTCCTCACTGTATATTGGGCACTCACAAAGAATGTGGCCTATAGACTCGTCGCATCCACAGTTTTTACATGCAGGGCTGTTTGCCATGCCTATCATAAAACAATACGAGTTTGTGATTGGTACACCAACCCACAGGCGGCACAGCAAAGTTTCTTCGCGTAGGGGTAGGCCAGGTGGAAGGCGCAGTTTCAGGTCAGGATCCAGACATTTTAAGCGGCAGTTCGCAAACTGGCCAGAATTCCACAAGGAGAGTGTGGGTTCCCGCGCAAGTGCGCGAGGTCTGCCCGCTGCGTCTGCCCTGGAAAAGGGAATCAACACACAATCGCCGTATTTGTGGGCTGTCCGTGCGACCTCGTCCGCCGAAAGATTGCCCGCTAATACAAATACAAATACAAATAATTTTGTTTAGCATCAACAATGATTATACAGTATTCGTGATGCTGCAGGGTGCTAGCAAAAAGCCTGCGATGGCTTGACAAAGGCTAGCACCCCGCTTATAGTGCAATACAGCAGCGGACAAAACGCAACAAAACAAGGAAAAGCCATTATAAACACAACGACGACTTTATATATTAAAAAGTACATTTAGAGGATAGGACTAATATTGGGTGGTACAGAACTGCATGTGTTAACAATATTTTTATTTGAGGACATATACTGTTGTATAGATTAGCTGGACTTGTTAACCGAGGAATTCAGAGCTTGTGGTAGCATGTACATCAACATTTGGCGGCCATAGTTGGTACGGGTATGGGGAATCTTCCAAATCTGACTGCTTCGTGTGCCATACGTTTTTTCAACTGGAGTCAGTGTTGCAAGTGTTTCAAGGAAAGGGTCACTATTTATGCGATAAGTACGATAACGTTTTAGCAGAATTGCGTTGAACAGGTTCGGTAACGGGTTTAATCTAAGGTCATGAAATATAGGTTCTGTGTGTGCGTCATAGGGTTCAGCAGAAACGATTCTTACAGCTTTTTTTTGTAGTCGATCATTTTTGGACAGGTTTCTGTAGGTCGTTGTTCCCCATACCAAATAACCATACGAGGACATGAAAAGGGAGTTGTATAAGAGCACTTTAATGTGCTTTGGCAAAAAATAACGAAAGCGTGCAAGAATACCTACTATTCGCGAAAGTTTGGGGTGAACAAGGTCAGCATTCGCGCTCCACTGCATATTCTGCTATATGCCGCTATATCCTGAAAGCCATTGGAAGATGTTGTCATGTCTTCCATTAATTGCACAGTGATGAATTTGTCGTATTTCCGCAACGAGTGTTTATGGGCTCCACGGTGAAGAGCCGCTTTTAAGGCTTGCAGGGCTGCTTTTTTATCTGTGAAAATAGACCACCACTGGGGGCTCTGCTGACTGATACGCCTAATTGCGACACGAAGAGAGGTTAGCTCTGCAGCTGTTGAAGAAGTCTGCTGAATTGTCCAAACTTTTATTTCTATATTAATTGAGGGTATGACCATGTAGCCTGAAGAACTCACGGCCTTCACTGAACCATTGGTGTAGACGTGCGAACGATTTGCATGGTGCTCATGGAAGTATTCAAGAGTGGTTTTTTTTAGTTCTGTAGGAGATAGCTCGATCTCCTTCCTGGTTCCGGGTATTGAAAGAAGCCCGTGTGGTTTATGCAGGCTCCATAGTGGAGAGGACGATCTAGATGCGGGTGTAAACTGGGACGGCAATATAGCGCGATGCGCATCGACGGCCTCTGTAAACGATGTACGCGGCCTGGTAATAGGAAGACTGGCCAAATGATGACAGGGAACCCGAGAGATGTGTCGGAAATGTGCCCTCAGGACGTCAACTGTTAGGTAGGTAGATATGGGATGCTCCTGTGCAATTAAAATGGTAGCAGCCATAGAGGCACATTTCGGCAAATCCCAAGCAGATTCGCAGAGCTTGAGCTTGAACGCTTCGTAGAATTCCTAAGTTGGTTTTCTTGATATTTCCGAGTGCATTAAGCTGTACCGAAGAAATCCCATAAATAATCCACGTTACAGCTGGAGCATCGACCGCACGGACGCTTCCCATGACTTTCCCCCAATAAATGCAAGTATGTGAGCAATTGCTGACAGCCTCTTTTTCATTAATGAAATATGGGGAGTCCACGAAAGATTTCGGTCAATGATCACTCCCAGAGCGCGATGGCTGCTTTCGTAGGGTATTGTTTTACCATCAATGCGTACGGTGTAAGGTGATATGCTCTTGCGTGTAAATTCTACACGCGAACACTTTTCTGTTGATATCTGTAGATCTTGCAGGTGGAGATAGGCCGCAACTATACTTGCTGCCTTTTGAAGCCTCGCTCTAACCTGTGGGTGTGTAAATCCTGATACCCAGATACAGATGTCGTCTGAATATATTGAAAGTTGCGCCGATTGTAGTATTAAGTTGTCAAGCCCGACAAGAGTAAGATTGAAAAGCGTTGGGCTTAGTACGCCGCCCTGTGGGACTCCACGGGAAGTGAAATGAGAAGATATTGGGCCATCCTCAGTCTGCATAAAGTGAGATCTGTTGGATAAATAACTGAGTATCCAGCAAAAAACACGACCGCCAAGCTCGGCAGCTTCCAGAGCGTCCAAAATGGCAGCGTCCAGAGGGAGCAGTTAGGAATAAGGGTAGATGGAGAATACCTCAGTAATCTGGGATTTCCTGATTACATTGCCTTGCTAAGTAACTCGGGGGATGAACTGCAAATAATGATTGATGACTTAGACAGGAAAATTAGAAAGGTAGGCTTAAAAATCAATATACAGAATATTAAGGTAACGGCCAACAGCTTCGGGAAGGAACAGCAATTTACTTTAGGTAGCGGAGCACTGGAAGTTGTCGGCGAATATGTCTACTTAGAACAGGTAGTAACCGCAGATCCGGACCATGGAAAGGAAATAACAAGAAGAATAAGATTGGGATTTAGCGAGTTTGGCAAGCACTCGCAGATTATGACTAGCAGCTTACCGGTATCGCTCAAGAGGGAAGTATACAACAGTTGCGTTTTACCTGCACTCACCTATGGGGCTGAAACATGGAGGCTAACCAAGAGGGTTCTACTTAAGTTGAGGACAACGCAGAGGGCTATGGAACAAAAAATGGTATATGGTACCATTAGGAGAAAAAAAGCGTGCAGAGTGGATCAGAGAAATAACTCAAATCACTGACATTCTAGTGGAAATTAAGAAGAAGAAATGGGCAGGACATGCAGGACATGTAGTGCGAAGAGAGGATAACCGATGGTCGCTTAGCGTAACAAATTAGATTCCAAGGCAAGGAAAGCGTAGCGGGGGGCGGCAGAAAGTTAGGTTTGCGGATGAGGTTAAGAGGTTCAGTGGGGTCAAGTGGATGCAGCTAGCACAGAACCAGGTCAGTTGGAGAGATATGGGAGAGGCCTTCGCCCTGCAGTGGGTATAGTCACGCTGATGATGATGATGACAATAAAACCATTTCCAGTTTCGTTGTTACTACTGCGAATGCACTATTTCACGATGTCTAACGGGATATTCAAGGTGTGCGTGATAAATTCTGCGCCTTTCTTTTCCTGTAAACCAGTTATTAATGAAAGGGTGTGTAAAAATGATAAATAGCAATGATAGGTATTTTTGATAAATACTAATAAAATAATATTCCAGGATAATTAGTGGGATAACAAGAATAAAATAAAACTAAAAATAGTATGAAAAATAAATAAAATAAAAAGTGAATATAAATACAGAAAATAAAACCAAAATAAGTACTAAAAGTTAAACAGCAAAAATAAAAAAAAAAACGTTCCTGTAGAGCTAGTGCTTTCGCTTCGCATTCTCCCAGCGCAGTTTCTGCAGTAATATCTAATTTTTAGTGCCAGTGCACTATTTACAAGGTTTAACTTGGTCTTCAGGATAAGCTTGACCTTGAGGGTGACGCTGCCAAGCCAGGCAGAGACAGCTCACCCGTAGCCAAGCGCGAATTAAGGGGTGCATCGCGGGCCCAAAAAAAGCGGCAACCTCTAAGTCCCATTCGTCACGCCTCGGGAAAGGAGTCATTGCCGGATTAGCCGGACAACAGGATTGTCTGGATCATGTGGCACCGCCAGTGACTCATCCACGACGCCATGCGACTGGCATCTCGCTGCCCGCCACGGTTGCCTACATAGGCGCACCGCGCAATAGCTACGACACGTCTGGCCACGCCAGGATAGTGAGTGAGCCGGGTCCTTCTCTCCTTCTACTGTCTCGGCCGAAAAAGCGAGCCCTGTCCTGCGAGTTAAGTTGGTACGGTTGGGGAGACGCCGTATACTTGAACACGTTGCATAATGTGTGTATATCCTAGAGCGTAACCCAATCAATACCTAGAGCAAAAACAAAAAACAAACAAACATACACATACCAACAGCTACACCAAATTAAACCGTGCTTTCGCATGTCTAACTCGGTTTAACCTTAGTTGAAACCCTGCTTTTCTCTTTTGACAGCCTTACTCTACGCCAATTAAAATTGCAACGCCACAAGTTGATTCAAACGAATTTCGTTCTAATCAAGCGGGTTCATCTCCCGTATATTTAAATGCTTAAGAATCCGCAAACTTGGGCAAATCAGTGTACTTTAGGTCACATGGACCGTGTGATAGAGCTCTTGGACAACGGTAATGCGTCAAGGCCTAGTAACGCAGCTGGAAGAGACATGCGTTTCTGTTTTTACACTTCTTGCATACAGTGGAGAGGAGAAATACCCGTGAGCGCAGACCCGCTCAAATAACTCTCCTTTAACCATACCAGGCATCGCTCAACAGATCTTGCTCTGACCTCTATGCTAGGTAGAGAGGCCTGTGCTTTTCAGCAACGTGTACAGCAAGAAGGTCTCTGTACTGTGTAGCACGGACAACAGAAGTGGACAGGATGCGTGAAAACATTACAGCGCAACTGGGAGAGGGACCCAGTTTCGTTTTTCTACGCCATGTAATCAGCATGTCACAATATGTTCTCTGCGTACGCGCTTGTGGTCTCCAAATTTCATTGCTCTTGCGAGTGTGCTTGTGTCGGACAGACGGGAAGGTACCTAAACATTCGTTTAAAAGGGCATTTTAACCATCTATTTTCTGATTAGTATTTCTACGTTACAAAACATTGCAGGGAAGGGAGGAAAAAAAAGACGAAGTGCTTCGAATAGGCACAGCAGGCGGAAACAAGATTCAGAGTGTGCGCCGAAGACGAACTACATATGCGAAGCTAAGCCGGCAATTTGTGCTGGTGTCGACGCTTTAAAGTACGAAAGCGGCGAGACATTCCAGCCCTCCATTGCGAACGACATGTCGACCAACCTAGACGTCGTATGGTAAGCCAATGAAGAGCGACAAAATCAGTGTTTTGTTTCTGCAAAAAGCCGCATTACTGGCTGGCCATCTCCCCAGATCATTCACCATGGCCTCCAGGGATAAGCGCATTCTTGTGCAAGATTGCTTGCATAAGTTGTTCCTATGGCCATTCCTTTCGCGACATATTGTGCCAAGTGATGGCGAGGACACGGCGGCCAACGGTATCTTATTTATACGAATAATGCACTAAAATGTCCGTCTGAGTCTTAGGTATCTAGCCCGGCTGTGCCGAATATCAGCTGAATGAATCACCTAAATTTGCATATTTCCCTCTCCGTCCCACGCCTCTCCCCCCCCCCCCCCCCCCCGCCCTTTGTTTAAACAGCTCTTCTTGAGTTGTTGTTTCGTGTTGCTTAAGTTTAAATGAATTTTAAGCATGTGGAACGGGGTTACCACTTCGCGCAAATACCTTCTGCCAGGGTGCAAAATTACCTCCGGAAAGAACAAATTGAGGGAGGCATTTCTTAGATGCATTTGTATTAATGTGCGCAAGAACAAGTCTTCCTGCTCGCCCAAAGATGGCGAATAAGCAAATAAGGCATACAAAGACCAACACAGCAGACCAACCGGAGAACGTTCGTGCGACTGTACCATTTCCAGCCCGAACCCCAAATAAAGAAGGCAAAAAAGCGGTGCATCTTCAGCCCTTAATGCGTGACATGATGAACGCTTGCAGCGCATACCATACTTTTACTCTCCAAAAATATTGCAGACTCTAGCACGAACAACATTGAAAGCTGTCCATGTTGCAAGTCTTTCGACCTCACCCTAGCAGCTTCAGTTTCCTGTAAAGCGTCACTGTAAAATATTTAGTTCAGTCTAACATAGATAAGCCCAAAGGCAGTAAAAAGGGGTAGCTGTCCTCTAGCGCCCTCCTTTGTAGGGGTGCGGCCCTTTTTGCTCCTTTACGGGCCTATTCGAGTTTAGAGTGTAAGAGTAGTTGTCCATACCATATGTGCAATGGGATACTGTGTATTGTTCCACTCGCCATATAGACTCCTGCGCATATTAACCGATTTATTATATTTCCTGTTTTCTTTCAGTACTATATCACTCATTAAGCCGATCACCTTACACCTTGTTTAACTTCCATGCTGATTATTATTATTATTATTATTATTATTATTATTATTATTATTATTATTATTATTATTATTATTATTATTATTATTATTATTATTATTATTATTATTATTATTATTATTATTATTATTATTATTATTATTATTATTATTATTATTATTATTATTATTATTATTTCCTCCCTGGTAATGGCATGTACCCACGTTGGAGGACTGGCCAGGGTACCTTGCAGATGCAAAAGACTCGCGCAGAAAATTTTGAGTCAAACTAGAATTTGGCCAAAAAGAAAAAAAAAAGGAAAACAAGGATCAGTAAATATTCATTTCAGTACAGGAATTTCCCTGATGTGATTATATAGCCGTGAATGGAATCCAACACTGGTTTCAGTGCGTTTCCCTTGGCACTCGCCCCAAAGGATAGGAGACTCGGAATACATAGAGCAAGCCCTAGATGAGAGAGGGGGATCAAGTAAATTCTACGGAGAGAAGCGAACCACTGGTAGGAAAGAAAAAGTAGTCCATAGACTCAATTGCGCTACAAGATTCACAAAGGGTGGTCGTATAGATAAGCCCATAGATAAGCATTCACGCTGTCGCATCGTGTATTGCATGTCGTTTCTTCATCAACTTCCATCCATGCGTGCATTGGATTCAGAACACACCGCGATCGCACTGCCTTCGCAAGGTGCGTTCAGCAACCAAACACTTTTGTAGTGTGCTACCACTGAGGTCCCTGGAAACCGATTTCGCCGGTATTTGTCTGACCTTGAAACCCTAGCCTCGAATACAACGCGACATGAAACGTGACGTGCTTGCGCGAGCACTTCGCCTTTGGCCAACTCACTTAAATCTTCTGCCTTTCTTTTTTAATATCTTGCTGACAAATATTGTACCCAGTGTCGCAATATTTAGATGCCCCCGTTAAAGCAACGAATTGTTTGACTATTTTGTCGCGATGTTTTACAGGTTTATAAGTATTTCACCACATTATGCAAGCATCTAAACCATCGTAATATGAGACGGCTCATTTATTTCGAATGTACGTGTTACATTATTCCTTCAACTCAGACTTTCCGGCAGACGACCGCATTCTAACGACTAGTTGAGCAACTACGCTCGCACATTTTACGAACAGGCCATCTGAGATTAAATATGCGTATGCAGCCAACCAAAGTGTCACTAGCTCGAATATTTACCCTCAAGCATGAGCAGAAAACAGAACACAATACAAGCAATACACTGGTGACTTTTAGTGGCAATTTTTTGCGCTAACCATTCCAGCTGGGCATGCACCAAATGACAGGCTAGAGTGCTTAAGGGAAGTTACGGACGCCTGCACACTTTAGAGCGGTTCGTAGCGAAAAAAGATAGCTTTTTAACAGTAGCCCTCCAATTTTCACTCATACCGTAAACGGAACAAACGTTAGAGTTCTTATGGCTCCTAAATAAAACAATTTATTTGGTTATGTTTAAATGGATGTAACAATGTTTGACGCTGAGTATTTCATGTTGTGATGAAAGCATCCTTAGACTGGCCGAAAAAAGCGCCGAGTTTTAGCGAGAGCTTAAAACGAAACTACTCGTATATGAATGTGTTCCCAATGTTAAACACTGAAGTTTTCAGGTGGTAATGGGGCATGTTTGTTTGTACACGTAATTAATAATTGAGACCTGGTTTCGTTAAGTACTGTTTAGTCATGGTTACTTAATTGTGACTAACAACAGAAGCACTATTAACATTTCTGTATGTTTAAATACTATAGGCTAACTCCATTTGTTTGCTAAGTGCGCTTCCGGGATATCTTCATCTTTTTCTTTTTGTCTTGTTGTGACCTCTAAAAATAAACCTTTTCTCTATACTTGAGAACCCTTTTTTGAGCCTGCAGCTCTCATAGTGCTCAAATCATGTCGCCAGATGCAAACTAGCTTTCTTTCTTTCTTTCTTTCTTTCTTTCTTTCTTTCTTTCTTTCTTTCTTTCTTTCTTTCTTTCTTTCTTTCTTTCTTTCTTTCTTTCTTTATTTATTTATTTCTTTCGCTTCACGTTTAATTGCACCGGCTACTGTAGCTAAGTGGTTCGAGGACACTCGACTGCCGAACCCAAAGACACAGGATTAAACCCTGGCCACGGCGGTACCCTTTCGTGGACGAAAAGCAAGGCGCCCGTTTGCTGTGTGGTGTCAGTGTGTGAGAACCCCAGGTCGTCGAAACTTCCGGAGTCCTCCGCCACAGGGTCTCTCATAGCCTGTCACTTCGGGATGTTGAACAGTATAGACAAAATTGTGAGGTAGCTACGTAATATTTAAGGACACTCTCGTATATATGTTGATTCGAATGGTCTTATCTACCGGTGCATACCAAAATCCTGGTTTTAAAGGTTGTCCTGCGCTCGCCTCGAACAGTTATGACAGCCACGGAGAGCAATCAGCTGCGTTTTCTGGCATAAATTACAGAAAAATAAATGCATCGTGGGACATCTGAGTACAGTGATCGGTATGGTGCAGTTTTACGATATGCAAAAAAAAAAATAGACTGCGCTCACAAAGAACTGTCCTTTGCGAAATGATCATGTCCAAATATTTCTGGGTATGGCGATGAACTCCCGCTAAAAGCCCTATACGTCGCAACGCATATCTGGCCCGTTCGCAGCTCGGTGCCTACAAGGAGGCTTAGATTTCCTACTTTGAAAAGGAAGCTGTGCTATCCCTATACTGAGAAACAGGAAAGAAAAAACAAGATTCTATACTCTAGCTTACCTTGATTGCCTACCTTCCTTTGCTTTTTGCTCTTTCTGTAACTTCTTTGCTGCCTTTTCTCGCAACTTTCTCATTTATTTTACTGCTTTTGCGAGCAAAAATGGGACACAAAGGAGGAGCGGCCGGAGGTTCGCCGCTTTGAAATGAAATTGAGTATCCTGTTTTCATACACGCCCAACTGACAGTCTCATTTCCGCCGGTCCGGAAGCTTTTCCAGCTTTCGTTCAGGAATCCTACGCGGATATGTTCGGTGTCACCTCACTTTCATTTTTCTGTTTAGCGTCTTCCTTCGCTCCCGCGCTATCTATTTTCGCCGACTCATACAGATTACACCAGTTGCGTGTATTCTCGTTAAGTCGGCTCCTTCTCTTGCGCTTGGCGCTTGATCCTTCAGAATAAAGAGTGTCCTTTTACTTCATTTTTCTTCCCTCCCTCTCTCTCTCTCTGTCTCTCCTAGATTCTATCTTGTTACACGAGAAACGCTAAGCTCATCATCTAGCTTTTTCATGGTTGCTTGTCGGATCGAAAAAAAAGACGACGCAGTAAAGATGACATCTCAGCATTACGGGAACCGAAGAACAACCGTTGGCACCTGCATGAACTTCAACACACGAGGCGGACAAGACAGTTCACTGTTCTTTTATGCCTTTCATGTGGCGTTATATGAATTATAGAGCCAGAAATATGGTTGCTTATAGCAGAACGCATTAAGAAATAGATGTAGATGGTGACAAAGGATACAATTGAATATCCTAGGTAATCTATGAACTACTAAAACGCTAGGAGGTGCAGCCGCAGTACGAGGGAAACTTTTTTCTTGTTGCATGGCTGCATGTGTTAGTTTTCTTATATTTCATGGATTTGAGATTCACCAATTTGTGCTAAAAAGTAGGTTTAATGAAATATCCAGGAGAATCGCTGACACTGGAAGAGAAGTTGTAACTGGCGCTAATGGAAGAAAAGCTGAATTCTCTGAGCTGTTATCACGTCAGAAAAGACTCGTTTTTGCGGTCGCACCCTTAGCGGTAACTGGCAAGGGTTTAATCGCAAGTCACAAAAGTAAGTGTAGCTGCCGAGACCTATTACGATGGTTGAATCGATAAAGCGCGGCTGCGAATGTCGAGGTGTGTCGAATGTAGCTAGAATTATTTTTCTACTGATAAATGTTGATGACAGCACACAGACTTTTAGAATTTATTCGGCGAGGCTGTACTCAATATGTGCCGATAACGGCTCCGCTAAACTTCTTGTCAAAATGTTGCTAGTCTGCTCTTCCTGCCCATAGAAAAGACTGAAATTTTAAAAGACAGAAGTTCCGACTTGAGGATGTGCGCTGTTAGAGCTTTTGTAAAGGCCAGTTCCTTTTGCAAAGGCGTGATCCTTCCAACGTAACGTTAGTTTTGATATCAACTTCAAGGATGATTGCCACGCAATAGCCGAAGCAGAAAATACGCAATTTCATTTCTTAAACGGTGTCTGTAGTCCTCTGGTGCTTATAATCATCATTATCATCAGCCTGACTATACCCACTGCAGGGCGAAGGCCTCTCCCATATTTCTCCACTTAACCCGGCTCTGTGCTAGCTGCATCCATTTCACCCCTGCAAACTTCTTAATCTCATCCGCCCACCTAACTTTCTGCCGCCCTCTGCTACGCTTTCCTTCCCTTGGAATCCAGTTTGTTACCCTCAGCCACCATCGGTTATCTTCTCTTCGCACTACATGTCCTGCCCATGTTCATTTCTTCTTCTTAATTTCCACTACAATGTCGGTAACTTGAGTTATTTCTCTGACCCACTCTGCACGCTTTCTATCTCTTAATGTTACCCCTACCATTTTTCGTTCCATAGCCCTCTGGGTTGTCCTCAACTTAAGTAGAACTCTCTTGGTTAGCCTCCACGTTTCAGCCCCATAGGTGAGTACAGGCAAGATGCAACTGTTGTATACTTTCCTCTTGAGCGATACCGGTAAGCTACTAGTCATAATCTGCGAGTGCTTGCCAAATGCGCTCCATCCCAATCGTATTCTTCTTGTTATTTCCTTTTCGTGGTCCGGATCTGCGGTTACTACCTGTCCTAAGTGCTTATAATATACAGTACTATATCTTAAATATACACCGTGTCAAATACATTACGTGGGACAATTTATGTATTGTTTTCGCTACAAGTATTGTTCCTTAGTATCGTCGCTTAGGGTAACAAACTGGATTCCGAGGGAAGGAAAGCGTAGCAGGGGGCGGCAGAAAGTTGGGTGGGCGAATGAGGTCAAGTTCGCAGGGGTCAAGTGGATGCAGCTAGCACAGGACCGGGCTAATTGGAGGAATATGGGTATAGGCCTTCGCCCTGAAGTGGGTACAGTCAGAATGATGATGATGATGATGATGATGATGATGATGATGCCCGTTCCTCAGGTCCCTCTTCCTAAGGCAGTGCCGTATATTTTGTCAGCGTGGAACTGTGTAAACACCTGAGGTGTGCTCTTAAACGCACTTTTCCCCTTCTTGCATCATTTATTTCGTTGTCATATGTCGGCTGGCGTTGGATAATTTTGGCATCTATGCTTCTAGTGGCAATAGTCTTTGCTCCAACAGCTTATTCAAGCACACCGTTGAGTGCTCTCGTGATGCCGAAGCCCCTGCTATACAATCAGTTTCTTCTTTTTGTTGTGTCGGAAATTGCTTTTATTTTATCACATTGTAGTAGCATTGTATTTAAATAAAATGGCTAAAGAAAGCCTAGGAATTAGGACTAGATTGAGGTTAAAGTATGCCATGGCGTTTTATCGACTTGGGACTTATGTTAATGGGGGTTTGTGAGCAATACGCCACCTGCGATGAAGTGCCCAGGGAAATAATATCGAATATAGCACCAAAACAAGGGATGCACTTCTGAGGTTACTTAAGGAAGTTTAACCACAATAAATTCTCTCTTTAATAAGATTGGACACCGATAATTGATCCTTAATTCGGACCCCGGCCTCGGCTGCCGCTTTTCGATGGAGGCGAAAAGCAAGGCGCCCGTGTGCTGTGCGATGTCAGTGCAAGTTAAAGAACCCCAGGTGGTCTAAATTTCAGGAGTCCTCCCCTACGGCGTCTCTCATAGCCAGCGTCGCTCTGGGAGGTTAAACCCTACAAAACCAAACCTTTATTCGGACCGTTAGGCCCGTATAAATTCTGCATTAAGAAAGTCGCTATGTTTAGTAGCTTTCTTTGTTTGGGGTAAAGAAGATAGCAAAGGTTTTATACTTTGTATTGCACGCAAGCACTACCTACAAATGCTAGGAGATACCTGCATCAGCAGCCCGCCGATAACTTTATTTCCTAAGGAACATGCATATATTATCACTGACGTTCCACCATTTCAATCGGGTAGTGTGGTTGCGCGGTTTTCTTTACTTGTTTTTTTTCTCTTATGATTTTATATGCAATCTCTATTGAAGTAATAAACTATTTGGTAGCTGGACAGCGCATGTCTATGTCCCTCAGTTGTCCCGTCTTGAAACATTCTGTTTTATTCCTTTCTTCACTCTCCTAAGCTGTAAAGTTTCTTAACCCCTGAAGCCAATGTAGACGTTTTGTGTTAGCAGTTATTTTGGAAGAAAGGACCAAGTCGACTCCAACAGATCGTTGCAAGGGATTAAAAAAAAATATTACACAGTTTTAGTTTCACGTACGTGAACGTGAGAAGTCTACGTAGCCGACGCACATGTCTTTCGAAACCCTTACAGTTACACTGGTTACATGGTCGTGACGTACGCCGCAAGTCGTTCCTAGCGCCTTCTATTAACCAGACACTGTTGCAGCCACTCTAATACAAGACGATGTCCAAGCCAAGCCAGTCTCGCCAGACCGTTGCTATGGCAACACAAACGCTACTTCGTCAGGCTTAACAGCTGCAAAATCGCCCTTTTATCTGGAAAACAAAAGCGATTTATCGCTTGAACCTTTATGCGAGGTGAAGAGTGGGAAACATGAAGGCGAATACATCAGTTTAGAACACGATATCGCGTCGAGGGATTAGCGAAGAAGCTGTTATCGCTGTGAAGCGGTCGCTCTGGGCGCCGCCATGTTGTAACGCTACGAGTACTCCAGCAACGCGAGGACCTCAACGTGAAACTCCGAATCTCACCTACGTCCGTGAAGCTCTCGTGGACCTTCACGTTTTGCACATGTGCACTAGTTACACGTAGGCGCTTCACGTACGTGAAACTAAAACTGTCTATTATTAAAAGGGTGAGATGACGTTAACAAATAGGCGCCTTATAGCGGAGCTAATCTCGTTGCCCAGACATCAGTAACATATCGCAATTCAAGCCCATCTTATTCGTCAAAAATTAATTTCGGTGCAGCAAGTAACTTTTCGCACAACATTCAATAGGTAGAGAACGCACAATTACTGCAGTAATAGAACCGCTGTTACCTGACGAAAATACCGCCACTGTAGTTGTGCATCCTCAGTAGGTGAAGCTCCGGACTGTATGCGGGAATTCTATAAATTCGGCATGGCTAAAACTGTTTTCTCACAAATCGTCACTACCTCGTAAAACCCACTCTATTGTCAAAGGTTATTCCCGCTATCTTTCCCGCACGACAGCACACATGGTACCGCCGCTTCGTTACATTCGTAAACGAGTCGGAAATCATGGTCAGAGAGTGGCACCCTCCGCTCTCAGTCATAGCCCTTAACGGGAACCAGGCGGTACCCAATCACCCGGATACTTGCAAGCCGTCCACCAACATTCCACTAGATGTTTTCACATACCGAAAAAACCTAAAGCACGAACAGCTGCAAAGTCAGAGAGCGCTAACGCGAAAGAGGTCTTTCGGAAGCCGAGCAGAAAAACAGAAAGCTGCGGGACGAAGCAAATAGAGGCCGACGCCGCAGAAACGACGCAGCGGAGAGTCGCGACCGGCAATCCGGGCCTCGTCGAAGAGGATAGAAAAACGCGCTCTTTCAACGGCGGCAGGAGGTCGTTCGCTGGTAGGGAAGGCAGTTAGGGTCAGCGCGGCCATGGCGCTGGGCATCAGCGCGCCAGCGCGTTACGAGCACCGCGTGCCGCCAGCTGCCGTCGACGCCGGGCGCGTGTTCCCTGTCGATGCCGCAATCGATGACCTGCTGGCTCAACGAGAAAGGCAGGGAGAAAGCCGAGGTTGATAGGTGAGGAAAATAGAAACGAAGTGAAGCGCATGGGTCGTACGTGTGTGGCAGGAGCAGGACCGCTGCAACACGTTACTCGTAGCCCCGGTACCGTCAGCAGCTTTTTCCTTCGACCGTTGCGCTAAAGGCATAAGCAGCGACGCCACAGGAGTGTGTTACCTAGGCTATATATGTACGGGCTCGTTTGGTGAGGCCCGATCGCGTCCCGATTGTGTGAACGCACTTAGCTTCGCTTATCACCGCAACAAATAACCGCGCGTCTTGTGTTTACGCAGTGAGAGGATAATGCAGCTTTAACGACAACCTGAATGTTTTTGTTTCGGGATGGAAAGCTCGCTGTGTTTGCCTAGCGCTGCCAGTGAAAAACCTTACTCATCAGATCACGCCAAGCTTGTTACTTGCCGCTCGCCTAGTGCGTTTTTTTTTTTAGCCGCCATCGTAAGAAACCTTGTCGTTCTGCATGTGCCCGCAGCGTTTACAAACAACATGTTTCTTTTGCAAGATAAACAACAATGCCAGTTTATCTGCGGCGACCTCTGGCAAGCGATACATTTGCATTGCCCAGGCGATACAAGCAAGAGCTCGCAGCCTAAGCTCCTTCCACGGGAGAAGGTACTAACGTTTTCTTTTTTCCTTTTTGTTCTCGAAGGTTATTATTCGCTATTGTGTTATCTCTTATTTAGAGTGAACAGAATGTTCTGAGAAAAAATGTACCTGAGGGGAGGGGGCACTAAAGCTCCGCCTTTGAGGGTATGACGCGACCGCATTAATGTCTCCTGTCTACCAGGCCTCCTCTTGAGAATGCTTGTTTTTCATACATGCAGTTTGCTATTCGCTTAATCACTATTCTCTTAAATTGTGCATCTATTATTGGTATAGAGTGATAAGATGCCACATTATATTAACAACCACACGACATAGAGCTCTGCTTTAAGCAAGCCGTATCGACTTGTCCGCGTGGCAGAGGGGCTTCATGTCTTACTCATCACCGAAGGATGCTGTAGGCGGCATACCAATTTCGCCCTCCCATCTCAGATCTGAATTGCATACTGACTCTACCAACTTTCTTCCCTCCTCAAAGCCCTCATTGTTGGCGTCAGCAAACTTGGCCTTATAATGTGGTCTTGTGACGTCAAAAGACCAGTGAGTGCAGGACCATGTCACTTACCATGTGCCTGAGCCATGCCCATGATGTTTCGCCCGCAACTCCGACTCCGGATATTCCGGAGAACGCCGGGGCATTTAACGCTGCCGCGTTATCATATCCGGGCCAACAAGGCAAGTCATTTTGCTAAGGTCTTCGCACTTTCATGGCGAGGACAATCTTAAGAAACCCATCCATCTTGTTTCCTCGTGCTGCTGATGCAAGTAGTAGTTGCACTTTCCTGACTTGGTTCAACACCCACATGCATTGGCGCCAAGCTGACAAGCGAAGCAAAGAGCCAAGTCAAATCAAAGCAACGAGCGATGGGAAAAAAGTAGTCACATATTTCCACAAATTATATATGAGCTTTCAAGCCCTACGCAAAAACCTATTAGGAGCTCCTTTCAGCTCATCTCGCCGATTGTTTAATTCGCTTAGCATTCAACGTTTGCACGATTTTTCTAACATGTGCAATAAATATTTTCTGCACATCGCCATAGAAGAATGGAACAGTCTTCCAGAAAGCATTGTTATAGAATCTAACCCTTCCAAACTTAGGCAGCTACTAACTGGCCATTTGAGCCTACAATAGCCACGTTTCCTCGCGTTCCTCTCTCAGCAATTCGATTTTCTTCAAATGTTGCGTCATGATGTGTCCTTGTGTAGTTCTCCACTTTTTTTTTCTTTTTGCCACTTACATCTACTGAAGTTCTTTTTGACATGAGGGGGGGGGGGTGCTTTTTTTGTTCTCTCCTTTTTGCCAATTGGTGTCGGCTTATTCTCGCTTGTATTGTAATAGCTAACTGATGTTTTCTGCTGAATTTGATATTCTTATTCAATTTCTGTATTTTTATGCTCACTTGCTTTTCTATTACTATATTTATACAGTTGTCTCCCCCTCCGTCCTCTTGTGTAATGTCTCTATATGACCTTTAATGAATAAATAAATGATGATGATGAAATGAAATAGTTGTTTCATTGTGCTCAACGTCCTGAAGCGACTCAAGCTATAAAGGACGCCGTGGTGGAGGCCTCAGTAAATTTCAGCTACCTGAGACTCCTGAACGTGCCCTGTCATCGTACAGCGTACGGACACCTTGCCTTTCGCCCTGATCAAAAACCGGCCGCCGCGGTCTGGACTAGGCCGAGTCCTTGTTTTCAGCACTACTCCGCCCTACCACTAAACTACGGCATCGAGGTCAAGAAAGAAGAGAAAGAGGAAAAAAGTAGAAAGGGTGAGAAAGAAAAGAAAGGCACCATACAGAAAATGGAGAGACACCGCCAGAGAGAAGGAAATGGAAAGAGGAGAAAAAAACACGAGTTGAAGAAAGCTACTGCTTAGTTACAGCATGGAAGCTCCCGCCGGATGTGTCAACTAAGCCGTAGGCACGGAAGAAGAAAAGCTTAGGAGAAGCCCTCGCAATCCGAGCTGCATAGCGAAAAGTGTGGCGGAAGCTGCGTGTTTCGCAAAGCTTCGCGTAAGGTTCCTAGGCACCACTTTGTCTCACGTGTCGTCTGCATCATCCATATCGACTGCGTTATTAACAGAGCGAACCGGGAAGAGTAGTAAATTCCTGTCTTTTAGCAGTCTTTGCATTTCCCGGATGGCGCAAGGTTTTGCAGACCTACGGTGAGCGTTGGTCTTTTACTGTTGCACGTTTAGCTAATTTATTATGTCGTGGTAAGCAGTTTTGGAAGCCCATGACAGTTGGCCGCCGCCCGGCGCAACGCGATATCATCGGCTCATAGTGATCTTTGATCCGTTAGCGGCGCAGGCACACACGTACTGAAAGGCGCTGAAACCATGGAAACGCCGCGGACGAGTGTCCAAGTGGGCGATGATAAGCCCTCACGTCCGGCTTAAAAAAATGTGAAGCAATGATCTCCCTTTCATTCTTCCCATCCTCCACGTCCATGGGCAGCTTTAAATATGTTTTTTTTAAACGATGGCGTTCTACAGAAAATTCGGCGTCAACGCTTTCGTCGTTGTCTGCGGCATGGGTGAAAAATGATGGCCGTGGCATTAGCAGGTGGTAGTTCTCAGGTAGCTTGGTCAAGGGTCGATGGGCTGTGTCACGTGTGACGTCATGGTACCATGCGCTGTGGCAATGTAGGCAACAGCTTGTATCTCTGCTCATTTGAGTTTGGAGACTGCGATGGGAATAGGCCTTCCAAAGCTGTATGCCGAAGAAGGCATGCTACTCCTATAAGCCAGCGTTCGTACGGTTTTGTCAAGGCGGAGATTTGTATCTATGTCCGGTGGCCTGTGACATCTCGTAACTGGATAATGCTGTACCTTATGACTGTTTGCTATTACGATTGTGTTTGGCATTAGATACGTAAGTTAAGAGATGAATACATAACGAGCAAAACTACACTTAAGCGAGCGGGGAACCAGGGGAACCGTAATAATTGCTATTGAGTTATGAGGCGACGGTTAAATGTCCACATGTTTTATTTTTATTTTGTGCGTGCTTCTTTTCCTATTCAAGAAGACCACTAGAATGCGTTGCGTCAATAATGCACTATTCCAACAATGAACAGAACAAAGAGCGCCGTTTGATGTCCTTCCTCTTGACATACACGGGCTCAGTTTCGTCGTTAATGGTTCAGCTATGTCAGCAGCAAGACAGGGGCTTCTCTCTTATCCGTCTAATTAGCCCTTCCATGTCCCAGCTGCGGCCGTCTTGTCGCCCCAGACTCCCTAATCCCGTCTGCCCACATGTCTCTGCCACGCCTTGTTAGTTTACCTGAATCTTTTTTTTTTTTTTAATCCTCCATGTTCCTCTTACAGCCCCTCAAGTATCTGCGTACTACATGTCTGGGTTGTGGACTTTTTTCTTGATTTCAACTAGGGTACAACTAACTGGCAGAACTTTTTAAAGCCAGTGCACTGTGTTACTTACTCATTTTTGTCTTCATGAGACAATGCATTGCTGGCCATTTACTTGAAACTTCTGTCGCACAGATAACAGAGATAATGCTGTATTGCATGAAAGCTGCTGGTAGCTGATATATACGAGCTTAGAGCTCCACTTGTATTCCTGATATGCACTCCTGTTCTGGGAGGTCTTGCAGGAGACTGTAAATTGATAAATTATTTTGGCTTCGCAAAACGAGCTCTGCGATGTGTTGATCGAGCAATTGAATATGGTCTATCTGATAGTACAATGCAGCGGTTGCAAAGCTCGCATTCCGCGCCAAAGTTGTGAACGTAACGTTTCACTAATATCTCTTTACTGCAAAACAACTCTTCACCTAAAGGAAATCTATGATCGCGCTAGATACGAGTTATAATCGTGCTCTTGATGGTGTACTCAGCATTACTTTCCTCCTCTGGTTTCTTATTTTCACGTTTACTATCTATGGTATTGATTTTACCTCCTGTAGTAATTTCCCAGCAATAAATATCATGTCAAAGAAAATCAGGAGGGACGATGACCGAGTGGTTCAAGTTAGTTTGTGGTTACATAAAGAAACTGTACATCAAGCACCAGCCTGTAGTGCTTACTTACTGCAGGAATCAAATAACTATGCTACTCTGTTTGATTTGATAGCACCGACGTTGGCTGGGATTCCGCTCAGATCTACAACTACCGTAAGGTTTTTTTTTTTTTTTTTTTTTTTTTTTTCCTGCAACTTATTTTTCCAAGCGAAATGTTTTGCATGAATTAGATAAAATCGGCTTCATGTTCGTTTTGATATATTCGGTACATACTGCCCTGTGTTTGCTGAGAAAGGAGGCTGAAAGGATTTCAAAATTAAAATCCATGCTCCCAATTTTCGACCTCCAATGCAGGAGAGGCTTTTTGAGCGAAACATATGGCAGCGTTTGCTTTGAGAGTATTGGCTTATTATTAAAACGAATGGCTTACTCACTCAATACACATAACCGAAAGGTAGACAGGAAAAGGGCTTGTTCCTTCTACCTTTATGTGCTGCGTGCTAAGTGTGGAGCTATAATGTCAGCCGTCTTAAATGATAGATACCAGACATGTAATAATTACCCCGGGTATAAACGTACGATTTTTCTTTTTAGCCATTACTTAGAACATCAAAAACAGAAGCACGCTAGCCCCAATACGGTAGTGAATGGCTAGGACTTTTGACTGCTGTGCCCAAGGATGCGGGATGGAATTCCTGCCCCGGCGGTGGCTCTTCGATGAAGACGAAAAGCAAGGCGCTGTTGTCATCTGCGATATCAGTGCGTGTGAAACAATCCTAGGATGCCGAAATTTCCAGAACCCTCCCCTACGGCGGCTTTGATAGCCTGAGTCGCGTTGGGACATGAAACCCCATAAACCAAATCAACAGCCACGATAGCTCATTTGAGTGTTATACCCGCGAAATAGATGCCAAAGTTCTCTTCGTACTCTTTCATAGTGAATTGGACGTGTAATCATCGAATAGTTGTACGATTCCGCGTCTTTCTTTATGGATGGTAGCGGCCAGAGCAATCCTGCTCCCACTTTTTCTCTGGCACAACGACGACATTGAGATAGCGGATACTCGAAGTGCCACTGACTTAGAGGAAAATAGAGTCCACTGACATCACCGAGGTTGTGAATGCCCGTACAGAGCAATCCATTTCGATAACATAAATGTTAGTGATGTTTTTGTTGGGGTTTTCGCTTTCATCTTTGACTGCTCGCATGGCTTGTCTGTTCGGGAGGTTGGCAACTGGCGTCAATGGAACAAGCAAGCACATATGTACAGGGTACTTCAGACCGTAATGTCTATAGACGTGCTTGAAGAGTATCTGCGTTTCACCTTCCGGGCTAACCACCGGCGCCCATCGTCTGCCAATGAACCTTCACTTGCCACCGTGAGAGTATAGCCTGGCTACTAGCTTCACTTGAGTGGTAAAAGCGTTTCCTCAAAGTGGCTGCTGCCGAGCTCGAAAGAAATCCCAGCATCGTCTACTTCCATTGCCGAGTAAAAAGAGGGTGGTACCTCCCTGGTTACGGCACAATTTATATAAAGCTAAAGAGATGTCAAGGCAGCGCTCTGACACGGAACCGGAACAAAGGATCGGCAGTAGTGGTTTGGGTTAACTTACTCTGGCGTATGACTGATTTCTATAAATTAGGCATCTGCCTCCAGAACGACCTTTCGGAATCTGTATTCCATTGTTTAAAAATACTTCCATAATTTTTACTGTCCCTGTATTTCTTATCCTCCTCTTTTTTATTTTAATTTTTTTTTATCATAAAGGTTGCCCAATACAAAGCACTCTTTTCCTAAGAAAGAAGGAAAGGAGCCTGGTGGACTACAGCGACAAGCCAAGCCCAAAACAACATCGATACGGCGATTTATGCGAATGCATATATTAGAAATATAAACGCGCATATCGTCCGCCATTTCGATGAGTCTGCTCTAGATACAGCGCAGTGCTCGTCCGCCGCGCATATCCACTCGGGCAGCCATTCAAACCGCCAACTACAGCACTTTTGTATCCAACAAAAAAACAAAAGGAGGTAAAGGCAGAAGCACAGTTCACGACGCATGTCGCGTGGCTCCCGGGGCACCGCAGCCACGCGACATGCGCTTACGGAGCGCAAACCGACGCGGTTCGGAGCAGAAGCAGGTTGTTGCAGCCTCGATTCACCGCCAGGCAGACTATGGTACTCTCTGTATTTATGTATAGACGAGGCACACGCGCGACCTCACCCCTTACCGACGTCTCGTATACACAGGGGCACGACGTGGCCTGTGTACGGTGGCGCGCCAGTAGCGGGCATCTCGGCGTCGCATCGCCGTCGGTCGCTTTAGCGCGGGGGAGGAGGGACCTCAGAGAACATTTGTCACGGCCGCCGTGCCGGCAGCAGCAACGGCGGGAAATGCACGCGGATGAAGAGCGAATCAAGCCACAGTAGCCTCTGTGTATCGAGTTGCATATACGCGAGGCGTGCGCTTTGTTTGCTGCCTTCTTACGTTTCCCGCCCTCTTTTCGTCAATGGAAATGTCGCTATAGCCTCGTCTGCCGGTCGCTGCTCCTCCGTGCAGGCAGTAAAGTATACGTGTGCGCATGTTCTAGCCTGCTCTGCGCCGTACGCTACCCGTTGCGAAAATATATCTCAACTGAGTATTCTCTCTGTTGCTCTGCCTGCACGCTCCTTTTCTCTTTCTTTTCCGTTCTTTCTGTTGTGGCGGTAGGAAATGGTCGCCAGCGCTCGTTTCCTGCATCTTTTGATCGTTGCGCGTCTCCCCAGCTGAAGAAAATAAAAAGGAGGCCTGATATATGGTTCGTTGAATATGTTGGGGGCTCGCTCGGCGGCGACTGAGTGATCTTTTTGTTTGTTTTTGGTCGTGAGAGCGGCAGGCTGATATAGTCAATAACTTATCCGGATGACCTTTGCCTGGACGCCAGACGAGCGCTGGATTTCCCCTCGTACTTTAGTCATATTTCTTTTCCTCGAAGTGAGACGTCTGTAACGTAATACTGCACGGAAAAGCGGCAATCCTTTTCCGTCTGCGAAACGGTAAATAACAAGAAACCGTGGAAAATTTTAATGTTCTCGCCAATGGCCTAGGCAAGTGTAAAGAGAATGAAAATACGAGCTGCGAGAAAATAGGCCTAAAGTATTTCATTTAGCAGCGAAAATGAATAAAATGAAAAATTTCCGCTTTTACCGAGCAGTTGCATATTTCCTCTTGCTGTCGCGTGGCGTAATTAAAGCGGCTACCTTAACGAAACTTGCGCTTGAACTGCACTGCATATTTGTTTTCCATTTACGTGTTCCACGTGCTGGTGAAGGCTTCTGCCAAACCCCTCTTTTTGCGCCTCGCTTTCTTGGAAGCCTCCTTGAACAGTCTTCACTGCGAGACCGGCTGGAGAGGAAAGTTCTGAAGAACTCTTGAAACGCGACGCGCCCTCCTAGCAAGCTACAAAGAAAGAGAAAGGACACGAGGGGGAAAGTGTGGCGTGCTGAATGCAGTGCCACGGCGGACTTCGGGAAATTTAAACTTTTCTCAAGGGGATGCGGCGGTCCTTACATTTCTGGCACGATGCTTTTACGGGGATGGATTCGCCCCTCCCTGACCCATGCTTTACCCTTCTCCTCGTTCCTCCTCCCAGTTCTCGACGTCAAAACCATTGTAGAAGGGTAGCCACCACTTTGTCAGATTTACAAATGCTGCATAACTTTTAAGTGCTCCTTTGAACATGGCTCGGAGGGTTGAAGGGGAGGAAAGGGGGGCGGGGCTTTGCTTGACGCTGCTGGCATGTCTGCGCTCACGATTACAGTAGTGAAATGTGCAGTGCCTGTGTGTGTGTGTGTGTGTGTGTGTGTGTGTGTGTGTGTGTGTGTGTGTGTGTGTGTGTGTGTGTGTGTGTGTGTGTGTGTGCGTGTGTGTGTGTGTGTGTGTGTGTGTGTGTGTGTGTGTGTGTGTGTGTGTGTGTGTGTGTGTGTGTGTGTGTGTGTGTGTGTGTGTGTGTGTGTGTGTGTGTGTGTGTGTGTGTGTGTGTGTGTGTGTGTGTGTGTGTGTGTGTGTGTGTGTGTGTGTGTGTGTGTGTGTGTGTGTGTGTGTGTGTGTGTGTGTGTGTGTGTGTGTGTGTGTGTGTGTGTGTGTGTGTGTGTGTGTGTGTGTGTGTGTGTGTGTGTGTGTGTGTGTGTGTGTGTGTGTGTGTGTGTGTGTGTGTGTGTGTGTGTGTGTGTGTGTGTGTGTGTGTGTGTGTGTGTGTGTGTGTGTGTGTGTGTGTGTGTGTGTGTGTGTGTGTGGCAATAGTATTTGTTCTGTTCCCATCTCCCACTACCCCCTTCCCTAATGTTGGAGCTCTTGAAGGCAGTAGGAAACAAAAATGAATACTTGTTCCTGATGCTTGCGAAGTTGGCTCTGCATCGAAGGACAAGAAAAAAAGCGAAATAGTAGAGACACTCCTATCCTACAACTAGAGGTGCAAACGTGCAAAAGTGGGGAAAATAACGAAACCTGTTTTTAACAAAAACTGCACAATGCTCTTATAAACTTGTGGGCGGCGAGAGCCCACGGGAGGCTGCCGTGAAGTAATGAGCCCCAGCCGCTTTAACAAAGAGACCCTGTCAAAGCGCGACGCCTGACAGGCCCTTTGGAGCGTTGAAAAGAAAACGATCATTGCTTCGGGCCTTACGCGCATTTTTGTTCTTGATCCGTTTCTACTTCAGCCATGTTCTTTTTTTCTCCGTCCCTATGTTCGGAAATTATTGCTCTTTGCTTTTGTTTTTTGTTTCGCAGTGTTCTGCGGCTTCTCGCACCTTCGGCACACTCTGTTTTGAGTGCACCAGGCAGCCTCCAGCGCGCGAGTCAGGACGGGCGCGTTTGTCAACGTCACGCTAGGCACTCACACACACGCCACAATTTTGCCTGTTTTGAAATGGGTTCCCTGATACAAACTGTACGTCCGTGTTGCAGCATAGCGCGCTCCTCTTCCCCTTCATGGCGATCCCTGTGCACCGTCTCATCTGCGTAAGCGCACATGCAAAGTTTTATTTGTTTTTCTCTCATACAGCAACCTTTATTTTTCTCTCTCTCTCTCTCTTCAACTGACATCTCTTAATAGCGCATCAACGAACATTGCGCTCACAGGCGTCAGATGCTGTAGTGGTCTTGCTAGCGCTCTTTAAACAGCTTCGTTATCAAGCCGTCTGCGAGGCACATTGCTCAAAAAAAAAATAAAATAAGAACTATCCAGCGTGCCTTCTCCGCGTCAGTGCTTTATCTGTCTCTTTCTTTGTCTTTTTCTCCTTCTTTAGCTACCTATGCCCTAATTTCTTTCATTGGAACACTTCTTTTTTTTTTTTTTTGCGGGATGAGATAACACCACCTCTACGTCGTGTCATGTTTTGTCCCGTTTTTCGCGCCTCGGGAGATAAATGGCAACGGATGTTTTCCGTTTCGTCATCTTGAAGCACGTACACGTACGAGGTTTCGATGTGTATGGGGTGTTAGGGAAACAAACGCTCTTGAAATTCGTGACTTTCAATGTTTTATTTTTTATCACAACTTCGCCAATTCAGCAAAGATAGAGGCAAGCAGTACTTAAGTGTGGTTTTTTCAATTCATACGTTAGCAGCCTCTATACCTCATCCATCAACTGCAGAAACGTCGAAATTGTTGTTTGTTTAACGCATCTTAACAGCGAAGAATAAACACATTCAGCTGTCAGCGCATGGAAACAAGATAATTATGGTATCATCATCATCATTAGCCGGCCTATACGTACTGCAATGCGAAGACCTTTCCCATATTCCTCCAATTACCCGGTCCTGGCTAGCTGCATCCACTTGACCCCTGCTAACGTCTCAACCTCATCCGCCCACTTAATTTTCTACCGCCCCCTCCTCTACGCTTTCCTTCCCTTGAAATTCAATAGGTTACCTTAAACGTCCATCAGTTGTCTCTCTACGTACTACATGCCCTGCCCATGCCCATTTCTTTTTCTTTATTTCCACTAGAATGTCAGTAACTTGAGTTATTTCTCTGACCCACTCTGCACGCTTCCTATCTCCTAACTTTACACCTACCAGTTTTTGTTCCAAAGCTCTGTGTGATGTCCTCAACCTAAGTAGAATCCTCTTTGTTATCCTTCACGTTTCAGCACTACAGGTTAGTACAGTATAGTACTCACCTATGGTCGCTTAGGGTAACAAACTAGATTCCAAGGGAAGGAAAGCGTAGCAGGGGGCGGCAGAAAATTACTTGGCCGGACGAGGTTAAGAAGATCGCAGGGGTCAAGTGGATGCAGCTAGCCCAGGACCAGGCTAATTGGAAGAAATTGGGAGAGGCCTTCGCCCTGCAGTGGGCATAGTCAGGCTGATGATGTTCATGATGATGATGATGATGATGATTATGGGGCTATAGTAATATAGTACACTGGTGATTAAAGTGATTATTTTAAATAATTAGTGAGTCGAGAACAGGTTTCGAATAGATTAGAACAAAGTGCTTTACAAAAGGCGGATCGAGTGGCATATTCATACACACACGCACGCACGCACAAAAATAAATGTCGAATGTCAGAGATCTTCATATCAAGAGCTTCACCAAGGAGTGTTGCGTGCTCTGCTCAACTTGACCGAAATTCCTTCGCCGGTTTAGTACAAAGAAACGATACATTTTTGCACAGGTAGTACAAAGCTTCAGCTTCGAAACATATTGATCAACGGTAGGCGTGCTTGTTTTAATGACATAGGACAGCTATACGGATAAACACTCGTGTCCGCTACAATGCAGTTGTCATTTATTAAACATACTTCTGTACTAACCACTAAATATAACGATGTACCTGACCAAATGAAATATTCAAGAAAACTGGCTAATCCCTCTAGTGCTAGTGAAGAGTAAGCGAAGCACTTCCCGTCAGGAAATCTACAGTTTGTAGAAACAGCTATGGAGAAGCTAGATTAATTCCAGTGTCTCTCAAAATTTTCTTTTGTTCCCTCCCATATTTTAGCCCACTTAGATTTATTTTATGTTTGTTTATACTGGCCTCTGACTGTTATACTAATTGTTATATATATAGCATTCATTGACTACTAAAAAGCATTTGACTCAGTAGAAGTCAAGGCGGTCATGCAGGCATTACGAAATCAGAGTGTAGACGAGTCGTACATGTAAGTATTGGAAGATATATGCATATATATAGTGGCTGCACAACAACCATAGTTCTGCATAAAGAAGTCACAAAATTTCCATAAATAAAGGTGTTAGGCAAGGAGACACGATCTCCCCAGTACTATCCACAGCTTGCTTAGAGGAAGTATTCAGAGACTTGGAATGGGAGCAGTTAGGGATAAGGGTATATGGAGAATACATCAGTAATCCACGATTTGCTGATGGCCTTACTTTGCTAAGTAACTCTGGGGATGAACTGCAATGAATGATTGATGACCTAGACAGGTGGGCTTGAAATTCAATACGCAGAAGACTAAGGTAACGTTTAACAGCCTCGGCAAGGAACAACAGTTTGCGTTGGGTAGCGAATAACTGGAAGTAGTAGGCGAATTTGTTTATTTACGACAAGTATTAATCGCAGATCCGGACCATGAAAGGAAAATAAGGAGAATAAAATTGGAATAGAGTTCATTTGACAAGCACTCGCAGATTATGACTAGCAGCTTATCGCTATCCCTCAAGAGGAAAGTATACAACAGTCGCATCTTACCTACGCTCATCTATGGGGCTGAAACGTGGAGTTGAGGACAACCCAGAGGGCTATGGAACGAAAAATGGTAACGTTACGAGATAGGAAGCGTGAAGAATGGGTCAGAGAAATAACTCAACTTACTGACATTCTTGTGGAAATCACAAAGAAATGGGCATGGGCAGTACATGTACTGCGAAGAGAGGATAACCGATAGTCGTTTAGGGTAACATACTGGATTTCAAAAGAAAGAAAGCGTAACAAGGGGCGGCAGAAAGTTAGGTGGGCGGAGTAGATTAAGAAGTTCGCAGGGGTCAAGTGGATGCAGCTAAAACAGGACAGGGTTAATTGGAAGAATATGGGAGAGGCCTTCGCCCTACAGTGGGTATAGTCAGGCTGCTCCGGCTGTTGCTTCTGCTGCTGCTGCTGCCGATGATGATACTGACCTCAGTACTATTCTCTCCGCAGACATGTCGTTACCTTCAAGCTTTTTCTTTTCTGAATGTTTTTCGCAAACTGCAGAGCACAAAGGTGTGGTCTCAATTCCCCCCGTCTCCCACTTTTCGGCGCTTCTTTTTTTTTTTTTTATGGTTATGAATGCATACCGCAAATGACGGCCAGTGTAAGTAAGAAAAATAAGACATGACAAACTCACGTTTGTTTTGAAATGGGAATGAGGCGTAAGAATTTTGTGCAACGTGTAAGAGAAAAATACCAGCCTGATGCGAACCAGAAGAAGGCTCGCCAAAGGAATTCAACACCCCCACTTCCCCGAGACAGATGGTATCGGGTCGCCCGTCCGGCCTGCAAAAGCAGGAGCTCCGCATACTCCTAAGCTGAATACGAGATCTTCCTTTCATTCCTTTTCGGGCATCCTGTCAGAAATTGGGAAAGCGCCGCTTTCGTCTTGTCGTCCTTTTCTTTTTGAGTCTTTTTTTCTCCACTTCCTCGTACGGAAAAGGGGAGGCAGCAAATTCGAATATCTGCCTATATCCTTCTTCGTGCGTCCGGAGAAAACGCACTCGTCTTGAAAAGACGTTTATGCAAGTTCTCCTGCTTACGCCCATGCGCAAAGAGCATACACAAAAAGTGCGTACTTTTATTTGTTCCTTCTTTTGTAGATATGTCACCGCGCGCGCCTTCCTTGGATGATTAAAAGGAGACAAAACACGAGCCGGGCCACGCGCCGCAATATCTCCGCGTCCGCCAAGGGTAGGAATCTGATGCTTTTTCTTCTAAGTCGGCACAGAAATGTGCCGCCACCATCACGAGGCAGCGCTGACGCCGTCCGCGACAATACGCGGCTCGAGCTCGCTGCTTTTCAATCTCGGGGCCGCGACGTTCGCTCCCCCACAAACTTCGTTTTGTTCACTCGCACTGGTTCATTTCTTCCTTTCTCAGTCTTAGTACTTCCGTTTTTCCAATTTTCATTTGACTTTTTTTTAAACTTCACTTCCGATTCCTTCCTTTCATTCTTCGTAGCCACCGTGCCCGTAGCCATATATGTGCAGAGGCGTCAATGCGTGTTTTTTGGCGAGCAGAGGCTGATGCTTACACTGGGCGCTTCGCCTTGCTGGTGCCTGTAGCCTCTGGCCGACCGCCTGCGTCATGCTCACACACTATCTTTTAGTCATTCCCCGTTTTCATGCGACCACTGCCCTCTCGCACTTCTTTGCCTTGTTGCCGGCTGTTATAGTGGCCGCTTGTGGCCTATTTTTGCTATACCACATGCGTGAGCTCACCGTTCCTGTCTTGATCCTCCGCGCTCCAACCAAGTCTCTCCTCTCTCATTTTTTTTTTAGGTCTTCGCCATTGTTAACCTTTTCAAACCTATTTGCCATTTAAAAAGCACGGGCTTAGTTTGTCGTGGTTCTTTCAATTGTTCATTTGGTATCCTAGTGTTTTGTGCCCATTTTTTCCGTTCTTTACCTTAAAGGAAAAAACAAACAAGAGAGATGCATCGCTGCTGAGGCAGATGACGTATGGCAAGGACGTTGACAAAGAGCGTAAAAAGAAAAAAAAACAAAAGAGAGTGCTGGAGTAAGAAAGAATAAGAGCTAATAACTACCTGCGTGCAGACTCTTGGAGTATTCTGATACGTTCTTTTAATGCCAGGTTTTTGGACGTGATCATCAACAGGCTTAAAATCCGAATAAGAAAAGTTGGTACGTTCCAAACAAATCCGACCTCACATTTTAAGGGCAATGCAGTCTGACGCATCTAGCACATATTACATGCAACACGTTCGCTCAGCACAACCTTTTAAATTATACTCGGAGTTCCGAAGTATTACAGAAGAAATAAATAACATAGAAGAATTAGGGTAGACACCAGGCTGCCTCTACACTGCGTTTAATTTCTGGCTGTCCCCACTGCCGTCAAAATGCCAACATGACGTTCAGTCTCTTCCACTCTGGCTCCGTCTTCCTCCTTCACGCCAAAATGTAAAACCTATTTCATCATGTTGGTCATCAAAGACCACTGAAATGCCACTATTCCAGCTTCAACCTACATCTCACCTCAGGGCGTGGAGTGTGTTGCAGATTCAAGCAAGAATCTGCAACACACTCCACGCCCTTAGGTGAGATGCAGGTCGAAGCTGAAATGGTATTACCTCAGTGGTCTCTGATGACCAAAATGATAAAGTCGGTTCGTACATTATGGCTCTTGAATCTCGTCAACGACGACATGAAATACTCCAGGAAACTTATAACTTCCACAGCTGGACACCAACCATGCAGATTAAGATGGATGTGTATTGTGTGGAAGCACAGATTCGAATCGCGAACTGTTGGCCACACTCAGTCCAATTCACTGATTCGTCGAAGCTGAGTGACCACAACACATTGTTGATTGCGCTCGTCCATCGTCTGATTAATTTTCGCGCAGTGGTCCACCTGGTGGTTGTACTGCTCAGGATATCATCGCTGGTAAGCTTGAGCCTCATCGTTGCCATGGGACCCTCATGAGTTTTACACCATGTCTACGGGTTCCGGTCATGTTGGGCGAAGAACAGAGCCCCACCTCTCCGGGTATAGGCTAAGACACCACCTGCTCTGCTTCCAGTGACCTGCTACTTTGAGAGAAAAGGCAATTCAGCCCTCATCTGCTGAAAGTTCACACCTCAGCTCGAAGTTTAATACGCACATTCTTGATGTAAACGTTCGCACAACTCACGCATACACTCTGGCACAACACAGCACTCTGACAAAACATGCTCAGTTTTGTGCGCACTGGCCTTTGTTTCTTCCTGTGTTCGTGAAACAGCGGCCGCCATTTTCCCAGGGTTCTCGATGGGCAGCTCTCTTCTCTCAACGACTGTGGGAGCTGCATAAGAGCTCGCTACGTTACAGTATACACTTATTGCATTTGGCTAATAACACCAGAAATAATCTCTTCGTTTTGCAGCTCTGCCTCTTTTGTAGGGTCTACAGAGAACGCCGTGTCAGCTCGAATTACTGCTGCGGCGTCTTCCTCTTGCATGTACTTCCCAGAAGCTGCAGTTGTGAGCTCTTTGAGGGAAGCTGAGTATCTCTGCTGTTCGTTGTTTTTCTTGTTTTTCTCAGGCCCATTGAATGCTCTTCCATCGTTTTCTGTTGGTGGCTTGTGGGAACTTTGAGTAAGGTCGCAACATTCCGTAGGATCCTCCTTGCCAGTCTCGTACCTCTGCAGGCCGATAAAGTCGATTCTCTTGGATGGTCGCTCCGTGTGTATGTTGTCAGGCGCAGTATCAACATTTTGCGCTCGTTCGCAATCCTTTTTAGTTGAAGGGCCGAAAACTATCTCGCTTTTAAACTTTGCAGAAGCCTCTCCTCGACTTTCAGCGTTCGTATTTGGCCCAAAATTTTGTTTACTGTTTGGCAGCCCCAACTAGATCGGTCCCCGATTGCAATATGTCTCACCCAAAGGTCTTCCTGACAGTAAAACAGGCGCTCCTCGGTGACTGCTGGCATTCCTCTGGGCTGTAAAATCATCGCTCTTATCAACGAACTTCAGCGATGTCTCGTAGTAGTGTGCTTCCTCCGGAGATGCCTTTGAGGGTAACTCACTTAAACGGAAATCGGGCATTGGCGTGGAAACGATGGCACTTACGACTTGCCTCTCTTTATGCTCAATGGCAGAATCAGTGGTTAAGTCGAAAGGTGGTTTGGTGAAAATTTCCGGTAAAGCTGCGTTCGTAGTACACGATGCAGCTGCTGCAGTGAGCTCAATCGCTGTCTTCACAAAACGACGGCTGTCGGCAGCAGGAGTAGCCGCCTGAAGACTCTCGATGTGGTGGCGGAGGAGCGTCATCGTTCGTGTGGCAGCCTTCTCGAACTCTAGTATAGACATGGCGTCTTCTACACAACCGTCGACTTTACAAGCTTTCATTTCATCATTCATCCCGCGTAGGCCGTCGCTGCATGTTTTGAGTTTCGCGTGAATAAGCGTTAAGTCAAGAATAGTCCGATCGTTTGATTTCAGTAATTCACTTGCCTTAAGGCAGAGCCAGGTCTTAACCGCTCGTTGAATGTCGCGCTTCCTTTTGATGTGGTCCATAGTGTATCGTTCAAGCCCTCTTCGTCTCTCTCTGGTGGGGTCGATGGCGGAGCTCCTGGTATCTTCCTGGAGGGTCGTTGAAGTTCCCCTTACAAAGTCCAGGAAAGATCGTTGGAGGAGTTCACATTACCCTCCCTGGTTTCGGACCCAAAACGTATAGAAGAAGGAGAGCAGGAGCAGATACCAGGCGCCGCCTCTAGCTGTCTTTAATACTTAGATTCGTGAAACAATGACTGTAGACAGCTATGGGATGAACGCTGCTTCAGCAAGGCCATTAAGGGAGGCTTCGCCGCTCCAATGTGCCTTAGAAAAGTATGGTACATTCATTAGCATATCATCAAAAGTTTCTAAATGATCAACGCTCAATCAGGAGACTACCAGGAGCTTCACAAAAGTTACAAACCAGACAATGGAAATTAAGACCTAAGGAAAGTAGTGTGTTGGACCTACCCCCTGCCTCTGCAATAGGCCGTGTGCCGTATGTGTCATCACTGTCAGCGGCAGACATTTCAAGCCATACAGCGAGGACCTTGCAGCACTTCGGAAAGTCCTACATTTGGAGAAGTGAGAAGAGCAGTTTCTTCTGAGGAAAAGATTAGGAAAACTAACAATGAAAAACAAGCCATGCTGCATGGTTCAAAAGAGAATCTGCTTTTGAGAAAGGTTCCATATCCTGTTGTCACTAATGTCATTTCAAGACACTTGATTCCTTCCATCAAGACGTAGTTCACGCGACCACCCAGAATGAGAGAGCTAATAAGTTCTTTTTTTTTTCATTGCATGATATAGCCTGATACTGCACATGCCCTACCAAGTCGAATGATAAAACTTGAACTCTACAAGCGTCGCATGCGCGTAACCTTTTTATCCCCTCTGAAACTCTCCGAACATAATACACCCCTACCACTACTTTCTTAAGTAGAACTGATCCCAGTTTATCGAGCAAGTTTCGCAATAACTCATACCACAATGCCCAGCCATGATGATCCAGTAGAGGCGCTTGACTGATGAGCCCAAGGACGCGGTATCAAATCCCGTCCGCGCCAGCCGCCTCTCAGCGCAATCGAAAAGCAAGGCGCCCGTGTACTGTGTGATATCAGCGTATATTGAAGAACCTCCAGTTGCATAATTTTCGGAGCCCTCCACTACGGCATCTCTCAATGCCTGAGCCACATTGGTACATTAAACTCTTGCATTAAAGCAAACCTAGAACCCCAAGCATGTTGTCACGCCACCGAATAACAGGCTTGCTTCTCCGCTAGAATTCCTCGCTACGGTGAAGCACGCTTTCCAGTGAAAAAGAGCTGCGCGGCGACGAGATTTCTTACGTATCGTTTAAGTGTGAAGTAACAAGCATATACTGTACTGAAGGATGCGCATGTACTGTGTTATAGAGGTTTACCGGAGTGGCGAGAACTAGGAGTAGGTTTCCTTGTCAATAAATATATAGCGGGCAATATAGTTGAATTCTACAGCACTAATAAGACGGTGGCAGGCCTCGTAATTAGGCTTCATAACCGGTATAAAATGAAGGTTGTACAGGCCTATGCCCCTACATGTAGTTATGATGACCAGGCAGTTGAAAGCTCCTACGAAGGTGTAGAATCGGCAATGCGAAAAGTAATGGGCGACTTCAATGCCAAGGTACGGAAAAAAAGCAGACAGGAGACCAGGCAGTAGATTACTATGGCATTGGCTCTAGGAATAGCAGAGGGGAGTTACTAGTTGAGTTTGCAGAGCGCAATAACCTAAAAATCATGAATACCTTCTTCAGCAAACAGAAGAACCGGAAATTGATATGGAAAAGTCCTAACGGGGAGACTAAAATGAAATTGCCTTCATACTGTGTTCAACCCCCGCCATTATGCAAGATGTAGAGGTAATCGGGAAAATGCGTTGCAGTGACCACAGAATGGTGAGGTCCCGAATTAGCCTAAATCTGAAGAAGGAATGCAACAGATTAGTAAAAAAGAAATTCATCAACAAGTTAGCGGTGACGGGGAGGGCAGAAGGGTTCAGGATCTCGCTACAGAATAGATATTCAGCTCTAACCGAGTTTGTCGACATTACTTTAGAAGCAATGAACAATAATTTCAGAGATATTATTCCTGAGTGTGCTGTAGAAGTAGGCGGTAGGATAGTTAGAGAGGGTACCGGTAAGCTGTCTAAGGAGACGAAAGATTCGATTAAGAAACGCCAGAGTATGAAAGCTTCCAATCCAACAGACCAGATGGAATTGGCCGAGATATCAAAGCTAATCAATGAGCCCAGAGTGGCTGATATAAGGAAGTACAACATGGAGAAAATAGAACATGCTCTAAAGAACGGGGGAAGCCTTAAAGCGGTGAAGAAGAAAAGGGGCATAGATAAAAATCAGATGTATGTGCTAAAGCTAAAGGACAAGGCGGGCAACGTCATCACGAATATGGACAAGATAGCCAAAGCAGCCGCGGAATTCTATACTTATCTCTACAGTAGCCAAAGTAGTCAGGACCGTAATGAGATTGGCGGTACGGAAAAACAGTTAGACGTTCCGCCAGTGACGAAGGACTAGGTTAAGAAAGCAATGGAAACTATGAAAAGGGGGAAAGCAGCTGGAAAGGATCAGATAACTACAGATTTGTTGAAGGACGGGGGGATATTGTGTTAGAAAAACTGGTCACCCTGTATACGCAGTGCCTGGTGTCATGGATGGTACCGAAACCATGGAAGAACGCCAACATTATCTTCATTCATAAGAAAGGGGACTCTAAGGACCTTAAAAATTAGAGACCAATCAGCCTACTGTCTGTTACGTATAAGGCATATACTAAGGTAATCGCTAATAGAATCAGGGCAACCTTAGACTACAATCAAGCAAAGAATTATGTAGGGTTTCGGAAACTGTACTCTACTATCGAACACATCCATACCATCAACCAGGTGACAGAAAAATGCTCGGAATATAACCAGCCCTTATGCATAGCATCCATTGATTATGAAAAAACATTTCACTCAGTAGAAACCTCGGCGGTGAGGCAGGCATTGCGAAATCAGGGCGTAGACGAGCCGTATTGAAAGTGCTGGAAGATATATATAGTGGCTGCACAGCAGCAATAGTCCTGCATAAAGAAAGTAACAAAATTACCATAAAGAAAGGTGTTAGGCAAGGAGACACGATCTCCCCAGTACTATTCACAGCTTGCTTAGAGGAAGTATTCAGAGACTTGGAATGGGAGCAGTTAGGGATAAGGGTAGATGGAGAACACCTCAGTAATCTGCGATTTGCTGATGACATTGGCTTGCTAAGTAACTCGGGGGATGAACTGAAAATAATGATTGGTGACCTAGACAGGAAAGTAGAAACGTAGGCTTGAAAATCAATATGCAGAAGACTAAGGTAATGTTCAACAGCCTCGGAAAGAACAGCAGTTTACGTTAGGTAGCGAAGCACTGGAAGTAGTAGACGAATATGTCTACTTAAGACAGGTAGTAACCGCAGATCTAGACTATGAAAAGGAAATAACAAGAAGAATAAGATTGGGATAGAGCGCATTTGGCAAGCACTCGGAGATTATGACTAGCAGCTTACCGGTATCGCTCAAGAGGAAAGTATACAACAGTTGCATCTTACCTGTACTCACCTATGGGGCTGAAACGTGGAGGCTAACCAAGAGGGTTCTACTTAAGTTGAGGACAACTCAGAGGGCTATGGAAAGGAAAAGGTTACTGACGAAAAAAAGATCGAAGAGACTAGCGGACACCTCGCAGCTGAGGGCTGTAGATACCGACAAGTCAGAAGACGAGGAATATGGGACTAGTCAGTGGAGTAGTTCGGAATATTTGAACATTGTCGGCAGCCACAAAATATGGGATCCCCAATTTTCTTCGAAATCACTTACAAATGTGCCTTCTCGAAGCCATATGAGAGCACACGAATCGCGAGGGTGCCCGAAAGTACGGACAGAAGTGGTCACTTCTGACCACAGAACTAAAGGCGTACTTCGGCATGCTTTTGCTGATGAGTTCGTCTCCAAGGCATCATCTCTACCATTATTGGGCTGTGACGGCTTGTTCCATTGCCGTGAAATATCGCGAGTGATGATATTCAGGCGATTTCAGACAATCATGAACAGCCTGAACATCAATAACAAGAGCAAGGAAAAAAAATGAGGGGTAGAAGGCTATGACAGACATGTCAAGGTACGCCCGCTTATCGACGCCCTCAACAAATCCTTTCAAGCTGATTATACCCCCTCACCTCATCAGGCTATTGATGAGAGCATGATTCCCTTCAAAGGGAGATCCACCATGAAGCAATACTTGTCACTCAAGCCTATAAAAAGGGGCTACAAAGTTTTGTGTAGGGTAGTTTCCGAGACTGGGTACCTTGTGGAATTTCAAGTTTACTAAGGAAAAAACACAAATCGACCATCGGACTTTGCCCTGGGCGAACACGTAGTCATTTCGCTTTCCAACAACATACAGCCTGGGAGCCAACTTTATTTTGATACTATTTTACGTCTACGAAACTGATGGAACACCTTTCCATCCTGCAAGGGCATCCTTGCAGTAGGGATTGTGCGCGTAAACAGAAAAGATCTCCCAGAGAAAATCAGAAAGGACAATAAGCTGAAGAAGGGCGAGTACATATGGAGGTCGAAAGGCGCAGTTACAGCTTATCCGTGGCGTGACACAAAGAACGTCCATGTGCTGTCGAATTTTCACGACCCGGAAGACACTGAGGAGGTATCACGCAAACTGTCCAGTGGATCATCCATCTGTGTCACATGCCCGAAGGCAATAGCTGATTACAACTGCTGGATGAATGCGGTCGACAAGTTTTATCAAAAGAGAAATTCCTACCGCACCAATAGAGGCTCGAAGAAATCCCGGTACAGATTTTTTTTATTTTCTTTTTGATGCAGCAGGTGTGAATGCATTTATTCAACTTGCAGCAAGGAATGATATTTCCTACATGTATTTCTGCGTCGTTCTCAGCCGTCCCTTGATAAATGGACAGATATTCAGAGAGAACAGCAGTACTCGACCCTATCGACAGCAAAAGAAAGGACAAAAAATGAACAAAAAATGGTTGGGGTGTGCGATGAGGTAAGGTTTACGGGAACAGATCACAACCCTATGGCAGTTCCCAAAAGGCGCAGGTGGTGTTCTACGGCTGGGAATGAGGTGCGCACGAAATTTCTGTGCACAACCTGTGAAATGCCCCTCTGCACCACGTGCTTTGGGCCATTTCATGCCAAGAACACAAAGAAGTAATACCATGATGGTGCCTTCATGAGTCAACGGGACAATGTTTTCCCACTTTTGAAAAGACATTCATGAGTCAGCGGGACATATGTATCCCACTTTTTTTTATTAAAGTACTGGTTTGATTTCGATGAAATTTGTTTTATACTACTTTTTTTCTGTTTATAAGGATATACCGCAGCCTTTTTTATATTATTGTTTGAAAAATATAGGTGAACCGACAAAGCGATAGACGATAAGCCTTCTTCTGACCCGAACAGCATTTCTGAGGCCTTCAGCAATTACTTCGTCTCTTTTTAGCCCTGAAAGCAGCTTTAACATACCTTTCTACACAAATAGTGCGCTTCCTCACATCTATATTACTTTGGCCGTCGTTCATAATATGCTGTTAAAGGTTGATGACTCCAAACGATCCCAGACAGTATACCAAGCACAGTCTATAAAATATACTCTGAATCGAATTCCCGATACCTAACCATCAATTTCAACATATTACTCGATTGTTCAGCTGTTCTACCTGATTAAAAAAAAACAGCTTGTCATCTCACTATTTAAGTCTATTACTGGCCAATCTCATTAACCTCAACATGAAGCAAAGTTTTAGCACGCATTATTTATAAATGCCTTGTTTAGTATTTGGCAACATAAAATTATCTCAAGCCATCAGCACTGTTGCTGAGCTATATTCTCTATGGTAATCTAGTTCAATAAATTCACTCACGATATTGTCAAAGCACCTATATTAGGACCTAGATTGACGCAATTTTTATAGATTAAAGAAAGGCGTTTGATACGGTGTGTCACAGTACACATTTACTATAGGCGATCACAGGCTCATATAAAGGATAAAGGAGTATCTGCGCACCTGCGGTCGGTGTTTGTTACATAAATTGTATGTGAATGATCTACTTCAGTTGAAGTTACATCAGGTGTCCTTCAGGGCTCTGTCCTGGGTTCGCTTCTATTTCAATTCAATTCAATTCAATTTATTTTCAACTTTTTATTTTATCGTTTACATTAATGACGTCATCAAAGTAATCAATAACACACCCCTAAAACTGTGCTTATACTCTGACTCTCTGACTACTGCGTAATTTACTTATCAACAATCATGTCGACCAGCCTGTATTGAACAACACATTTTCTCTCTTTTGGGCCTTGAGGGAAGAGTACCAAATGGCTATCAATATGAATAAAACTTTATCCATGACGTTTATTAACAAGAAAATGTCGTAGCTTTCAAGTCACTGTCATAATGGGCTTGAATTAACACGCGTTGACGTATTATATACCTTGGAGTCACCTACACACCTATCTTAAAATGCAATGCTCACGTTGACACAATACTCAATAAAGCACCCACAAAACTTCAGTATTGCCCCGCCGGGCTGGCGCAGTGGTTACGGCGCTTGACTACTGTTCCCAAGGACGCGGGATCGAATCCCGGCCTCGGCAGCCGCTTTTCGATGGAGACGAAAAGCAAGGCGCCCGTATGCTGTGCGATGTCAGTGCACGTTAAAGAACCCCAGGTGGTCTAAATTTCCGGAGTCCTCCACTACGGCGTCTCTCATAGCCTGAGTCGCTTTGGGACGTTAAACCCCACAAACCAGAACTTCAGTATTGAAAACGCACATAACACAAATAATTTGGAGTGCGAACAGAATCCGCGAACAACTCTTGTACGGCCCATTTTGAATACGCTTCAGCTATCTGGTCCCTGCACTGCGCATGTGATATCCACAAAACAGAATGCAATGAGAAGAAGATAATAGCTAGCAATTATTTGTCTTCGTTACGACCGTAACTTTTCATTTTCTTCGCGCGGAAAGGAATTATCGCTCCAGACTTTAAAATACAGGCGTATTTCACATGCTGTGCAGTATCGCCCATTAGCTGTCACCCATTGCAGCCACCATTGCATTCATAGCTTCTCCTGGCACAGGACACGACGCACTGATACCTTTGCTGGCTTTTTAGACCGAAGCTTTCTCTTTTTTCGTATGTCAACAGTAATCTGGAAGAAACATAATAATTACTAGCGCAGTTTGCTTCCAGAAGGGTTGTCACTGCATTGCATTTTATGTATTACGACCTAATAACCTGTTCTTGTCTAAATTTTGTAACCACTCCTGCAATGCGTCTCACCAGAAACAAGAGTAAATAAAACATACTGAAATCAGCAATTATTGCAGTTTCCATTGCCCAGTAATATGGTCGGCGTAAACTTGTCGCTTTCAAAGAAGCGACCCACTGCGCTCGGAGCTTTTTGTCTTGCGGGAACTTGTGGAAACTGACATCGTCGCGGTCGAAGGTGCTCGTACACCAGAAGGCACAGCAGTACCGCATGTTGGGACGGGTGTTCAACTCAAGCGACTCGTTGAACTTCCGCAACCTCAAAACACGAGCAACAACACAGACTAAAAACGCACTCGGGCTGCTGGGAGCGCCCGGCCTATCTTCACGGTGACGTCACGCACGCCGGCGAGGGTTAGGTTTCTCTCTTCACTTTCCTCCTCTCTTGCGCTATCGCTGGCCGCTGGAAGTTTAAACGATGCGCTTTCAATCGGCAATTAATTGCTCCGGCGTTTTCGCAATAATCGTAAAAATAACTTCACAGACCTGACCAACAATCAGTCTACTTCAGTACAGTTGAAGGTGAGCAAGTTTGAAAACCACTGCTGTGCCCCTTTAACGCCGGAGTACGTTTTTATATCAGTCCAATCAGAAAGCAGCGTTTTTTCCTGCCATATTACTTGTCTATAACGCGCTATTGATGTAGTAATGCAAACATGATAGTATGATGACCACCCGGTATGCTTAAGTGCCTTCATAACAACCCAATAATCCCTATTTATTGCCTTTTTGCTTTGAAACTTGCCAAATTTCAGATTTGAAGAACGTAATACGGTACAGATTTTTGGAGTTCTCGCAGATTTCGTGAAATATTCTTCGAACTCCATAGAAAGGGGTCAATTCCCTGAGGACAAAATAACTGAGACCGAAGAGAATACTCTACTATAATGTTATTACGCCAACAAATATTTGTGATATTTAAACACAGATTGCAATGAATTAATTATTATAAATAACTGATTAATGCTAATAGTTGAAATTGGGGGCAAATGGTTTATCAGAATTGTTCGCTCGGCTAGTTGGTATAGCATAATGCAAGTAGCGTTTGACCCGTCCACTCCTCTCGTCTTCTGTCCGAAGGTAGCTGTTATTTGTTTTTCTTTTTTTGGCAGGACAAGATTCATGTGAACACCACAATGAGTAAGTGTAAAGAGAGCTCTGCAGGGTGTAAACACATCCCTTTAAATGGATACGGAAACGTTGGCGGCAGCTATAGCTCATGTCAGTTGATATTAATGAAACCGAAACACATGTATCAATTTAGCGCAAGTATTTATAGAGAAAAAATTAGTGTCATTTGTATTTCGATTAAACCCCGAGTAGCTATACCTGAGCTTGTGCTTTTATATACTGCCCGGTCATTTCATTCAGGACTTTTCCTTCATTCATAACGCTTTAGCCGTCTGCGGCGATAGTTCCAGCTGTCTAAAGATCTCAGTTACACCCGAAAGAAATATCCTGCCGTCTTGTGATCAAAGCAACAATGTATTGGGAAACAGGATGAACTGACATTATTCTACGGTTCAGCGCACAGTAAACACACCACGTCCGCACATATTACGTTCCCGACCTATTAAATGACCGGGAATGATGAGGGTTATACTACCTCACTATTGATTTTGTTTTTCGCGCTATAGAAGTTTTGAGAATGAGCACAAAAGTTACGTACGGTTCAAATAATTTACGGCGTTTCTGCGTTTCGGGGGTTCAACTAGGAGCTTTTAGTGGCTGAAAAAAAAAAAAGGAAAACAAATCACCTAAACCAGCAACTCTTAAATTTCCATCTTCGTCATCGTCTTTAAAGCTAGAAAAAAAAAAGCTGTAAAATAATGTGCATTAAATGATCCTTCTAGTTTCAGATCGCTCTTGGGGCGGTTCAAGGAACTAAAAAATGAAAAGTGTACCGCACAGTCAACATTACCTGAAATGGGTGTCAGTTTTTACTCTCACAGTAACTATGGAGTCGACTCGCGTCGTACGAAGATTGCTTACACAGCCCGAACTCTATAGTGGGGCAGTGTTGCACAAAAAAAAAGAAGCAAGAAAAGTAGAATTATTAAAATGCCGTAGGACAGCTCACCACTGAGCAAAAAGCAATGAACCAGGCATTAACAACTCGACATGATTGCTTCGGCCGCTTTAAGGAATTCTGGAAGCCTTCATTTCTTCCCATTCTCTTTGTTCGGTTCGAACGTGACCGCCCATGCCAAGACCTGGTTGTTCGAGAGCACAGAGTCGGTAAGAGAGCACATGCCTTCGTGGTTCCATTGTCGTTGCCGCCCAAGCACAGGCCTGACACCCCGCACCCCGCTTTCGTTTTTCTTCTCCGAACTCACTTGTTCAAACGGAGTGGGAAATCAATTTTAAACGTGCTTGGACTTGACTGTGGGCTGTGACCCCTAGTCGAGTCGTTTCCTTCCAACTTGCGGTGCAACTCCCTAATGTTTTTTTAGTTTATCCCACAGCCACCTTTTTCTTAGGACCACTGTTTTATATGTTTTGCTTTATTCGTCATCCGTCGCCCCTGGACAGACTCGTCGCGAACTTCGGCGCGCCCGCTTCGGCGACCAAAGTCGTTTACAAAATAATGGGGAACATCTGCTCCCTTGTCAGGGAGCTCATTGTTTTCGCGTTGAAGATGTTCGAGGCGGATTCGCTCTTTTTTGTTATTTGCTCGTTTTCTTGGAGCCAGGTTGCTTTACGGCTGGCGGGTGGTCCCACTTAAATGCGGTCGTCGAAGCCATTAGCTCTGTTGTGGCTAATAGACACGCTCTATGACTCCCCACTCTTGCTGACGCCACGTTAGCCGAAATAAGGCTAGCGTTTCAGACAACAGGTCATTTTCGGCGCTACCATTCCAAAGCGATAATCCCGATTAGCAGGTTTTGAAACTACTTTGTTACCTTTTCCCTGGTTAAACTGATAGGTAAGGCATCCGTTTCTTTTCACCATTTGTCGTAATACTCGAGGATAAGGAAAAGAACACTGCATATACCTAGAGTACTATGCAGAAAGACAATGGCAATTTAAGTGTTCCGTTATATTCTTCACTTTATTCCTATTGTATCTCATTTCCCTACCTTCTCTCTTTTTTGAACTAGTAGTCATTCATTTTATCCTTTCATTGGTCTTCATTAAAGTCTGCGATTTTATAATCTCACTTGGTTTATAAGAAAAGCATTTCAAGTAATTCCAGTGATATTTCAGGCACCTGAGTCATTAAGTGCTGAGCTCCTGCACTAAAGTGTTGGTATAAGTTTACTACTGTGCAGTTCTTAAGCTGCACAAACCTGGCTTACTAGCTGACCAAACTGGCCATGGATTGTTCAGAAATAAGCATCTGACTTTATAATTACGGTTTTGTGTTCATATGGCTCTCGGTTAATTTCTGAAAATAGCCGCATGCAGTGCTCCCTGGTCCCTTGGGTACATGTTGAGGTAGCCAGCCGGGTTAGCCTATAGGACTAGGTTGCGCAAGTGATTAACCTACGATAAGGTTTAAGAAACGACGATCGATGAGTAAAGCAATCGCAAAGTTTGTGATAAAGAGGGTAGTCTTCCTAGAAAGCATAGCCCGGAGATGAAGCTGAAACTTCGTGCACAACTGTAGCTTTCCCTTTCCGAAAGCGTCATCCCCATCATTGTCTCATCCTTACATTCCACTTAGCAGCACACATGATATATACATGCTGCACTGGAATCGAATACTGTTCAATATCTACTGAATAGACGAAGAGACTGAAAAAAAAAAAAAAAAAAAACAGAAAGGAACCAAAATACCGCCATCAAAAGCTAGCACTGTTAGATAAAAAGTTAAATGCCTACGCCGACTACTTAACTTTCTTTGTTTTGGTAACCGTCGTCGTCATCTAAACTCGCCGGCGTTTTTTTTCTTCTTCTTCTTCTCTAACTCGGGTTGCATCCACTCAATTCACGCCTTCATAACGTCCCTGTTGAGCCTTTCGCAAGAATGTAGAAACTGCGAACGTGCGGCTCAAAATTCTCCCGTTCTCTTGGTCATTTCTCTATTCTTTCGCGCTTACAAAAGCGCATAAGAGGACGGATAAATACCACTGAGGCAAGAAAGCGATACCTGCCACGCAAATCCTTCAGGTGGCAAAGCGACAAGCGCGTGCAAGCTAGCGATGAGAGAGCTGCAAACTAAAGAAGAGTCAACGCGGAAGCAACGAGTGTGCGGAGCTTAAATTAAACGCAGCATTATAAGAAGACCCCTGCTCTTTTCTCTCTACATCTGACTATTACATAAATAAAAAAATGGGAAAAGTAAGGAAATGAAAAGCAAAGGAGAAATAACTATGTAAACAATATAAAGGAAAAAACAAAACTGGTGCTGATGAACAGGCTGCTTGTATTCACGCGCGGTGGGACGCTTCGACCCATTCGGGGCTGGCAGTGTCTCCGCTCTCCTCCCTTTCATGCCACGGTGGCTGTTTACCTAGTTCATTATTCACAAAGTGCGGCCTGGACACGGAGGAACGCCTGTCTCGAGCTGTGGGAGGAGCGCGGGATAACGGGCGAGATTAAATAGGGATAGAGCCCCACAGCGCCTCCTCCGCCGTCGCTGCCTCAGCAGTGGCGGCAGCGGAAGAATCAGCAACGAACGGAAGCTGCTGCTGCTACCCTTGGGCGGAGCATTGGAAGGACAACACAAAAGAACGGGGGAAAATGCGGGAGTGAGAAAAAAGAAAGAATGGGCTTAAGCTGCATCAACAAGCTGCAAAGACACGCGAGGACTGCTAGTCACTATACCCCACGGCCAGATCGCCCCCTCTTGGCTTGACGACTAGACACCTTGGCAAACAACATGGAGAGCGCTGAGCCAGTGCCGGCAGAAAGTGTCTCATTTGCCTGTCTGCGTGCGTTTCTGCTCAGTCACGCAAGCTAAGAAACCTGGAAGGAAGATCAGAACGACGCCTACGAGAAAATGAAAAGGGGAGATTTTACTATAGTTTGAGGGGCAACAGTTGAAGGGGGGGGGGGGGGGGGGATATGAAGCAAAAAAATCTAAAAAAAAGCGCATGAGAGAAGTGGGATTTCTGCAAACGCTTCCGGGTAAAAATAATAAAGAGGAAAGCAAACGGTAAACAAGGGAAGATAAAGGGAAAGCGCTGAGGCACCTTAGTCTTGACATATAGCACGCAGGCGCGGTTAGGGCAAGACCAGCGGAGCAAGGAAAACACGTCAACATTGAACTTCTTTTTTTCTACTCTTCTCTGTTGCCCTGCATCGTCTTCGGCTTTTATTTCGCTCGGGGCACGGTTCTCGGCTGGGACTGAAAGTCGTTCCTGACATCCCGACAGTATTAAGCTTGTGCACGCCTCGAAGTAGGAGCCTGAGGCGAATGCAGAAAAGGCCGCCGAGCACAGGGAAGAGTACGACACTCGGTTTGTCAAGTTACGGTCGTGGGAGTAGATTGTGCAGCTGCTGTGGCACCTGTTGTTGGACATGTTGGTCTCGAATGCTCTTGGTTTCCCTGCGGACTTCCTCTTTTCATTTCCCCTTAAAGGAGCGCAGCGGCAGATGTTGCCTCCGGTTAAGAAGTGTCCGGCACGACAAGAAACTCCTGTTGCGGCTTGCGGCGTAAATATATATATATATATAGATCAAACACACACACATATATATATATATATATATATATATATATATATATATATATATATATATATATATATATATATATATATATATATATATATATATACATACATATATGTGTTTGATCTTTTTGTTCTCAAGGTAGCTTGGAGGCCCCACGGTGCGCTTAAGTAAACCTACTGGGCAACCGAGTCTTACTCTAGGTTCGCGTTCTTGGGTGCGCTAAAAAGAGGAAAGAATTTCGCTCACGCACACCTGAGAAGAGTCTGATTGCCAAGCCTTGTCGCAAAGCTACTCTGACTTGTAGTCATTTGCTTTATATGTGAGCTGGAATCCCGTGAACATCTCGCAAATTATTAAACTTTCTGAAACCTGTCTGCTTGGGTAAATTCGCGGACAGTTTTACGATAAGGCAGTCGTATTGCGAATATATTTGTTTCATGGAGAACTAAATTAGATTCGCTTTTTTTTTTTGGGGGGGGGGGGGGGGGGCAGCAATAAATGTTGGTGAGTAGGCAGTCCACAGTGAAGCCACCTCTCTTGCCACACACCTGGAGGCAGACGTAATTGTTGCTCACGGCTTTACAACTTACTTTGCTATTGCTGAAGAAAGTAGAGGGCGCTACAAACCAGTAGCATGTTTTCCCCGCTATTTCTCTTTGGCGCCCATTCCTGGGTTTCGCGGCGTCGGCGTCGCCCCTCGTAACCAGCTCCACTTTCACTCCCACCTGCCTTTCTTCCCTTACGGCGCGATTCAGGTGTCTAGAAAAAAACTGTGGCAGATACTGCGCCTTTCCATTGCAACGAGCTCCACTTTCACTTCCACTTTCCTTCCTTCCCTTACTGCATGAGATGTCCACAGAAGCAAGTGTGACAGATACTGCACCTTTTCATTCCTGCTAACCAATTATGAAAGGCACGCTTCGCGGGATCGAATCCCGGCCTCGGCGGCTGCGTTTCGATGGAGGCGAAACGAAGTGGCGTCCGTGTGCTGTGCGATTTCAGCGCACGTTAAAGATCCCCAGGTGGTCGAAATTGCTCCGTAGCCCTCCACTACGGCCCCCCCTTCTCTCTATCCACTTTCACTCCCACCTTCATCCCTTCCCTTACGGCGCGGTTCAGGTGTCCACAGAGCAAGTGTGACAGATACTGCGCCTTTCCCTTCCTATGAACCAACCAACCAACCAAGGCACGCTTCGAAGCTCAAGTGGAAGACGTGACCACACATGGTACACACTGCTAGGATAATAATTCATAAATAATGCGAGCGCCCACACCAAACTGCAGAGTAACGTGTGCCGTAACCAAGAATTCACACACTACCAAAGAAAAGCGTTCCTATTTCGATGTAGTTAGCGTATATACAGCTAGGTTGACAGTCCGGATCTTAGCCGAGCGTCATTTGGCTTTCGAGGCAGGCCTGGCCAGGATCTAGCCCGCCCTCATTTTCCTTTAAAACATATAAAGCTATTGGATTGGATTGGTAAAACGCTAAAAATTTGTTGAGACACTTGCCAACTTTAACTGCAGCGTTTTCAAGTCAGTTTAAGATATTTGCGAAGGTTCTTTCTAAAAGTTTGCATCTTGTGGCATTAGTCTCTTCGCTGCGCAACGTTGCTATGGGCCCACGCTCTGCCTCCCGCAACTTTCGGATAACTTGATTGCTCCCTTCATTTCTCCGACCACAAAGCTTCCTTCATGACAGTCAAGAACTGTCAGTGGTGTGTTTCTTGATGAAATATGCGTGAAAAATAAAATAGTTGTCTGTAATAGTACACACAAGTCTTGCTTGAAATCTTTGCCTCGATCTATCGAAAAAAGTGAAGCAGCTGACGAGCTGCGCTGAAATTTCGTGTTAGGAAGTAACGTAATCATCACAATTTTTTTTTTTTTTTTTTGTTGGCTGCACTTGCTCGCGCAGCGAAGCCGTTGTTCGCAAAGATTGGCAATATTATACGAACAGCATGTCAATACGCCTGTCAACACCAAGCACAGCGTAGCTTAGACAAATCACAGCTTGATAACGATCATGATGCAAGGCGTTCGTCTAAAGCCCCAGGTCTTCTTTTGAGCGGCCACTTACGGTGTGTAAAAAGCTTGCAGTCATCACGGACGGGGACACTCATACGCGAAAGAACTCCCACCTTCCCCCTTACGACTCGGTTATGGCGTCCGCGGAGAATTGTGACAGATACCACGCGTTTTCTTTCCTGTAAATCAATTTGAAACTCCGCTGATTCCTGCAGCATTGAGTCTTATTCTATATGCTGCGTGGTGTAGTGTTCGCGGAAGTACCAAATGAATGGTGCCGCACGCACGCCTTAATAGAACGCCCGGATACGTGGGTCGCCTGATGACATCATCACCAGTCATGACCGGGTATGACATCATGATTTGGTCATGACATCATAGCCAGTCATTGTCATTACTCATGATATATTTAGTCAGGACTAATGACTAACTATAACTAGTTATCCATTAATTCGTACTCTTTAGGACTAGTTAGTCATTAATTAGCACTAGTTAGTGACTGGTTACCCATCAGTAATTAGTACTACACCACTGATGTAGCTCGCCAGATGTGATGTAGGAGCGGTGCGACCACGGCTCGGCCACCACCACAGCGAAAATGCGACTTTGCGGCCAATGTAACTCTCGCTACAAAAAACTACCGGAGCGGATTCGATGTGGTTGGGATGAACCCGGGGTATTCGTGCTCAGTAACCGAGTGCCTTAACAGATGACCCACTTCGGCGGGAGCTTTCTCTCATTATAACCGGAGTTAAGTAGGGTAAAGAATACGCCATTTGACGCCACAAACCCGTGGCCCCCACGATCAAGCGCACCGTTGCGCGGGAGCTGGTCTCGGAGACCATGGTGAAATCTTCACCATTTGACGCGGCAGCTACCAAATGACCCCACAAACACGTGGCCCCAGTGATCAAGCGCACTGTTGCACCGGAGCTGATATTTGAGGCCACCTCCGGCATTTGAAGTGGCGGCTGCAAGACGACACAACATGTACAGCTGCAGGTGCCTTCAGCTTCCTCTGCTTTCTCACTGTAACCGGTTCAGCAGATATAACCTTTGCCAATTTCTTTTTTTTTTATCTGCGAACAATGGTTTCGGCAATCTAATGTCTCATAGATGTCCCACTTCAAGGCTCAAAAAGCGGGCCTGCACATATTTTAGCAGCCAAAAACACAGCTCGTTCATCTTTAATACTAATTTCGAGAAACGCCTCACGCAGACGCCTTCCCCAGGGTCATGGAGCGCGAAATGGTAATTGATTTGGGTTCAGGCTCCTCACGTCCGACCAGCTGTAGTCTCTTGCTAATATTGCATTTTGATGCTGATACCAGAATTCTAAAGATAAGAGTTTCAGCCACTGTACTTCCTTGCATGCGTTGACATGGAATATAACGATATTTCAGTTGTGCATGATTATAAGCACATCTTTGTCGCAACACTGGTTAAACCGAAGTCATCACCCAAAATTGAGCGTGGAAAACCTCCTGCTGATTTTTTATCAGATATTTTCCGCTCTAAATTGATTATGTCTACTTCGAAACAAAATACTAATTAAGTCCATATTTCAAGGAAATTGTTTCGCAAACGAAAAAGACATTGTCGCTGAGCAGAAGGAAATAAAATAACGATTGTGAAAGCAAAAGTGCGCTGCTCACGCAATCAAGGAGTCGGCAGATTGAAGCTGTGTAAGAAACAGCTATTAGCACAAAACTTCATCTGTGTCACCTTTAAACATACTTCGCAAGCTTTTGGAAAAGAGATTTGTGCTAGTTTGCGAACTTCGGAAATGCTCCTTGAATTACAAAGGTACTCCTACTGTAAGCGAACTTCTGCTCGGACAAGAAAAGCTAGTGATGGTGCTTTATCTTAGCGCCTCCCTTTTGCCTTGAATCAGGCAAACTTCCTTCGCGCGAGTTTCATTTCCAAGGCGAGCTTCAAGCAACCTCGTCTTGCAACCGCTTCTTGCTAGCGCACTACACATACTTTCCACTTCGTTTTCAACAGATCTGGGCGCTCAGACAAGCGCGTGCCTTGCGGGAAATATAGTGTTTTCTTTTGTCTTAGCCACCCAACTCGTTTCGTTTAACCCACGCTACACGAACAGCGAAGTCGTGGAGATTGTGAACCGCGCTTGGCTCTCGTGGGGAAAAGCTTTCTTTTTTTTTCTTTTTTTCTTCGGGCAGATACCGAAAATACGCAGATCAGAAAGCGAGACAGATTTAGCGAGTAAGTACGAAGCGGTGCACAGCAAAAGTTAACTCCGGAAGACAAGACGTCGCGGAAGAGTGGCGCTCCTTTCGTTTCCAGTATCAGCCGGCTGGCTGTCTTGCCCTTTTCGTCCCGCGGGAGCCGATGGCCCTTTTTAAATTATCAAGAATTTATTTTTCTCGTACACTGAGCAAAAATGCATGCATCTTCCCTCTTCGCCTTTTTTCCCACTCTCCTAGCGCACAGTTCGTCCAGTGTTTCGGTAATTACCCGTCGTAACCAGACGCGCGCTTCCCGAGCTTCGCGATCGCTCCCTGGAAGCTGTTTACCACCCTTGCCACTCTTAATTTCTTTCCTGCGTTTTTCTGTCTTTTAAAGTGACAAGCGTCGTCTCCACTCATCTTCCCTCCTTCTCTTATTTCACCTTCTCTCCATCGTGCTCTCGTCCGCCCTTCTAGTGTAGTCGCGGGGACGCGTGCTGTATACCATCGGCAATGTCTTCCCCTCCTCGCCACACGAAGATGCGCGCGGGAGAAAGCCCAACTAGGCGAGCATCATCTCCTAGCGGGCCTTGCTAATGAAGCGGCAGGCCGCGGAAGGCCAACAAACACATCCCGCACATCCCGGATCTCGTTGTCGCGGCAGAGATCGCAAAAAAATCACCCGACCCCGCCCAGTACCCCTTCGACCCCCCTCTCCTCTCACCATGCAGTCGTCTGCAAGTGGAGAAAGCGCGCGAGCGGAGCAGCGGGTTTTGCGCGAGCCCCAAACAACGGACAGCGTTCTCCGAGAGCACGGCGAAGCGCGCACTAAAGCGAGAAGACGAGCGCGAATGAGCAATCTCCCCTCGACCACAAAGCAAATGCAGAAAGAGCTCGATCGCGGCGTCTGAGCTTTCGCTCTTGGAAGGGAAGGAAAGAGGAAGAGAAGTGGAAGGGTGGGGTTCGAGGTCTGTACCAACGCATAGGCGCAGACTTACCATCATCACGAGCGCTTTTGTGTTTGCGCTGTCGGCCCAACCTCCGCAGGGCTACGAGAACTTATCAATTTCCGAAGGGGAGCGGATATCCCGCAGTTCTAAAATGGAGCGGATTTTAAGGGAGGAGGGATGGGGAGGGAGGGGGTTGAACACACCCACGCGAGAGCGTCAGCAGCGCAGTCGCTCCAGTTGGGTGCGAAATGGGGAGGCGGTTGCACAGCATGGTTTCTGCACGCGACGTTTGACTCGGACCGTCGCATTTTTAAGCTCGATAATTTGTTGCCGCAACGACACAGCATGGACAGCGAAGAGATGGCAGCGGCGGCGGCACGCAGCGAGGAGAGATAGTTGTTTCTCATCTTCCTCTTCACTATTCCTCTTCGTCGGATAATGCTGTATCTTGGCGCGAGAAACGGCCGACGAAGAGATGGCAAAGTTTCTCATGCCTGCTCCTCATCTCGGCGATAGAAAAAAGGCGGCATATTTTTCTCGTCATCTCCAACCAAGGCATAGAGCCAAAACTTCAAAAAAATGCTTTAACCATTAATCATTTTAATTTTACGTACTTTAGTTAAAATTGTTTTTAAACTAAAACAACGGACTACTAGACGTTTTACATCTTGCATGGCCTATAAAGCTATCCTTACCCTTTTATGAAAGCAGAAAATGACAATCAGAAAGAACAATTTACACGTTACCATCCTTTCCTGAGTTCATTGTCACCTTAACTAAAATATACTTTTTTTTTTTTACGACGGTTGCAAATGAGCTTGCTTGTACACATCCCGATGAGTTGAAATTATATTTGGCAACAGAACAGGAGCGTAGCAGACTAGTACATGTGCCGTCGACCGTTTGTTGCTATTCAACTTCCACAGTTGCTCCGAATTATTACGAAATAAAGGTTCAGTTTTCAACCTCCCCAAATATAGTATTCTGCTCGTGCGACTTATAGGCTATTAGTGGTAAGCTGCACTGATGCGGTTACACTCGGCCTCTCCTTTACGTTTGCTTTCTCTGTCTACCGTTTCCAGCTGAAGAGGGCTAGCCAAGTATCAGCGTGATGTTTTGCACCCTTTAGAAAATAAAATATCTTAGATGTCGATTAAATATGGTGCGAGTGAAGCTTACTTAGTGTTGGCCATGGCAGACAATACCACATGCGTTTAAGGTACAAAATCTCAAGCCCGCGCTGAAAAATACATATTTATGTGATCTGAGAGCGATCCCATGAACTGGTTCAACATCGCCCATGCTCTCCAACCGGCAGAAGGTTTTGTAACAGCTGTGCTTCGGGATATTAAACTGACGGGACGATTACCGCTGAATAACGTGAAACACGTGATGTCACTATGATCACTAAGCGCTTTGCCATAGCCAATGACTATTGTGGGGTATGACGACAAATTGTTGGATCACAAAGCACGCGCTGCTTTGGGGGCTGGAATTGGCGTGACGTGCGATGTCCCTGCAATATCAGCAATCAGAGTGTGGTGGCGATACCCCAACACTCACTTTGCAAAGGTGGAAAACGTACCTCCAAAGGTGCCGCTGTATAATATGCAAACTGAAAAAAAAAAAATCTTTAATGGTGGTGTCGTAGGAGAATCATTAAACCTGGTCACTGCGTGACCAGAATTACAAGGTTGGGTTACGGCAAGCTAACTTTAGTCATCCCATGTACGACAGATAAGATAAAGGAGACAGATGCCGCAGAAAACAGCTCACTGGTGTTTTTTTTAAGGCCGAACAATCGTCGGGAAACTCAAGACGGAATACACAGTGAACACAAATACGCAATGACAGTATCTCATAGTTTCTCTCTTTAAGTGAGCCGTGAAAAATGCCCAATATTGAAGACACTGAATTTTTCAAGACATTCCATCGCCAAATTAATTATATAATTTGTTAGCCCACCCTTCACGTAACGCCCCTAGTGGACATTTGAGGTACCGATAAATAAATAAAAATACATCGTTTATCATGAAGTGCTTTAAAACGTAGGATCGACCTTGGCTATTAGCGGTTGTTCTAGAGCAAGAAGACGCCTAGCTTTACGCATTCTTTGGAGCCAAGCATTCTTGTTTTTTCATGGGTTTCGCGGGTACGACAAAGTGGTCTGTCTTCTCCTATCTGGTTTAGTTGCGGTTGCTTTGCAATCCTCGCTGCGTGTCGTGGCATTCGGCGCCTCTAATCAATTGTACACTCTGCTTCTTCGCACCATTCAGGTTCGGTGCGTATCCAAGCCTCTCGGTGGCTGCACATGGACGTTTTCTTTTAACGAGCTTCTGTTCCCTGTGGAGGTTGCTTTCAGGGAAATATCTTGTCTTGCATGACGAGTAGCTTAGGATAGGTGACAGATAAGTAGGAATTAGGATGGAAGGCAGGGACGTTAACCAGAGAGGCCTTCGTAGTGTAGGCTCGGTGTAGTGTAGGATCGGTGCGTAGGCATTGCAGCGACCAGCTCCCCACTCTGCGATCGAGCAAGCGAGCACCGGCACACGGGTGGTCTGTCGGGTTGGGATACAAAAAGGGCTACATCATCGGCATCGCGGACAACATTCCAGGCTTTAGAGTGAATGCGGTCCGTGAGGCCGGCAAGCAGAATATTGAAAAGGTCGGAGAACACTCCCCACACTTTTCACTTCTATCAAGACGCGAAAACCGGCGTGGTGCGAAACGACTGCATGCTCCAGTGTCTATACCACGTCGGCGGTAGAATCTGCAGTGGCACGGAGGCAGCGAAAGCCACTCTGTCGCTTCGTAATGTGCTCTTTCCGAACTGCGGTCCAGCAAAACAGAATGCGGGCTTCAAACTGCTGTTAGAGTTTCCAGCAACAACAAACATCCGTCCCTGCCTCTAGACCACCATGGGTGTGCCTGAACCCTGTAACAACCTCCTTTCCCTCCTGCCAACACTGACCCTGCCTCCAATCACCTATTTCGTAAACCCCTCAACTCCCTACAGAACTCCGTTGTGGTGGTACCTAGTCAAATTAAGAGACAATTATAGGGCTTAGTAGCCCTGGCTTCATTACTCCAACTCAAGTGCGTGAAATCCCCCCCCCCCCCCCCCCGCTTCCTGTTTTAAGAGTCTTGATTATGTGTCTGGTTTCACTGAGCATGCGTGCGCGCGGCAACGCTGTGCAATTATTGCAGATGTGCAAAGCGCCTTCAAAAGGGGAGAAGGATACATCATGATGAAGTTTGAGTGGCATAACTTAACAGCGCTTCGGTTTAAAACCTGTTGATGCTGCAAAATGATTGGCCGAATCCTGTCTAACAGCCTGCGAAAAAAATTATACGTCAGTTGATACACAATGATAAACGGAGGCTCTTAATGAACTGCTACTATGGATTAGGAGGTGTTCAGAACGGAAAAGCAGCCCTGTAACGATGAGAAGATAGGTAAATGAAAACATTTAAAGAAGGATGCAAATGTATGGCCATTAAATTGCGGTGAATTCAATTTAAAGGAGAATTTAACACAGTTTTGATGTCTTCTCCAGAATCGAGTGCCCCGCAAGCAAGCAGGTAAGAAACAGTGCTCTAAATACATATAAATAGGACATTGAGATTTCTCAGCAATAGTAACATCCCAAGCCCATTCAAATAAAAGTTATAGTGAGCAAAGTTACTGGCACCGACGGGTAGAGCCAGAAAGGCAATTTATTGTCACTACCAATCATTTGAGTTCTCCGTTTGTGCTAATAACTTCCCTTGTCGTATTCATACTCTAAGCACTGTACCAAATTTCCTGCACTTTCTCGACTGAGCCGAGGTTGTCGCACCATGGACTCCTCACATGTCCTATAAACATTCCTCGGCACAACATAGTATGATGGAGTAGACAGATGGCAACTAGCGGAGAACTTCGTGCGCAAGTCATATTTTAGGCGAGAGTAAATGGAATTCAATAATGAGAAATGATGACGTAACACGCTCTGGTTGATAATCATGTATATGAATGATGATCATAAAATAACTGGAAACACTTTGTTTCATTGAGCGGTTAGGGGAACATCAGACGGCATGTGAAGCATTGTCGGCGTCAAACTGAGGCAGAGAAGGGTTGATCGTTCAGTGAAAGGTACAGTATTGTAGACAGACTTGAACAAGAAAGGAGATGAACACATCTCCTTCCTTGTAACAGCTCGTTCCTTCGTATCTTCCTTGTCCACGTCTGTCCGCACTACTGTACCCGTCTATGTAGATTACCAACTAGCCCAACAAAAGGCCATTATTCTGTGAAACTCTGCGAGGCCAGGTTCGCTTACATAACCGCTCTGGCAAAATGTAAATATTGCTTTACCGGGTAGTCCATCCAGCAGGTTAAATGTTTTGAGGACGGGTCAGTCACACTGGTTCTACAATTTAGGCCTACTACGCACAAAATACTGTTGAAGTGCCTGCCACAGAACATCCTCATAAATAAGCATTATTCTTCAACTGCCAGCGCACTGGGAGTCCACTGAAGAAACAGATTGACTTTACCATAGAGCCTTGGGCGTTAGCCCAAGTCGTCTGATGTTCGATATAGGCCAGGTCAAAGGATGACCATATTGGCGGCCCTGTTTCCAGCTTCTTGGTGGCCTGGACCCTGGTCGTCTTAAAGCATGCACGCAATGCTTGACTCTTCAGTAGGACCGGACGTAGTCAACAGCATGCTACCAGCATGACCAGACATATATCTTCACCGCATACGCTTCGTCCCTCTGCGAAAGGGCACTGCCCTCCTGGTTTTGGGCTTTTCGTGCTGTAGGCGGCTGCCTATGCGACGTGAGTAGGCCCTGACAAGGTGAAGACTGTGGCGCTCGGAAACACGGACAACGCGAAGAAGACATTACATGCGCTACCTATCAACTGAATCTTTATTACATGCACGTAGTACATCTTTTTAAACAAGATGATTGCATCACAAGGCATCTCGCAATCCTATATCACACTGCAATCACTAGCACAGATTCTAGCTTTTGTTAACGCCACCAAGGAACATCAATTATTTCCTTGATAGTGATAGAGAGGGCATGCTCACATACTTGCTTTCTAGGCTTTTTATCTGTCCTGCCTCCATGATCTCTCTTGTTAGCTGTTTCCTGCTTCTGTTAGTGACTTGACATTCTAGGAAGTGTGGAGTACGAACGCTTGGCTTGCGCTCTACATGGTGTCCAAACAGATTACCTTTACCGTTTTCTAGGTTTTTGTTGTGTTCTCGTAGCGTGTGATTTAGACACTTTCTTACCACAAGACAGTGGCAGGGAGTAAACAACACCTCGGTTGCACTCAACAAATTTCTTTTTTATGCTTCTTCGTGCAGGTTTGCTTCATTACAGGGAAGGGATTTGGCTTTCTACATTGTTTTGAGAGCTTGTTAGGAGTTTAAAATACAACTCGACCACTTGCTCGCTTGTCTATTTCTTTTTTTGTTTCAAATTATGCGAACTCCTGTGCATGTAAGGGATTACTTCTGTTTTCTTACGTTTTTCGGGCACGCCTTTACGATTCTTGTGAAACATCCCTTTGGCTAACGTTATCAGGATATCTTTAGGATAATCCGCTTCATGTAGCCGTTCTGCTTGCTCCTGGAAACTAGCTTCCATCAGATGTCCACGTAACTTTTCCAGCGCCTTCTTTAAACGCGTATTTACAATGCCTCTTTTTACGAACTTCTAGCCTACCGAATGAAACAAAATCGAGGCGCATAGCTTTAGCATGTGTGATCTTGTTCACACACCACCTTGACCGCTACAGTCTTCGTCATGAACAACCAACTCGCTCAACCTGCCACCCTCACAAGGTGCCCACGTTTAAAGCACATGTAGCGTTATAGCAAGCGGGAGCGGCACGTTTCAGCGGCATGTCAGTGGCCTTCACGTCTGAAGCTTGCCATTCATTTCCCCTCCCTCATTTCCCCTTCTTTGTTAGCACGTACATGCCTTCGCCGGTTTTAGCCCCACATATTCTTTTTATGTTCCCCTCTGCCAGTTCTCCTGCTATCACAATCTCTTCGGCCTCACTTCCTGTAATGCCCGACTTCGCATTCTCTCACGACAGTCTCCGAAAAAGCATGTGTCTCCAATCTGAGGAATGGCCACGGCCGCCTCGCCTGGAACCTGGCTACACGTTGAGTTGTATGACTGGGCTATCCGTTAGGCTTCGGTGAAAAGTGTTTTTGCACGATGGAAACGACCTCGTTGCACGAAAGTTCGTTTATTTTTATGCTGGCGCGCTGCCTCAAATAATCAAGCCTACTGCATCGGTGCTAAGAGCTATGATGATTAAACCCCATTGATTCTCGTCCGTAGCACTTCCCCTCTCCAAGAAGTCCTCCACACTACCTTTACATCCTGGCCGTGTGTCGGTCTAACGTCATCTAACTGCAGCTGGTCTGTGTAGTTGGTCGTCATGTCTTTGAAGTGGTCTTCACCTGATCACAACATCTCCGTTGCCACTACAATCTTAAGACATCTTAGCTCAGATATGCGTGCAAGGAAAAGAATCGAAGAATTTATTCTTTTGGGGAATTGCATTTTTATGCCACCTAATAAGCTGAGGCAAAGAAAATATACCTGGGCAGAGGGATAGCGATAGCGGATGATGCGCTCCGCCTGCGCTCACGTGATGAATCTTAAGAATTCTTTTTTTATTTCATAAGAGCGTCATAAAGAGCTTTTCATTTTCCCCTCGACTTTGCATTAGATGCCAACAAATCGAATATGTCAAATTATACGGAATGTTTATCAGTCAGGTGCGTCTGTTCAAAATGACTGCATGTTACCAGATATACCCTGAAGGGACTGCATGTTACCAGATATACCCTGAAGGCAGAGCCTTCAGGGTATATCTGGAAAAGGGTCCGCGATAAATGGTCTCGCCCGACGAGCCGCAAATTCACAGTTGGTTTAAAAACACCGATTTATTCTTGGTCAATAAAACGGCGCTTCGGAACGATACACATGAAGACACTGTACAATGAAGCATACATTCCAGGCCTGCGGCAGCGCTATGCCAAGATTAAAAAAAGAAGGGGAACTGCTTTTACACGGCGCGGCAGGGCAAAACAAACTTGGACGCGAATAGGGGGATGCGGCGGCACGGCAAAATCGCTCACAGCGACACCAGAGACAATGCTTCGCGCGTGAAAACAACTCACGCCAACAGCCTAGCCCTTCTCCGAAAGTGCCGCTTCCGTCTTCATCTTGATAGGGCGTGCTCGGGATGAATCGTGCCCCTTGTTGACAGCATGACCGCGTCCCAGCCCGACTGTCACCGAATCCCCCGGCTTGGCTTTCCGCTGTACTTATCAAGCCTCGCTCTCAAGCCGAGCGTATTTCACGCCCCGCGATAAAGTCTGCACATGCGCAGTTGTGCTACCTCCACGCCCACCAAGACGGAGTGGAATGAGCGCGCGTAATTCAAAACTCCATGAGGGGCGCGGGAGCCCCACAACATCTTAATGAAAGTGCCTTATTTTTTCAGCTAACGATCCTAGTGACTACGAAGATTTTGCACCGAGAGATAAATACATTTAATTTTCTGAAAGGAAGAAGTTGACTTAACAGTGAATAAATTTTCCACTTTTGCGACTTGACACAGTCAGGGCGATGATTTTATGAGCGCGAACAGCAATGATGCAGCGAAAATAGAAAATTTTGAATGTGGCGCATAATCTTCTGTTCCCGCCACGGTCAATCACTCGCTAGGGCGCTTCGCAAACCAAGGACACAGGTATCATTCCTCGTCGCAGCGTCCGCGTTTCGATGGAGGCGAAAATCAAGGCGACCGTGTGTCGCGCTAAGGAAGCTCAGGTGGTCGAAATTTGTAGCGCCCGCGACTACTTTGTCTCTTATAGTCCGAGCTAATTTAGCCAGTTAAATCCGCATAAACCATAAACTATTGTTTATTCCATCTTGTAGTTTCAAGGAGACCACCTCTTCCAAAGTGGGTAGCTGAGGCGGACACTTTACGCACATATTTCTAAGGCATAACATAGCGTGTTATGATTTAGTTTAACAAATTTTCACGAAGGCACCGAGATGCCGATTGTTCTTAAGTCGCTGAGCTTGGTCGATCTTCAACATGGGGCCTAGAATATAGCCTAGAACAGCCAGCCGCGCATATCGATAGGCAAATATATTTGGTCACTATTACAGAAAAGTGCTTCTTCGTCCTGTTGTAGAAATTCAGAAAGTACATGGATATATGATACCACTTTGGGGCTCCCTTACAGCTTTGAAGATGGTGCATCTGGGAGGCTTTTTTTCTTGGGTAGAGGCAATGGTTTTACAGGTTCTCACTCGAATATCATTCATTCCGCTTCCTCATAGTTGCTTTCGGATGTTTATAATTGTATCTTCTGTTCAGTGTTTCTTACGTTCCTTTACTGTAACCGAGTTACAGTAGTCGGTATTGCAAAATTTGAGCGGCGCTTTTCAGATATCTTTGGTGCCGTGAAATGACATCAATAATTTGAAAGAGACATGTGTGCTTAAACGACCACTTAAATACTTCCTAAAGCTACAGCGTTGAAAACAGGGAAGAAAAAAATGCTTGCACGTGCGCTATTTCAGCCCGTCAGACACGATTTGCTAAAATCTCTTATATTTGTGGGGCTAATTAACCGAAATTCGCTAACGTTTATTAGCAAAGTTCAGTATTTAGAGAGAATGGGAATTTCGAAGCCATGAACAAGACCATAACGGTGTTTGAGAAAACGAGAAAGAAAGCCTCTAAAGCAAAAGGCACAACGAAAAACAGCGAGAGCAGATGACGAGACATCGTTCCCCATTCGTCAATGAATGAAATCGAGATCAAGGGAGATGTTTAGTAGCAGTGACATCACAGCCACGTCTTAAGTGCCAGCGGTTGAGGCAGTGGAGACTGGCTTTGGCGCAGGTGAGTGCGGATATATTTTTATTTGAATTTTGCCGTGCCTTTGCGAGCGCACACGCCTCTAATATCATGGGAAAGCAGTCTTGAAGGTCTAACCTACGCACTCTAGGCCTGCATATGAGCCTAAGGAGATTAGCTGGAGGGGAGTTGGCTCTGTAGCAGATATTACCGGCTGGCGATGATGGGCAGAGCTACTGTGGTAATGATGACGGTGAGGGTGTTGGCGATGGGCTTTGTGCCTGGCAGTTTCCTTATTTCTGATCGAAATGAAAGTATACACCATTTCACCTTTGTATGTGTTCACACAACGTCGCTGCTGACACAATAAGCATTTTAAGTCGAAAGCCATACATGCCTCATGAATGGCGTGGGGATTAAGTGTCCACAGCGAGCGTCAATGTGATGTATCGCTGATTGCCAACTGCGGCGCCAGCCGTCGTCGAGTCACCGAAGCGGCTATCGAGAAGATGGCATCCACATGACTTTGCACAGCGGTCATTGTGAGAGGATGAGGAGTTGAGAGGGCGCAGTCAGGGAAGCAGTGAGAGAGAGAGGAAACTTTATTTCAAAAAGAGCAAGAGAAAAAAGGGGAGGGGGTGATTGGAGTCTTCTTTTCAAGACCCCAGTAGCCTGGGCTGCCGCTCTTGCCTGAGTCACCAGCCTACGCTGGGTCGCTAGATCAGAGCATAGCTGAGTGGCCTCTCACTGCGCCTCCGAATGGTGTTGTCTATGTCTGCCGGTTTGGGGCCCGTGCACCGCCACATGATGTGTTAGGTGGGGGCTGGTCGTTTCACCAAGGGCATATGTCTGCGTAGTGTTTTCGAAAAATGAGGCTGTATTGATGTAGGTTCGGGTAAGGGTTGGTTTGGAGCTGTCTCCTTTCCCGCATTTCCTATGCATTTACCCCTTGTGTGGAGGGAGATAAATCCGACGTATTTCTCGTGGGTACCTAAGTCGCGCGCCATAAGCCACGGAGACAGGAATGCTAGTTGTGAGATCGGGGATGGTGGCCGCTCGATTTCTGTAACCTAGAGCTAGCCTATCCGTGACCTCATTACCTACCAACACGGAGGGCCCCGTGACCTAAGTGATCTGATATTTGAGCAGTGAATTTATAGCCAGTGGGTTAGTTCGGAAGCGAGCTAATTTTGTAGGTATCTTGCCTGCAAGAAGGAGCCGACACGCCGCTTGTGAGTCAGTGATTACTGAAGCTCTCGGTTGGTCGCGTCTATGTAGGTAAGCATGATCACAACACGATCGCCGCCACTTCATCTGGGAGAGTAGAGAGGGCATTGCACCACCAGTCGGGTGGTATCTCGGGAATGCATTGTATGAACCAGCTTTGGTCCTCGTGCACATGCAGGGTCCTACGTGTCTAGGATGAGTTTTCCTACCTCGCGGGGCAAGAAGCTGGTATCGCAACTACAAAAATACTATAAATAATTTTTACACAGCCTAGAACCCTGGCTGTGTAGTTGCCATCACATCTTAAGATTATTAGAGCGGTTATAGCTCGAAACGCGAAAAGATCGCAATTTATAATGATTTCTACAACGAAATCTCTGCTTGCTGCATCATTTTTTAAATCTCTCTCCAATTGCAGGTTTCTTTTGTCGTTCCAGAGTGATTAAAGCACGTAATATTTATAAACATCACCTTAGTGTTACTTTTAAAACAGAAATCATGAATAATGTCACAAATCTTAATAATGTAGCAGAACTAAGGGAAAAATAATCAGTCCATCCAACAAGACGTGGCGAAAAATGCCAGTGCCAACAACTCGACTAAATCTTGGTAGGGAATGACTTCAATACACTTTCTATCTCCTCTAAAAAGATATATCCACATTAACCTCGATTTGTTTTATTTTTCACGTCAAAAACTACATGATTCATTTTTAATTTCATTATGTATACATATTGCTGTTTCGTGTATTCTCTGGTGTTTCCTTGATGTGCTTGTTTTTAAAATTCTGTAACCTCTTGTATTTCCTCCCTGCCAATCATTAGGATTGTAGACTCGTCAGGCTGCCCAAAGGCTGCTTTTTTCTACAATTCCTCCATCTGTATTGTTAGATGGGAAATAAACTTTGATTTGATTTGATTTGATATCTCCTTCATTTTGTTTATAACACAAAGAATACATATAACCCTTTCTTTCTTGGCGCCATGCACTGTCTGTGCTTTATTTTTGTTGAACATAAAATAGCGAATCCTTCAAAAATTGACATTGATATAAAGCAGTTATAGAGATTCATCTTACGTAATTTGTGTGAAAGTGTAACTAAGATATTTTTATCTTCTTCAATGTCCTCATTTTATGGCCAAAAATCAATTCCTGCCACATCAAGACCTGCAGATCAGCGGAAAAAAGAAATTGCGCTTTTAGTCTCACGAGTCTGACCGAGCAGCAAAATTTCATCGCTAGGTATACAACTAATCTATCGCTATCCAAGGTCAAAACATATGCGTCAATCAATGAAAAGCATGTAACATGGGGCATACCAGTGTAGCCAAAGCAGTGCAAAGTTGTACACACGACGCACTGGAAACGACATTCCTACTGGTATTGCATTCCAAGAGTAATTACATTGCGCGGAAAGAATCTTCACATTCTTTGAAGGCAGATGTCGGGACACCTCGAGGAACGGCTGGCATGCACTTTAATCTTCGCACGATGCAGGGCTTATGAAAGAGAACGCACCCGAAACTGTCTTCAGGCATTCTGTCTTCAGCCGTTGCGTCAACATCGAGAAATGTTGTCAATGTGCACGCCAATACTTCCACCTCCTTCACGTACCAGCGCAGAATACTGTGCGCGTGATGAAATATTACTTGAAAGTGGGTCGAAAGCAACTATGCGCTGAAAGTCTTTGAATTCAATGCCATTCGAGCTCCGTATGATCATGGCTCACAGCTAGGCTGAGCGCATAGTAACGAGTCGAAGCATAAATTGACTGTACTGCTTTTAGTTCTCGCTGGTTTTCAGGCCCAGCGTCGTAGATTGAGGTAAGCGGGTAATTTACACAAAGGAAAGCAGTAGAAAACACTTTCCTTTTTATGGGGACCCAACTAAGGGACACAAGCAAAGTGAAGTCCGCGGTGACATCTGCAAGCAAGAAATTGCGCGGACTTTAAGGATCTTTACTGATAGCTATCTCAAGTGCGTCTACTGCTCTACTCTATAAGGCTCCAGATTACTCAGCGGTTCACCCGTTTTGTTGCCTCATACATTAACACCTCATTTTTGCGAATTATTTCCGACTCAATCAATATTGCGCATACATTTACTCTTTTTGTCTGCCTTGATGATGTGGATATGAATTTTGAAATGCACATTGTTATTCATACGCATATTCTATTTGACTCCGTATTATTGAGCGTCCTTGTCAAATTTGCAGTGACTGTGTGAGCTACCCGCGAGTTCGTGCTAGGCACACACATAGGCACACGCAAGAATGCCTACACGCTAACCTGTATACGCATGCTCAAGTACGAGTGGACCCGCGCATTATAATGAGTCCAAACTACGGTTCAGAAACGCCATCTTGCATTTTCACTAATCTTTAACCCCTGAACGAAAAGCGCCGTGCATCTATCGCAACCAGCGAAAAGGCGTCTCAACTCAATTAGCACCCTCGCTGTAAGAAGCATAGAACTGGTTGCTCGTCAAGCTGAAACACCGAGGCCAACACTCGGACATTAGTTTCCGACGTCAAACATTCGCCAGAGCGCCCCGCTAAGCTCACGGAACAGAAATAGGCAGAGAGAGAGGGATACGAATTTCCGGCTTCCATAAGCCACGCTGCCACTGACTGGAGCCGTAATGCGGATTCTGGGCTTCCGAGGGCCGTGCTATAGAACGGACTTCGGCGGAACGGCGAGAAGCGCGCGAGCCTCCTCCGGCCTTGGCGCGTCCTTATCAGCAGCGCGCAGGCCATAAAACATTCACTGGCGAGACGGCGCTGGGCTAATTAACAGTGCTGCACGAATCGTTTCGTTCTCAATCAGACCGCACCCAGCCAGAGTACGCGCAGACCGTGTGGACGTGTTTGAATAATCGGCATCCATCCAGAAATTACTCCTGCTCCTCCGGTCTTTCGCTCTGTCTCTTTCATGCACCGGTGTTTCTTCCTGCCTCTGTATATATATATATATATGTATATATTTTTTGTTATAATGTGGTGACCAGCTCTTCGCGGCGTTCAGGGCTACTTCCAGTTTCATGGACACAGAGGGGAAGAAGGGAATCACGACATTTCTGGAAGCGAACCGAAGCTTTATGGGCCTAACCCTGTCCCGGGATTCCCGGAGGACGGAGGAAAACCTGGAAGTGAAAGAATAATAGAAACAAAAGCAATGGCAATTAAGGTTAACGAAACTCTTTCGATTCTGCATTTTTTGTGTCGTATGGAAGTTTCCTACTTCTTTGGTGCCCTGAAGCCTCCACGATCACTCCTTAAATCCCGCGAGAGGCCGTAGCGAGAAAAAAAAAATGTGAGCGAACTAAACGGACGCAATGTTCGTTCTTAAAGACTAGATGTGAAATGAACCGATGGAAGTAGCAGAAGGCGAAGGAGCATTTGTTATCAGAATAAGGAATAGTTCGAATCGAAAGAAATAAAAAACGGCAAAGAGTTTGGAGCAATCTATGCAGAAAATAAAAGTTCTTTTCCTCTTCTTTCGCTCAGCTGATAAAATTTCCAAGATGTCCTCAGCGCTCCGGAACGACCCACCGTCCCACGCGACCACTTTGCTTTCTAACTAAGCGCTCTTATCGCAACCTGACATGTACCGTGTGTGCAAGAAACCGTTACATGCAGTGTGCGCAAGCAATAATAAACCATCCTTCACGATGCATTGCTAAGCGAGCACCAACTTCTCCAGTATACTGCCGTGTTTTGTTTTGTTTTGTTTTCGTCTCCTTTCATATTCTCACCTCTCGGTGTTGAGACATATACTGCAACTTCCTCAAAGAGAAATGCCCTACTTACACCTATTGAAATCCTCGGCGTTCTTCTTTGAAGTAAACGTATTTTTCGTTTCCAAAAAAGCGTAAAAATTAGGACCGAAATAGAGCATGCATGACTGCCAGCAGTATACGCATTATCAAACCGTTTCTGATTTCAACCAACATACTTGTTTCGGGCAAATGCCATTTGTGAAGTCGGTTTCGTCATAGCAAAAATAAATTCAAAAACATACTCAGCGCTAAAGGCATATCACTGTAAAAACAAAAACACCTTATTAGGTGTTTTCGCATGTCTATAACTAACACCCATGCACCCTTGAAAAAAAGTGGCTTCAGAGTGCCAGTACACCCTCAAAGATGGTGCTTCGGTTGGTCATAACACCCTTCTATGGGGCCAATGCACTGGGGTGTTTTCATCACCTTTACACCCTATTGCAGGGTGGAAGCAGTGACATTGCACCCTTACACCCCTTTATAAAAATCAGTGCGGATAACGTCCATATATTGCATTCCCTAATTAGGAATTACTTTTGCCACTACACGTTCCTTAATGCTTTTCCTATGTGCACATTTGCGATCAAGCTTAATGGTATTCCTTTTAACCACCTGTAATGCCAAATGAGCATGTAAAAAGATGCTGCATGCCATTATTTTGACATCTCGAATGGCCCATGCCAGTATGATTGTTTTTTCAAATTCACAGAGCATGTTACAAAAAAATGTCACACAGAAGGAAACTGGAAGTCTTTTATTCGGCATAGAAGGGTCAGGGTTCGGGCTAGCGGGTGCTCGGGTGCTGGTGGAGGGGGGGGGGGGGGGCAGGGGGCCACTTGTGTTCTGTTTCTTCATTGATGCGCGCTATGGAACCTCATTTATTTAACAATACTGCCACTCTCCACCGAGAGCCTAGCAGACGGGCAAAAACATACATGGTATGTATGTAAATACCTAACAAAATGAAAGAAGCAAAACAGTTCCAACAAATGCAGACAACAAAGTATACAATTTTTTTTCAAAAACAGAACCGTACAATGAACACAACAGCATGGTGACATTTCTGAAAAAACAACAACAAAACGTTTAGTCGTATGCAACAATAATCGCAGTACACAATATTAATACTATGCTTTGTCAGTGTCAACGCGTGCGCTTACATAAAATTCGGCCTTAAGCGATGCAATAAAGCGTCGTGCAGCGCATCTTGGCTTCGACACGCAGACGCCCAAAAAGAGGTGCTCTATAAAGCAGCACAAATTGTCAGACCCCTTGTCATACGTCAGATTGAACAGCCAAAATCGACCCATTATTGGAACAATACCCTAAGTAGAGTCGATGACTCGAAGAAGCTTCTGCTGCTGAATGAAGGGGAAATGCTCTTCAGCTTCCTTGATGCTGCTCCCAGTATATCCGACGCACGGCGTGGCAGGCTTTTCTTCCTGTTCCTTGATAAAATTGTGAAAGAAGTGCGTAACAGAGCAGCTGTATAAATATGCACTGCACCTGGCAAAAAGCAAATTCAACATATTTTCTACTCTATATTTAGAATACGCCAATGCCCCTTTAGTGTACAGCAGTGTGCTGGAAAAGGGCCCTATCGGAAACCACTGGTGGTTATCTCACAATTAACAATGCAGAGTATACTGTTATGGTTGGTTCAGGAGGCACAAAGCCAGCAGTCCGATCAAGTCATAAATGAGAGCACATAAGGTCAACCCATTTTTATTCATGGAGCATGCTGTTGCATGGTAATTTTTGGATTATGGAAGCTATTTTATCAAACAAAAATGGCTACACTCATCAAAAGCACCTGGGTTAGAGAACTTCAATGCTGCCCCACGAACTTTTCATTTCACATGAACTGGAATGCTTATTATGATAGTTAAAAATGTAAATAAACACTAAACACCACTGGAGCACGGTGTTTACTACTAAAATATTAACAGCTGGCTCAATTGAAGGCTTCACACAAGGCCTACAGCATGCCCTGCACTGGCCAAGTAGATACTGCAGAACCAAACAAAAAAAAAACATGGAAAGAGCATACTTATAATGAGGCACTACAAAAAAAAAAACAAAGTGCATGTAATACATAACACATAACACATAATGCATTTCTGAACTTTTGCACGTCTTCTTGTGCTAAGTATGAACCAGCCAAGCCCTAGGTCATCGCAATGCTTCCTGAAGTGTTTACATTTAAGGTTTAGTAACAAGGAAAAAGTGTTCTCGCTGCTCTATGTGGCAGTTCTGAAACTTCATCACACTTTATTCATTAAAAGTGTACACTGGAGCTTTGAGTTGAGCGACAGTTACTAGTGCAACAGCAGAGCATTACCAAACAACCAAACAGCAGAAGCTCTAAAAAATGTCAACACTGAAGCATGGCATGTTAAAACATTTTCCACGCATAGCACATTGTATGCATAGACATCCAGAACATCAGTGGTGAGCCTCAAGAGGCGGCAGGAAGCTCAAGTGTTCAAGAAGTTGTAATTGTTATAGCGGCAGGCAGTCTGAGGACTTTGAAATACTAAAGGTTCGAATACTAAAAATATGTTGACTAACTTGAAATGCAAAAATAACAATTTGGATTTATTGAGAATGTTTACTATAAATGAGAATGTCTATGACAGTGCCACATGGTTAATGCATGAAATGTTAGCATCTGTAGTTGAAGGCATTATATTTATACAGCATGAACCTTGAAACACAGCAGTATTTTCTCCCAAACAATGTGGTAAACCTAATCTCCGAAGAATTAAAATTATTACATCATTTCAAACTTGGCTAGCAAATTACAGCAATCTTTTAAAACAACTATTAAACTGCATTACCCACCTTCAGAAGCCTGTAGGATAAGACAATGTGGCAAATATTTCTTTTGAAGCAGTCTCAGATTATATATTCCAGACATTAGGAACATGTTAGGTACTAGCATGCATGAGCAGGTTGAGAGACCCCTTTCCAGCAAATGCTAAACCCCACCAAGCTGCCTGCAAGAGCCATCGGATAAAGCACTGCTGGTGCACTGCAGCAGAGTGCTTAGTCAAATGGTACACTGCACCAATCTTGACATTACCAGTGCTTCATCAGGTGACTCTTGTATGCAATACGACGTGGTAAGCATGTGATGGCAGGAGTCTCTTAAAAGTGCTTTTGATTGTACTTACAGTGCAAATAATCCTTTCACAGCAAAGAATTCACAGTTGTGATGAAAACTTGTGTAGTATTTCTATTTGAATTATGAATCACTAATACATATTACAAGTTAGACTGTAAACCATTTTAGAAACAAAGAAAATTCGCTAATAATGTCAGTTTCAAGTAGGCTTCCTGAATATTCAAATGACAAAGAGAAAACTTACAAATGATACAAACAACATCCAGGGCTCCCGGCTGGTTCCCAATGTTTGCCTAGAGTTGCAGAATGCATACTGTCTGTACATCTACAATAGAAATAAGCAACACAACAATGGTGTACCTCCTTGCAGGTAAAAAGAGACAGCCGAGTTTTGAGGCGATAATTTATTGTTTAATTTAGGAAGGCGAATAAACAAAATTGAAAACACGTAGAGGCACGCAAACTGAAAGCCAAACATCTGACAGCAAAAATTAGCAAAGCTTGTGAAGATTTGAATCAGGTATCACCTAATTCTCTGCTACTAGTTGAACAGATTCGAAAGGGTTGCACCATTACAATGGAGAAGAACAATAGGTAATTTAAATTTAGCTAATGCGAAAATTGTTACATATGAAGAAATGCACAGGCTAGTTATGGTTTTATTATTCTTTCTGATGCTCAGCCATGTTTTTAGTATATCTATAAGGCAATGCAAAATGGCAAAAATGTAGGCATTTAGCGAAAAACTGCCAATTAGATAGCACATGCAGCAAACAGAAGGAAACAGCTGAATACTTACGCTTCTTTCTCCTTTCACGCATTCCCTCAGAACATACTTCGAGCACCCGGGCAATGTCCTTTTTTCTTGCACGAATGGTGTCCTTCAAAACCAAGACAAGTGTCTTGTTAAGGCCGATTTCAACTGCCTCTTTGCCGTCCTTCTTGATCAGCATGTTGAAGTCATGTAAGAACTGCAAGATTGTGTGAATGGTAGCCATAAAGAATTCATTTTACTCAATGTTTCAAGTAACTGAATATTAAAAATCATTGTACAAAAGCTAAGGCAATTGATGCATTTGTACATATCTGAAAAAAAAAAAAAAAACTGGCATTAGCAAACAGCAAATACAAATATTTAGTAAGGTTATAAAACTGCAAAAACAATCAGTATTTTGCCACTCATCGCCAAACTGCAAACAATATTAAGGAAAGTCTAATATAAAAAATAACTAAGCAAAAATTATGATCCCCCTTCCCTCAACTTGGCACACGGCTGAATGGCAATAAAATATGTAATATATCTCTAAACTAAGGGTCTCCGCTCAGCTTTCAAAAGTAGGCTTCAATTCTTAGAGACAATCTACAGACATGCATCGTTAGCATATGAAAGTCAAATTGTTTTCTGGGCCCTTTAAATCAGTAAACTGCTTTCAACACATACATTACAAATTTTTTAATAACAGTAAGTCACAAATTTGCCTGCAGTATGCGCACTGTGATGAGCAAAGAAGGTAAACATATGCGACTAAGGCTATGATAACCGCTTCATATGTACATTTAAGCAAAAGACAAAAAAAAAAAGTAAACATCTGGTCAGAATCAAACTCTGTAATAGCAATATCCGGTACAATATTTGGCCACGGAATTCAAGCTGTCGACCTCTACTTGAATGCTGAGGCATCAGTATCGAATATCCATTTATTCTAGTCTAAAGACACTACAAAAATCAAGTAATGCGGTCAAACAGTTATGTTGAAATGTGACCACAAAAATAATGAAAACTGGATGGTTTGAACCACATCAGCTGACTTAGCACGTGTACAAGTGCCTTAATTGAAGTCTTGCTGAAAATAAAATACGTACCTAAATGATTCTTCGAGGACGAAAGTAAACGCCATAACAAAAGCAGCATAACAAAAATGCAAATTCACACTCCATGCAACCGCAAAATATAGTCCCCGTAAAATGAAAAATGCTCCCATTGTGATTAAAAAAGGCAAATCCAGACGCGGGGAAGTTAACATAGGCTGATGATAGCGGCATATAGTTTACGCAGTTTGGAATAAACTATTATGCAACCAGGCCGGCCGACCAGCGCACTTCGATGCCGAGAGCACGAGCGCAGAGGCATGCCGCGCTGAACGGCCGCCAAGAACGAACATAGCCTCCTCGAACAAAAAGTTTAAATAGAAGGGCTGCGGGAGGAAGCTCCCCGAGCAGCAGGACGGTGCGCGCCTATGCTCCGAGTAAATAAAAAAAAGGGGGGGGGGGGGGGGGGTCGCAGCGCTCCGAGTGAAAGAAGACGAAGCATGAAAGAGGTTTCAGGAGAGCGAGCGCGAAGTGTAAGAGATAAGGGAGGAGGGGGGAGGGGGGAGTCGAGAGTGCTAGGAGAATTAAGGTAGTACGCCAACATGACCTTGCTGCACGAACGGAAACGGTAGAACAAAACCGAGTCGTTGCGAACTGAGCGCAAGTATCAAACTGTCAAGAAACGAAAATCGTTTCGTGAACCTCCTGCGCGTATAAAATGCAAGGTAACGTAGCACATACATTATTTCTGTTCAAGAAAGTTGAGACTCATGTTCTTGTGCGAAATCTGCGTAACTCGCCGCGACATCTACCACATGTGCGATGTCATTTTGGCAGCCAGGTGAAAACAAGCGCGTGTCTCACGTTTTCATTTCAGCACATTCTGGAGCGTTCCGGCACAAAAAGACACAGAATGCAGCAATCCGGTAGGACACTGTTCCCACAAAGCGCAATATACGTGAGAATAGGCTTACCTTTACAGACGATTGCGTCAGCCGCAAAGTACGCTGTCCGCCTTCGTATCACCGGCACCGAAACAACCAGTGCGATTTCAGCGCGAGTGCAATGTAGTCGGCGCATATACCTCTTAGTCACGCAGAAAAAAAATTCGTCCATGCCTTCTTCTTTCAAACATCTCAAACATAAAGCGGTGCAGCAGTCCTTTGGCCTGAGCAAAGCAAAAAGAAGCCCGGACACTTGCCGACACGATAAATGCCCGTTTGCGTTAAACACCAAATGTAAAAGGCACTTCACAAGCGTACACACTTCTGTAACACATATGCAAGGGAAATGCAACACATTTCACGAGGGTACACAATCGAAGAAGCACATTCAGCATTCGCCGAAACGTGGTCGAAACGCACCCCACAATGCTAACGGCCATATTGTGAAATTTGAAAAGAGCGTTCGTACCTACCGGCGGCCTCCTGGCGGTGAAATTTTGTTTCAGTTTCTGTTTCATTTTTAGAAAGCACTCGTGTGTAATTTTAATTTTAGCGTTACTTTTGGTGCTTTATTTAGGTGTTGGGTTATATTAGCAGCGCCGCTTGTGTATAAATGGCTACGAAGTTACGCAGCCATATACCACCAGCATGTTAGGTGATATTGCTTACCCGTAACACCCTAAGGCATATTCTCCAACCAAAGCACCCCTTTGGCATGCAAGAGGTGATTTCCAATGGCACGAACGCCCTAGACTCAGGGTGTAAGGGTGTTTTGAATCAGACAAATGCCCAAAAAGGTGTTTTTGTTTTTACAGTCTCTTATACTGGAAAAGAAAAAATCGGAGACAGGCACCTTTATTTTCTGCCATACCTTGCAAGCAATCTGAGCAGTAATACCTGGGGTCACCTTATTAACTACACTTATTTCGAATTTTAAGAAATTAAGAAAATATACTTTTAAATTCAAAATGTATATTACCTTTCAAAATTTTTGTATCAAATAAATAATGAAAGCCTACGAATTGGGCAAGAAGAAAAATATCTTCCACAGGAATGTTTTCATCCCCAAGCACTAAACCTGCCCTTGATCCGTCACCGTATTTATCGCCTTTGTTGACACAACGCACATTCCATTATTTATTATTTGATACCTCAAAGGCCCCTGGTATGAGGCATTACATGAGGGATGGGCATGAGAGTTAAACAACAATGGTCTTCATAGCATTCTTAAAATGGATGGCGTTGATATGATGCACGGCGTCCTGTGGTAGATCATTCCAGTCCCGAGATGACGTGACGAAAAAAGAACGAGAATGAGCTGTAGTTCTTGCGGAGGGAGCGTAGACGGTCGTATAGTGATTAATACGGCTTGAGAGGGGGCGATAAGCAGGTGATATGACCGATTCTCGTAAAGATGAATGTAAAACATATGAAAGAGGCACAATCGATCTCCTTTATCAATTTTGTACCTCGGTCGGTCTGACTCAGTAGTAGTAGCAGTAGTAGTGACCTGTATTTAAACAATATAGTTTAGCTGATGGGTTGTGGTTAGCCAGGCACCAATTCGAAACTCCCTTAGCTCTCTCAACCAAGGAAATTTGCGCCATAAGACCGAAGCAGGACAGGGCCACCTCCCAAATTATCCACGATAGATTTTCTTTACGGGGTATGCTTTGTTATTCTGGGCAAGTTCATTCTTTGTCGTAAATTGTCGGCATTCTGGCCATAAAGCCTACACTTTCAGCTGAAAAGACAATATAAGCTTGTAGCGTCCTGTCTAGCTAAACTAATTTAGGATAGACCAGAGGAGTATTACCTCGTTCGTTTACAAACATTCCCTGATGACGTAATTAAGCTTCCTCTTTTTGCCACGTGCAGTAAACAAGCACAATTTGTCGGGAATAGACATGCTTTATGTCGCGCAGTAATGCTGAGTCCTTCCTGTTTTCTCATTCGTATATGATGCCCCTATGCTTGCCTATGCAGCATGCAACTAGTAAATAAACGTCTTGTTTTCAGAAAGACTCTAAGGAATGCATAACGCCTCATGGCACCAGAAGTGTGTTCGTCGGCTAGCCACGAGCTTTCATGACCTAGACTGCAACTGAAATCGTGGGATGATCTAAGTCACGTAATCGGATTTTATTCGTCCCAGTGGCGTTACACAGCTAAACGTGTTTTTCATATAGATTGATTTTGCCCAACAAAATTTTATCACACATTTTCTTTGAATTTTACTATTTATTTATGTATCTAGCTGCGGAAGTATCCGCAGATCAGAAGGCGCATTCACTGTGGTGCGCGATGAAATAAGCTGGTTCAAATCAAGTGTTCGAGAATGAAACAGTCTGCGGCCGTATTGTTTGTGTTCCCCTTTTTGTGTGTGCATGTGTGTGTGGGAGTACGTGTTCCCATGGTGAAATTTTGTAGCAATAAACTCTCTATAAACTCTCTATGAACAATAAATAGCACAACAATGAATACGTACTTTTCTCGTTGCAATAGCTACAAAAACGGCACGTATTTCTTAACCGCGTGCTTTTTTAATCAGCCACAAGAATAGGAGACGGCTTGTAACGCCTCAGTTTCTAAACCACGTAAGAGAGCTCCTGGAAACCAAGGACTGCCACAAAGAAGCACGCATTTCAAAACTTCAATCTTCGAGCAGGCGGCTGTAAAAAGCATATCAATTATTCACCGCTATAATTGTGTTGCCCGGAAAAAATGAGATTAACAGAGACTTCAATTGCTCCCCGCCATTCATTCAAAACAGAAGCTATTTCCCTGGCGCCAGCTTTCTTGTTTAAAAGCGCGCAGAGCTGAGCCTAGAAAGATAAACAGCGGCCTCCAGACTGCTGGATAGAGGAGGAATTATGCGTGTTCCGAGTGCATAAATTTTTCTTCTGGGGCCGAGAGAGCACGATGCTTGAAGCCACAATTATTAAAACTCCTTGCTCGCAAGAGCAGCCAGTCATCTGTTCAAAGCTTGCTCCGCAGACCCGCCCAATGCAGCTCTTGCTTCGAGCGCTTTATTTTCATAGCAGCATTTCATTCTGGTTGTCGGCCATTGCATCCGAAACGCAATTAACTCGGAGAAAAGGGCGGCCGCACGAACGCTAATTAAATTGTTCCTCTCGAAGTGAGCCTCAGTACAAACGTTCGTAAAAAGGACAGAAAAGTGATGTAGGGCCATACTACTTTTCTTGAAAGCAAAAAAAAAAAAAAAAGAGTAGAAATTAAAGAGAAGGAGCTTCTTATCAACTTTCCTGGCAGTCTTGCTACCAATTGGATCAGTGAGGCTGTTAACTGCTTGGAGGTCGAGAGCTGCGTCCGCAATATCTGTTTTCATTTTAGTCATATCTAATGAACAGTTTCTAGTTTTTCGGCTAACGGTAAACTATCCTGTTTTCACTCTCACTCCCATTCTCAGCTGCCGTGTAAGAATTTCTGTGTCAGAGCGAGCATATTTAATGCAAGCCAAAACGGAATCAACCGCATGAGGACGATTAATTGTCTCAGAGAAATTATGAGGTCATACTGCGAATCGAGGCCGCGCATACGAGAAAAAAAAGAAATAAAATTTGACCCCAGCATGCAATTTTCTACGGCTTTCCTAAGGCTGTTCTTTTAGATACAAAGGAGTGTGTACTCTCTCCCTCTCTCAAGAAGAAAAAAAGATTATATTGGTATCAGACTAGTCGTTTCAATGGTTTTCGCTCTTTAAAAAAGGGGTGAAGACTTAAACTTTGCCTCTTTGACGAGATTGCGAAATTAGACTGCTAAAGCTATCAGCTCAGGTCGCTTACAGGAAAACTGTTCTGCTGCTTATTGTAATAATATCGTTTCCATAGTCTAGAGCAATCTTTTCCTTTTCTCATTTTCTACCAAAAGGTAGTTTTGGAATTACATTCTCCTACAGCATGAAAAGAGAGTTTTGATTCCGTTCGACTTGCGTGCCGAAATATACCGCCATGATTGCTGTGTTTCCCCTGCGAGCCTTTTACGGCCCAGTCAGGAGTGCGACCCCATATCTCGTGACAAGATTGGAAGCCAGTAGGATCGCTCTATGTTATCGCGATTAGCACAAAAGCAACTTTTGGCTTGATGAAAAAGATACTGTTCCGAGTGTAAAACTACTTCAGCATTCTTGTCATTTTGTAAAGAAACCCTGTTGCATTGTATTCGCTCAGTGGGCAGTGGGGGGTAGTAAACTAAAGAGACGTTTTAATTATCCTCTTCCTGCGGTCTTAATGAGTACCCGACAGAATAAAATGGTGTAGCAAGGGCGTTCAAAGACCTTACTCTCCTCAGTGAAATAAAGAGAGAAAATAAGTGCAAACTTTAAGCCTGTAATTGTGCTACATTTACAATAAGTGACCTCTATTCAGAGCTGGAGAAGGCGAAAGTAAAGCTCAACAGATGAGGTTAGAATTTTCTGGAGAATAACGTGGGCGCAGCTGCTGCAAGACATGGTTATTTCAGTAGGTACAGAGGGGCTTTTGCATCGCAGTAGGATGCCATTTGGCTGATTATGATGCCGATGATTTTACACTAAGCCACGCTTTGTAGAGGGCGGCAGACATAAAAATAACTCAAACAAAGAAAGGCTCTGACGAACCTCTGTACTCGGCTTAGAATTTAACTTGACAATCTTTATTCAGGTTTCAATTGAGCATGTTTCACTGGAAGAGGGTGGATGTAGAACACCTTGTACACCGCATAATAGGTTTCTTTTTATATTATCGAAGTAGCTTCAGCTACTGGGCAGGAAGGGGGGGGGGGGGGGAGGGGCTGTGAGCAATTTTCATCTTTTCGCACGCGAAGACGGATGAGTATTTCTTGTATTCCTTGATCTAAAACTACGAGAGTATGGCGGTTGTAATGTATAGGCGACGTCGATTCAGAACGACTGTATGGTAACAGTAAGGAACCAAACACTGCGAAATGACTTCCTATAATATTTATAGGCATTACGTATAACTTCCACACTAAGAATGGCCGTAAAGTTAGCAGTTTCTAGGCATTACACATTAGGGCAGCCTTCGTTCAAGCGTGTTTTTAGGCTAGAGACTCCTTTGCGGCATGGCCAATGAACTGCTTCTTTTATTGGTGTTACAAAATATATATATATATAACGATCATTTTTCCATTGATTGGGGGCGTTTTGTAATTTTGGAATGTTCGTTTGGCTTAAAGAGGGCACTCTAAAAAGTCGAGTTGTGCGTTTCAAAGTCTGAATGACCACATATGCGATATATCGCACCGTATTACAAAGCACGAACTGTAATGGGCTTCCTGAATGCTGGGCATGTTTTTCTTTCTTCGCCTGCAGAGAGTGGCATGCGATAAAGAGCACGCGAAATGTTATTCTCGGTGTAGATACGTAAGTTTATGCAAATATATAACGTGTGTTTATTTAGATAATCTTCTTTATCGCTGTTTTCGTGGTCCGAAGATTTCATAGCAGCGAGAAAATCGCGCACCAGTGCCGGGGGGTAACCATTACGAAAGGTCAGTTTCCATATTGTGAGGAGAAAACGTCATGTGCATTGATTTCATTAACGCGTCATTTCTCAGTCCGAAATCATGATGGCCTTAAGTGCGTCTTTATTTAATCCCGCGATTTCACTAAGTAGACGAAATCAGCTTGCCGTGTACTAAGAGCTACTCGAATATTGAACTTCTCCCCCTGCTTCGCCGCCGCTGCAGTTTTTACTGACTGCCCATTTCTGACGTGGAGAAGAAGCAACCCAACT